>NC_133025.1:69725000-70061428 GCF_048771995.1 Taeniopygia guttata
ATGCTGAACTTCACAAAGCTGCCTAACACAACCACTTCAGTTATTCTGCTTTTGTCTCAGTCTTTCTCCTGCTCTGAAACAAGAAAATTTTTCAGTCCAGTGGTATCTATGAACCCTGACTGGCAAAATCTCATATAGGAATTTACATACAAGATGCATCCCACTGCAAAATCTTAAAAAGCTAGTCATGATCCCCTGGCTCAACAAAATAATTTGTAGGCCATCTGCTCATGTGTATCTACACACACCTTTCCTAGCTGAAGTGATTTGGAAGTCTTCCAATCTTTGTGCATTGTGACTGTGTTGTTACAATAAATATAGTAAAAGCATTCTTTTATCCAGCAATTTTTAATTTTGGAAAGTATATGCCAGTGTTTTGACCACAGACCTTTTATTGTTACATATTTTGTTGCTATATGACTCGCCACTTCAACTGCGTTTGCCTGCATCTTCAAAGAGTTGTTAATAGCAAACCCCCCTCCCCTCTATACATGCTGTTCTGGGCAAAAAAAGGGAGTTATGTACAGATACAAATTCCTAGATGCTAAAGTGTTGTGAGCTGCTCAGTATCATCTCAGCATAGACTGTCTGTGACTGCCCAGAACCCAGCTCTGGCTGTATACACGAATGGATCTGTGTCTACATGATATAAACAGTGTTGATAGCAACTTTAAAAAAAAAAAACACATAGCAAAACCTCAAGACTATTTGCGCTTGTTCTGAAATTAATTTAAAAAGCTGTTGCGTATAAAAGAAAAAGAAACCCAGTATTATTCTTCTTGTGGCTTGCTTTCATCTTTGAATCCATCAAAATCCTGCATGCTAACTGCTTGAGGGAAGAGTTGAAAGGGCATTTCCTTTGATAACCACCAGAGCTTTGCTACCCCAAACTATATAAAAGTTTAGAATTTTTTTCTGTATGGCCAATTATTAGGTTTGACATCCACCTAGAAGTGCCCTGCCTCAGCAGCCACACAAACACACAGACATTACATTCCTGTCTGTCCACACCATCCGTGCGTGTGGTCTGCACAGCCAGGATTCCTGTCCATCCTCACTGTCCATGTGTTTGGTGCTCAGAGAAAGGATTGCTGCCCGAGCACACAGCAGCACATGTGCAGTACAGAGCTGGGCAGATGATTCCTGTCCCTTCCTCTGCTCTTGCACACAGCACACAACCAAGGAGAAAGAACCATAATAAACCAAATAAACCAACACTTTTTTTTTTTTTTTTTTTGTTATTCCAGCAGAGGCTGATTTTCTGTATCAAAGACTAGGTGGTAAGCTGGAGAGACTGAAAAAACATTCAGTTTCTCTACTGCATTTGTGCCAAAATTATTCTTACCAAGGAAGGAGTGCCAGTTTGGCCAGATGAATTTCTCTAAGGCGTCTACATTCCAGTATCCCTATCTTTGCCTGCTCTATTCCTAATCTGTTGTCTTTCTGTGATTTACATTATATGATGCCATTACATATGAGTAGAGGCCCACCCAGCTGGCACCATAAAGCACTCTGTAAAGCTTAGAAAAAAAATCTTAGAGAATTCTCTCTGCTACAGGACCACTAAAAGAAAAAGATCTGCGGAACAAGACGAGAAAAAAGCCAGCCGTACCTCTGGTGAGTTTTAACAATCCTTTTACTGCTAAGTCATTAAACTTAAGATAGGTGATTCTACTTGTTAAAGAGCTCTGACAAAGCAGAAGAAGAAACAGAAAAGAATGAATAGAAGGAAAAGAGCAACCTTGACTGACTGATTTGCAGTTAGAAGACCTAGGAGAAAACAAGGAAGCCTTCATATTTTTAAGCCCTTTTTATATCACAAACAGGCCTTCTGGCTGACAATGGAGAAGGATTAGATGGTTTTGGTAATCAGGAAAGGGGGGAAGAGAAAAATCTTTTTCTGATCTGATAGTGATGAAAAGGTCTAGGAAAATAAGGAATTAGTCTTAGTCTGCACTTCCCAGTTTGTGCATCCTTCCCACCAAACCTGTGAATTTTTCATTTTTTAGTGCAGAAGAACATACATCTTGCATACCTCCAAATGAGATAGAGAAGACACTTGAAAGATGATTGAAGATCTGCATATATAAGTAAATACATTTCCCCTTAGGAAAAAAAAAAATCAGGGTAAAACTAAAATGAGAAGGTACAGCCCTTAATACTTACACAGAACAAATAAACTCATGCAGGCTTCCAAGTTTTAAACAACCTGTGAGTGTGTGTGTTCTTAAGGATCACTATATTGCTTTTATTATTTTTTCAGCACCACTACTGTCAGCAGTTGGCAAAGGTTTGGGTTGCTAGATGTAATAAAGGAGGCAAAGCCAAGGTTGCATCTACTGGTGTTTAGGAGATGAAGAGCACACTGGCTTGGTGTCATAAATTATGGTCATGTTTCATGTTAAGATGACAACAGTGAGAAAAGCAACTTCTGGACTATTAAAAGGATTAAGAGTCCTACAATGGTAAAACAGAATGTTTAAAAATGTTAAGTTTCCCACCTCAAACAAAAATCCACTGTAAAAACAAGAGATGCCTAGGCTGTTCAAATCCTAAGGAATCAAAATCCTGTTCAAATCCTGGAGTTAGTGTGAAACCTCCATTTTTTGTTTTCTCGACGACAGGAAATATTTGTATTCACAATAAGACAGACAGGCATTGGTGGTAAACAAACAGAAAGAGAATAAAGGACTGGGTTCTGTGACTGTAAAGTTGTACTCAAATAAAGAGAACTAAAGCTCTAATAAAATGATTACTCCTTAACCAGGGCTGTATTCAACATAAAAGACCACTGCTTCCTTCAGGCACCAGTCCTGGGATGAGAGTTCAAAATATTTTTGGGAAGTAGAGCTTTACAAAAGCTGAGACACTAACATTCACCTACACTACTGATAATCTAAAAGTCTACAACATTGCAATTGCAAAGGTAAATGACTTGAAATTGAGGCTACATAATCAGCAAATTTTTCTTACATCCAAATGATAAGTATTTGATTATGCCAAGAAAAATCAGACAGCAATCTTTTGATAGCTGAGTTTGAGACTTATTTTGTCTTCATGCAAAATCTTGGACTAACCCCTAAAAGCACTTCTTGCTACTGCAAAGACTCAAAACCTTTGGCAACATATTCAAGGCAAAATAAGGCACAGAGAAACTGTGACTTTACTTTGTGTTCCATACAGGTCTGCTCAGGGATAGCTGAACACAACAGCCCTAAAGACAATCTGCCAAAATCACTGACTGATGTTTAACAGCACTGTCTCCAGAGTGCCATTCAGGGAGGGATGGAAGCACAATCTCCATCATATCAACTTTCTCATCTTGTACCTTTTGGAGCTGGCAGCTGTTTCCAGACTCCTCACAGCTTCCAAGTTAGGAAGAGACAGCAGAAAAATTTCCATCCCCTCCCCGCATTCACAAATGTCAAGCGGCAAACACGTGACCTCTAGGGAAAATCTGCACACCTTTTCTTTGGTCATGAGTATTTCTTAAAAGGGGCTGTAGAAAACAGCATGTGCTTATTAAGGAGTAAATGCAGAATTTGTTCTGCACCTAACATGAATAGTAATTTTTTAAGATTTGGATCCTTCAGAACATAACACCATGAATTGAACAGAAGTGAGGAGAATCTGAAACCACCAGCACCTCGCCACTTGCAGAAGCTATAACAAGAAACTGATACCTAATTTCATAAATCTGTGTCTCATTTTGACGAACTGCAATTTCCACAACGTGGTATGTAAATGAATGAAGGATTATTATCAAGAAACTACTCCTAACTAACAGAATCTTAGATTTTCAATTGCAAGATCTTACCTATTCATTTGCCTGAGATATGGGTGTACTGGACTAGGCTCAATTGGACAGTTTCAAAAAGGGAAATTATTTCCAGAATTTAATGGGCTTAATACAGCAGATGAGAAAAAAAAATCTGTAGACTGAGAGAGATTTCAGTGCATAAGCTCAAAAATACCTGAGATCACTGTTCATTTACAGTTCACTGTTTATTGAAGTTCATTCCATGCAGTTAAGCCTAAATTTTTTCCATTATCAATTTTTAAGATGGTAGGGATTAAAATTCTCTTTTGAAGACTATGCATTTCTCTCTTTTCATGCAAAAAAACCTCCAGTGATTTATGACGTTACTCCCAAAATAGCACAGCAAAATCACAAATATGCAATGTATTCTATCTTATAGATCATTTATTTTCATTACATATTCTAGGTGTACAATTCTTTCCATCATTCATTCCTCCTTCAAGTAAAGAACACATCACTAACACATTAAGTCATACAACTGTTAATCTGTAATCTACTTGAAACCTTCTACAAATTTAGTTTATGAACCCAATCAGTCAACTCATATCTCTGACTTCACCTTCTCCTTGCATGGTTTTGGAAAACACCTTGAATCATCGATCACCTCACCAGTTACAGGTCTTACACAAATTAAAACCAGTACTAAAGCTGGAAAAATGCCTTTCAGCTTTCTGCCAGTACTTTTTAACTGACTATCAATGTGTGAATTGGGTTTTATGTATGATAGTTGGTTATGTCACAGGTTTGTTAGGCTTTTCATCCAAAGACAAGTAACCACAAATAAAGTTTTACTGTATAGGTTTAATATTAAACCATTTTGTGTGTTGTGTGCTCTCTGAGGAATACCATTAAATACAGAAGAGATAAGCATAATGTACCAAGTTAGCACATTTTGAATGCATATTTGGTAAAGGTACACATGTGTCTCCTAGACAATTGTCACTGTCAGGTAAAACAGCCCAGATGAACAGGGATCATTTAGTACAGAAAAACCTGCATCCAATCAATTAAATATTTGTAGGGATGCTTAAACATCCATCTTCACCAAGATGCAAAATCTTTCAAGCAAGTAATTCAAAATCCTCCAGAATCTGATATTTCAGTGCAAAATTTCTGTTTTTTCACAAAAGAAAATCTATTCATTATCTTGTCAAGGCTTTTTATATTTTTAAGTGGAACTTTCCTGTCAGCAACACTTCAGAGTTCCCTAAACAATGTGTATAAAAGATACAATTTAAATGTAATCATAAACTCACCCTATTTTCTAGTCATTCTTCAAACATCATCAATTCAAATACCAAGAGTGATGCCAAACCAGCCCAGCCACAAAGACCAATGGTTGGAAAGTCTCAAATATTTTACCCCTGAGGCACATCCTGCCACTGGACAACAATCAGGAACAGTCAAGCATGGGTCCTTCCCAGCTACCCTACCCCACAAACCATGGAAGTTAAGCAAAAGAAGATGTACCCATAAGTGTATTCCTTGAATGAACAACTATAGGCAATCCTGAGCTGTTCTAAATGACTTTTTCTGAGATTTTGCTCATGACTCATCAGCTAAGACAAATATTGTCAGGAACTATGTTCAACATTATATTTGTAGCAAAGGGACAGAATGAATTCCATAAATACTCTGTATCTATGTACGTATCATAGAGAGCTGTTCTAATATATTCTCTTTATTTGACTGAAAACCATCATGTACCAGACCAGTGGTTTGGGCCACAATGCCTACAGGAAACCACTGTATGGTACAACTGAGATGTCAAATGACACTGACTGTTTTTACATTGCACCAATGTCCAGCAGTACTGTTCACTCGCAGACCAAGGAATGCTTTTCAAGCCCAAATCAGATCTTCTAGAGCAGTCTTCTGAGGAAGCCCAAGCCCAGCGAGCTTTCTCACCTCTTTAATAGTGCTAACAAGCCTGGTTCTCCCAGGGGAGACCTAACAATCTTTCCTGATATCCAACACCATCAAGTCGGTCGCTTACAGGAATGGGATACAGGGTCTCTCAAATGCCAACTCGACTTGTCCAGCAATCCTGATTTTCTAGAGAGAGGCAACGTTGCTTAAATAACTTCCTATAGGAGCTCATAAGCCTTGAATGAGAGCTAGTGTACAGGTGGCACTAAATGCTGTTGGCAATTATCCAATGAAAATCTTAATATATTCAATGAATGGAGGAATATTTCTAATGGAGTGAAACAAGTTTTTGATATCTGAGTTCAAACTTGGGAAATATTAGTCCTTACAGTATTATAAAAAAATATGACAAAGAAAGAAAAGGTACCAAGTACTGTACTGTCATCTGGGTTTCTCAATACCTCTATAAATCTTAAAGCCCTCTCACTCAATGAGGCAAAGCATCTTCCTCTTCTAGCAACCCTACACAGCTATACCCTAAAACTTCTGGGCTGTGGCAAGGCTGAAGGCAGACAGAAAGCAGACAAGGCTGTTTGCATCACCTCCAACAGGCACAAGAAGCTGCACTCACACGGTTCCAGCAGGCAGTTCCCTTCCCTGACATCGTGCAGCCAGCCACAGCCACAGCTCCCCTGAACGTAAATTTTTATTTAGTCATGCAAGAGGCAAAGGATGAAGGTGAAGGAGGAGGGAGAGGAGGAAGAATATAAGTAATACCAGGGAGAGATGACATGCTGTCCCAGAAAAGACTGCTGATGCTGCACTGAGTGCTGTTACTGTGCTAATAGATGATTAAAAATGATGGGGAAAAAGTCTGGAACACATGGCAGGGAGAAGGTGCATTCTTTTAATCTGTGAGGGCTCCTGGTGCTGTGTTCCAGGAAGCAGTGCTCAAGGGCACGACAAAGCCTTGCTTTCTGTGCCTGCTTGCTGCTGTCAGGTGCTGGGGTCTGCTCCTGGCAGAGACTTCCCCCTTGACAGAAACAATTACTGAGGAGCAAAGCCTGGCAAAGCAAGCAGTGCTGTGATTGATAATCTGGGTGCATTACAGGCCGTCAACAAAAGCTACGATGCTTAAATTTGACAGCTGGCAATGCTTGATGAGAGCAAATTAGTGGATATTCATTCACTTCAGCCAGAAGTTTCTTCTGTTTCTAGTCCAACAGCTTCCTGAATAAGAAGTGTACACAGTGATTTCGCCCACTTCTGCCTGCTCACATGCCAGCTACACTGGCAGCACAGCTAAGAATATACTATAAAAACTACATATTTTGGCACCTTTGTATATTAAAGCCAGTAACTGAAAAGCTGCAAGTGACCCTCCAGACACTAGTGGTATAAGAACCTGAAAAAAGGTGACTTTGACTCTACAGACCATGCAGTAGATATGGGAGGCTGAGAATGCACTGCATATGTATCAAGTCCACTGCAGGTGATGATAGTTATTGAAGTGCTTCACTAGCACTTGAAAAATTTCTGGCAAAGTACATGAATCTGTTTGTTTCTGCTTCAAATTGGTTAACCTGGCATTCAGAGAACACCAGAACTCATAGTACCTTCTGTTCTGCCCAGTTCATAAAGAAATCTCTGACATGGCACATTCAAATTCCTCTGCCTGTTCTTAACTTTCTGATCACAAAAATTTTCTTTCCCCACTTTTACATCTATTTACAGTCTTGCCAATGTAAGTACATGGGTAATGTGGTAAGGAGATCAATAAACAAAGATGGATCCAAGTGCCCTGAATCTCATCACTCATTTAAAATACTAATTTTTCTTCCTCAGCTATGAAGAAGCCATCACCGCCACACTCAGACAACTTAGATACATATTCCTAGACTTCCTCAGTTCCCTTCCGACAGGGGTTTGAGACATGTCTCCCCTCAGTGAACTCCAGACTGCTGGAACCCTTCAGAGAACAACAGGGGTTCTGTCACAAAGCAGCACCACATTGAGCAATTATCTGCACTGATTGCATCCATGTCACCTGAAGAAGCAATTCCTTTGCTATCAGGGTAACTGCTCTCATCAGACATGGTTTCAAATCAGGGCAGCTAAGGTAAAGCACAGACTAACTGCACGCCCTCACAATCTGTATTATTTCATCGGGCAGGGTGGTAACTAAAGCTGCCAGAAGTGTGGTCATGCTGATACAGCTCCACAGCAGCAAGAGGAAAACATTTGTCTGTCAGTCTCCTTTGACCTGTTTTACATTCTCTTGTTATAAACAGAAATGACTGCAGCCAGTGGAACTTCAGTTTGGAAAAGTTCACAGCAGAGAGTGTCAGGTGTCAGTGTGCAGGGTTTCCAGGGAAACAAGTAACAGTGGAAAAATGTCATTTTTGGTGTGAGAAGCTACTTTGGAATCTACAGTTCCTCAGGATCCCATGAACCACATTTACTTGGGAAATCAGTCTTTGCAGTAACTTGGCCTCATAAAGAAAACCAGTCAAAATCTTACAGGGAAGAGGCACAAAGTAGTAAAGAAAAAACAGCTTTGGTACTTGCTTGCTTAGATGAAATGTATATTCAATATTGCATAAATACTATTATTACCAGTCAATTATTAGCTATTTGACCATTGCCAAATAATTCCTCTCCATTTGTGGGAATGTTAAATAACAACCCCTCAAATTCATGCTGGCCCACAGAGGAAGGCACAATCTTGATGAGGATATAGAAGCAGAAGGAAATAACAGGTATTAAAGACTCCTCTGAATGGCAAGGCTGACTACAAAACCCACACTTACAATACCATGGGGCTTCTTATCTCCCTTTATTAAAATAAAAAGGAGCTCTTTTTGAGTGAACAGCAAGTGTGTCTACGGCAAGAACATGACAGGTAGTAAATACTTTTTTTTCTATCCCCCTAATAGAAAAAAAATAGTAATCAGCTTAAATTGCAGTAAGGGACATTACATATAATAATAAAGACAGATAAGGTATAAAAAAGACATCCCAGGACTGAAGGTCTCCTTCACTTAAAGTCTTTAGGAACAGATTCCAGGTGTAACTGGATGAATCAACTCAGTCGCAGAGAGCTCTCTCCTGAGGCCATATTCACTATTTTTCATTTACAGTTTGCATGACAAAAGAAAATATATATTATGAAATACATGGCAAAAGCTTAACCTGGGTGGTTCTCTGAGCATGCTGAAGTATAGAATGAAACCCCAAAATGTTCTCAAAAGTCTGAGGAACTGATCTGAAAATAACTTTGATTTAGGAATAGGCAGCATAATAAAACATAAGTAATATTAATCTAACCTGAAGTAGCACAATTTCAAATGAAAAGGTTGAGATCCTGTCATCAGTAACACTGAGTCAAGCTAGTTCCTGGTAACTTCTGCTATAATAATAATAATAATAATAATAATAATAATAATAATAATAATAATAATAATAATAGTAATAATAATAATAGAATATATGTGAATATATGAATATATTACTTATATATATGAATATATAAGTGAATACATAAGTGAATATAAATATTTACAAACAATTAATTTGAATAGTACTCCAAGCTGTCAGAAAACACTAATACTGTTCAGAGTCTCCTAAAAATTCTAACACTTATTACTTCACATTTATGGCATGGCAGTGATGGAGATGCTGGTCAAGTCAGGCACCCATTCTGCTACACACTGTATAAATACAGAAAATGACAGTCTTTGCAACACAGGGCTCTTAGCAGAAAATCCCAGCTGTTTAAGACTGAAAGCCCACAGACAGGAAAACCTCAGCCTCTTCAGATATGCTTTCCCTTTACCACTCAAACTTGTGGAGTGGTGCTTTGCTCTTACAATAAATAGAAGCTGATATTAAAACTTAGCTTGACGAGGAAAGGGATAAATGGCAAGCATGCTGCTTCCTAACAGCTGAGCAGTGTCTGTGCTCCACCAAGCAGGCCAAAGCTCCCTGGGTCCTGGCAGCCCGGTGTGACACTGGTGGGGCCCTCTCCACGCCACATCTGGACCTGGTTACACAACTCCAGCTCTTGCATCAGCCCAGCCCCTCCAGAGCAGCAGCCTGCCAGGCACTGCCTCTCCATGAGCTCCCCACAGAGACACAGTGCCCGAGGAGGAATAAATTGGGACCACATTAGCTGGTGACCCTCGCCCTGCAACGGCCCTGCCTGTCTGATGATAGAGGAAATCCCTCATCCAAACTGACAACCAATATGAAACAGGCAGCAGCATTTACTGGAGAGCCTGGTCAATGCTGAGTGCCTCATTAGGAAATGGGCTCTGTATTGAGGCACATTCCTGCAATTCAGAGCCTAGAAACTCTGAATTAAAACAACATTGATGCCATATCCTCTTTCCAAAATGCTTCTCTTCATCCTAACTTTAACACACATACTTAGAGAAATTAAAGAACAAAAATGTCTTTGGCAGGACTCCTTCCCTCTCTTGTGCAGCAGTACCCTTGCCGTGTGAGTGACCAGGAATCTGACAGTGTTGGGAAAGGAGAGAGCACAAGGAATGACAGCAGAGCCCTCCAGATTCTAGATACCCTCTCCTTGATGAACCTATATGTCTTCACTGATACTTTTAAATAAATAAAACTCACAGGAAATCATTGGAACAAGTTTTTGTTTTGTGAGTGTTGTACCTTTCTACACTCTAAGAAAGGTAGACAATAAGTCAGCCAATGGTAACCAGCACAATCAATGAAAAGTCACGATCCAAATCCTATCCTGCATGATTGGATCCATTCACACTCACTATTGCAGCATAGTCAGGAAACTGCTTTCCTAAAGTACTGTCAGAAGCTGTTTCCAGCCTGCAGTGAGATTCAGCCATGCTGATAACACGGCATGCACAGCTCTTCCCACAAACCACCCCGTCCCATATTGCTCAGCATTTCTGTGTCCATCCTACGCACATGGAAACGGGAACCTTTTACTCAGCCCTGTCTGACCACCAACTGAAAGAGCTGCTTTTCCCCACAAAGCCTAAGCATTTCCTAGGAATGGGATGGACTGAAATACCAAACACTTATCAGGGAGCTCAACAGCTCTGAAGCACGAATGACTGAGGTCAGGACCCCAGCTCTGAATCTGAAGGGTTGACTAAACTTTTTGGTTTTTTGCTTTTCAAAGTCTTTCAGAATATCTTGATTTGTGGCATCACTTGCCTTCCTAGAACAGCTATGTTCAACACATCTGCAAGCCTGAAAGATTTTTCATTTACAATTTCTACTGTGAATTTAAGAATTACAGCTGAACTTTTAGGAAGTTCCTGAAAGGTGACATGGTTATGTGGAGCTGGCAAACACAGATGGACCCTTGTTCTCAAGATGCAGAAAAGGGTCCATTACGAGAAGGCTTAAACTGAGGAAGCAGTATAGTTGTTTTGCTGGAAAATAATGAGGCTGGTGACCTGGAACAACTGAAGAGGAGTGCAGGGGCCAAGTACACAGAATATTTGCAAAGCATGTGGAAAAATGAGATTTCCCTTGACTAAATCAGTAATGAAGATCTTGTAAAATCTCACAGCCATCTCTTCTGACCCATCTCCTATTTCTGGAGCTGTCAAAGTTGGTGTGATTTGAATTTATTCAGAAAAAGTACATACCAAAACTACTGGCACTGAAAAAAAATAAATGGAATTTTAGATTCTCTGTAATTCATAGAGGTGGTGAGTAATACTCTCCTATAATAAGCAATGAGGAGTTTTTCTATCAATGTGTTGAAAGCTACACACAAAAAAAATTATATAAGATGACACATCCTTAAAACACAGAATAGAATTTAGGGAGGATGTGTCAAATCTCTGTTTGGTCACATAAATATTTCTCAGATATATTTTAAATATAGTTTAGATTGTTTATATGTAAAAATTCATTCTGTCTTGGGGGTTGTGGATGTACTGGAGAATACCTGTGATTTTATACTACACATAAAACTTTTATTTATACTACCCATACCACAGATGTGTTGAGGAGATTACTTTCTGCTTTCTTCACTATTTTTAAGATTAAAATCTTAAATAATCTTAAACAGTGACAAGTCTTTATAGCTGATTGCACTTTTGGAACAAGAATCTTCAAAGGCATTTCAAGAAAAAGGACCATTACTCCAATCTCAAATCATAATTGGTCTTACTACATACCAAGAACAAATTAATCTCCTTTGCAGTTTTCATTTATCTGGGAAATAAAGTATCCCACAGATACACAGAAAAGCACTTAGAACTGGCATCCTTAAGGGAAATGGTCATGTCTTTTTAGGAAGAGTTTACGATACTTACCAGCATTGAAAGATAACAATAGCAACTACAACATTTTAAAAATTATTTACCTGAAATCTAAGTCATTACAGATAGGCACAATGTTAATATGTTAATTAAGTATACACAGATTTTCAGCAGAAAAAAAAATCACCAAAAATACTACAGATTGTTCCAGCTACTCACAAAAGATAATCAGAAGGAAACTGGGAATGGCAAGGGGCATGAAAGCACCTGAATTTAAGCTTAGGACAGCAAGAACTAAGAAGTGGTGTTAATTTCCCTTGGAATGAGCGGTACCATAAATTGCAGCTGCTGCATCAATAAGTACATGAACAAAACAAGTACTTGTCATGGCTGTGACCACTTCTGATTCCTGTTTTAGCAGATGACCTGGCTGACCAGTGACAGTAATTACAACTGTTGCTCAAAAGTAAGTAATACAAGACTGCAATCTATACTTATAGCTCATTCTGAAGCTGGTACATAAAACACCCAAAAGTACTGTTCTTAAATGAAACCATAAATAATTATCATGGACAACATGGCAAATAACCTACTTGTGTTTGCTGAGAAAGAAGCACAGAAATCCGTTATCACAATGCTGACCTGGTTTTGTCTTACATTCTCTGACAGCAATAGAAATCATCTGGTTGACAGATGAACGTTGCACATAAAACTTTATGAAGATGGAAATGGTGGCACTGAAGAAGTTGATACTGGATTGGCAGCAGCATATGTGCTATTATGAGGAATGTGGCAAGGGAATAACTCAGGAAAACCCACCAGAAGTGCTGAAGTGAAAAATCCACACATATTTTTTCAGGTCCTAAATCTCTTATTGCCAGGGATGCCTTTTACTTCCTCTGTGTTCTACTGGCAATGTACTTTTCACACTGCATTTAGTACTGGAACATAATGTTAAATGCTTTAACAGAAACACACTTTTTCTAATTGTTATGCCAACATAGAAAGATCTTAGAAATGGGAGAGGCCAGAAATAGGAAAGGACCAATCTCTTCACAAGCACAAGACCTCCCAGAGTCTATTCTAGAAGCTGACATATGGTGTTCCAGTTGCAATCAGAAATCACAGGAGAGACTGTGTGGTGTAACATTCATATTTGAGCTCTACAGCCTATTCTTCCAAATAGGCTTCTTCCCCAAAAGGGCAAATATAAACTCTCAGGAGAAGTATCACTACTCTTCCCTGAATCTGTGACTATTCGTGCCTGAAGAGCAAAACAACCAATGTCCTCTTCAGTCCCAACTTCCCATACAATCCTATCACACATTTACTACTCAGGCAGAGACACAAAGAAACTTCCCTCAATGCTGAGTCCAGTAGCTAGTTTGAAATGGTTAGTTATGCACTTTCTGTCCTAACATACGACAGGAGTATACATTATTAGTTCCATAGATCAAGATAATAATCCCACACCAGATTATTAACTGGATTTTCCTAGCCCTCCTATACCCACCTGCTGCTTGAGCTGTTGCACAAGACGGTCCTTCTCTCGTTTCAGTGCAGCCACTTCATCCTGAGTCTTCTTCTTAGAGGATGAAAGCTCTAGCAGAGCAATATTGGCATCTTTTTCACTAATGGCAGCAAGAAGGGCTTCTTGTCTGAAAAAAAACCCAAACAAATTACATTATTATCTTGGAAAACTTAGAGGACTCCTCTACGAAGATTTGAACATATCATAAATGCTGTACCAGTGTGCAACTCTGAAAAGCAATAATAAATATTTTTGTCTGGGCTACATGTCTGTTGGTAGAACAGGAAGTCAAGACACACACATGTCCCCATAAACAACTTTGCTGATACCTAACTGCAGCTTACAGGGTGAGAAAAACACATTATGTTCTTCTTCTGCACTCACCTTCTCAGTTTTTAATAACTACCATTCGTTATTACTTTGGCTGAACATTTTCCCATACCCTTCCCTGTAGCAGAAAACTCTTACAAATAGAATTCAGAAACATTTTATATGTACTGGGAAGAAAGGAGTCAAAAGATAATCCCCCTAAAAGTTAAACAGCAGCTCTCAGAGGAAGCCAAAGGATTGATTATGGTAGGGAAAGCAACCTTTTCTGTCATTCGACCTTAATTCTCATATTTAGCTGGTGATGTGCAACAGGATTTCAAAGAAAACCTTGGCCTCCTTGCCCAGTAGTGTTGGCTTGTTTCACCTCTCATCATCTTGCAAGAAGGTATAAAATGAGGTCTTAAACGTGTTGTGGTGTGAAAGATGGCTTCATGCAGGAGTGATGATGAAAGACAAACCAAATACGACAC
This sequence comes from Taeniopygia guttata, assembly GCF_048771995.1. Classification (NCBI taxonomy): domain Eukaryota; kingdom Metazoa; phylum Chordata; class Aves; order Passeriformes; family Estrildidae; genus Taeniopygia; species Taeniopygia guttata. Next base: position 69,739,287 of record NC_133025.1, read on the forward strand.
ATTTCTTATCTACATTTCATCTAAAAATAAAGTTGCAAATGAATTTAAAGTTTTGCTGCAGCACTCAATATCAAGAAGTTTATTATCAGAATCCCAATTTAAGCCACTGTCCCATAACTCTGAAAAAATAATGTATTTCAAGAGGAAAAGGTGTGTTTCAACAGATAAAATTGTTCGCCATCTGACAGGACAGTGGACTAACACAATGGACTTTCTGTGGGTGGAATTTCTCTCTGGGCTTACACAGGTGTTTGTTGTACAGTCCAAGAGAGTTAGCTTGCTTTAAATGAAATACCAGCATATCAAAAATCTCACAGATGCAGTGTAGAGTGTACTTGGGTCCTGACTAGATCATATCTAGAGAAATATTATTGCTTCCCTTTCAAAATGTAATACAAAAAAAGTAAAAAAAAATACAAAAAGTAAAGCAAATTTTTAAAGACACATTAGGATAATCATAACGTATGCTAAATACATTTGTGCTATGAAGAAATACAAATATACTGGCGACTTAATGGCAGCAAAGAGTAGAAGGAAATGGTGCACATCAGATTCCCAGATGTAGTGTCAAGGTGTGGGAACGATGGATAATGGGCGTGTTACTATTGCCATTTTGTTTCTATTGCTTTTGCTTTATGGAAAAGTATCCAGTTTTGGATGTCTGCCTGAAACATGAAAAATACCAATAGGGTGAAGTGACAGAACATGATCCATGACCTCTGCTTTTTTTCCAGCTATTGGTATCCTGGGAAAGACAGGCTGGCTTGGAGCTCTGGTAATTTTCACTTTCTTTAGAGTAATCTGTTTTGATTATAAAGAAACACTTATTCTTTTAATAATAAGCCCACAATCCTCGCTGATGATTCAGGACCAGAGCCAAGAATATCTCCGTAACTCTATCTGTGGAGCCATTACTCTGGTATGGAAATTGGAGGTGCCTCAAATAGCATATAAGCCATATACCTACTGCAATCAAATCCTTTGTTGCCCATCTCTGCTTCTTAAGTGAAAACCCCAAGGCCAGGAAAATGAGATATGGATAGCAGTCCATTACTCTTTTTTTGGTTCTTTTGCTGAAAAATCTTTGACACCATGTCTTAGAAAAGAACTTCTTACAGGCCAAAACTTCAGTGCAATGCTGTGAGATAAGGGTGATGGTCAAGAAGTGGGGTGAAAGCCATTGTGGCTTTCTGACTGTTTTCTGGACCTGAAACAAAGTGAAGTTTGAACAAAAGTAAGAAGAATACCCTGTGATAAGTGCATTGTAGCTGCATTTTTTACTTTAGCAAACTAAAAGTAAACTGCTTCATGTGGGAGAAATGCAGGTGTCACTGACAGCTCTGCTGGAAGGGACATGTCTGTAGTAGCAAGCTATTGTTCTCAGCAGAGCTTGCAACTGCCAAATGATTCCAAGACAATAAAAAGGGCACACTACCAAGCAAAAGACAAGGTTTCTGATTGAAGAGCACTACAAAAGTGACTTATTTCCCTTCCTGAGAGCTTTATCCTCAGGGAGGCCAGAGGAACATGCTGTGAGACAGGTGATGTTCAAGAAGGAGAAAATGGGCTGCTGTGTGCATGGTGGTGGCAGCACGTGAACAAACCCATCCATCAGGAGTGCTGCAGTCAGTCGTAGAGGCTCAGGCACTGCCACAGGCTTGGCTTCTTCAGCAAAATGCTTCTCTTCAATTCACAACACTGGAGGTCCTGAAGAGTTCTCATACGCAGGCAAAATGTGCTGCACAACCCAAGGATGCAGATCTTTTTAAATGCTGGCTAGGGCCAGAGTCACTGAACAGACACAGTTCATTTAAGTTAATTCAGGTATTTCAGATGCTGGTACTGGTGTAGCTGTGCCAACACCAACTCAGCATGGGCAAACTGCCTATTTATCTGTCCACTGGAGCAGGTTCTGCAGCCTGAGCTCAGCTGTACACGGCTCACAAGGCGTAAGCAGACTCTCTAACAGACTGAATATCACCAAAGGAAACATGAAATGGAAACAGTGTAGAAGAATCTACTGAAAACAGGTTCAAGTTTTACTCCAAACAGGACAAAAAAAAGATTAGTTTTTTCCTTCTATTTACACTGAAGCCTTTCACTGACTGTAGATCATGATCAATACAGACTGGAGTGGTACCAAGAGCAGTAGGTTTAATTCTTAAAGAGATAATGGTAGATATAATCTCAAGATCAATATCAACATAACTTCCTCTGTTTGCAGTCTTCGAAATATAAGGCAAAGAAAGATGGGCTTGCCTTTTAAATATAGATGACTACAGAATAGTTACAGGCCAGTAGAGCAGAGAGATTTGACAACAAACACAAAGAATAGTGTGCAGATGAATGTCTCCTTCAACTCTTGAATAGAAATGTCTGATTTGGGGAAGATAACTAGACAATTGTGTAGTATTACACCACTACTAATTACTAATACTAATAGAATCAAGCTGTCTTCAAATGGGTTTCTATGGCACTTGGTTTCAGAAGACTACATAATTCCTTCACAGCCCTTCCCCAGTAAAGGAGAAGAATCCTTTTGGTAAAACACAAGAGGAGGTGAATTTTACAAAGCAGTTTTGTCCTTTGCAGTACTGTTCCCAGGGTCATAGCATTGGAATATTTATCAGTTGTATAATTAGAAAGAATAACAGGCTGCAAACAGTGCTGAATTAATGATGCTTCAAAACATGAAAACTATACATATTCATTAAAAGAATATGCCTACATATGTCTGGGTGAACACTTACTCCATATAGAAATGTTATAAACATATTGTTCTATAAAATTTTATTTCAAATTATGGAATTTCTTCCCATCTGGGGTATTTCTGGAAGTGTGTATGAGATAATAAGAAAGCAATATTGATATCAGCAGCAGTTGGATTTTAATGTCATGGAAAAACTCAGTTTATTCCATCAGCCCTAGTTGCATTATAGGATCAAATCTGTTTTCCTTCTGACTAGCATTAAACCAAAGCATTTAAAAGTGTGACACAAATTTGAGGACCTCAGGTACCTACAAGGTCATAGCAATCCAGTCAGTTCCGTCAACAGGCACTGTTGCACTTCCATGAGCAATGATTAAGCTGCCAGTGTTTTCATCCTTGCATATTAAGGTGAACTGTAATTATGGCTGTTGTGCCTTTAGTACACAAAGAAAGATTCTCCTGTTACATGCCCTGTTTACTCATGGTAAGGGCATCAATCACCAAAGAAATGACAGAGGTGCCACTCGTACAAGACTTGTTTCGCTTGTCTGATTTTTGTCCGCTGCATTTACTCCAAGTTTACAGAAAATGCTGCTAAAAACTCTTAATGCTTTCCTATCAGAGACATTTGTAAGACCCTGGTGAATCACCATAACAATAAGAACTGTATTATTTGCATATGAATTAAAAACCCTCCCATGATGTGACAACAACAGAGAGAACTCAAAGGCAGAGAAATTCAGATACAATACTGTAGTGTTATGAGAGTGAGACAGACAAGCAGCAGCTAAGAACATGAAAGCACCGGGATATGGCACTCAGTAATTTCATGAGTTTAGCAGAATGACAGGGTTTGGGTGGGTCACACTCAATAAACTCTTAAAATGTAATTAGGAGTACAACACACCAAACCACTGATTCAACGGGCCAGATGCCCTGGCTCCATTGTCCTCTTCATCATAAACTGTGTCTACCACTACAGCAGTAGTTCTGAACTTCACATTCTTTCCTCCTTTTTTTTTTTTTTCCTTTTTTTTTTTTTTTTTGTGCTGGTTATTGAACATCTCCAGAAAATTAAGACACTCTGACTTCTAGTACCTCACAGAGAGGAGACAGTCCTTGCAGAGCTCTGGGTATCAAGATTTGGTTCTTAAAAGTTACCTTGAAAAAGGAAATTATACCAGTGAATGACATTTCATGATGCTAACAAATGAATAATTCACTTAATATGCAAGCTGCCAAATTTTGCACTGGCTGTAATTTCTGCAGCATTTAAGGTGCAGCTAAAAGTATCCCAAAGTGAGCAAACTTTTGTCCAAAAGAAACAGTAGCTACCTCTTACTGCAAGAGAGTGGGAAAAAATTTAACTTGGCAATAGGTACTACCTGCTTTTTTTAATTACAGCTGGGAATAATCAAACATCAGGCTGCAAATTAATTTCCCAAGCACAGCCCTAAATCTTCAGTCAAAAGGGATAATACTACACTCCTTCCATTCCAGTACTCGTCTCCTGAATCAGCACATCATCTTTGCCTGGCCTGGCTGGCACATCAGCAGCCCTTTTAATACCTGGTCTGTGCTACTACAGCTACCAAAACAGAAATTGAGAATTCAAGCAAACCAAATGAGTTGAAAATGAGAGCTTTTTGTCATCAGCAAATTGAACCTTTCTGAATGTACGCTTTTTACTGGTCTCTTCAATGTCATTGCATACATGTGACCACAACTTGAAAATAAGATAAAAATATCAACTCTTGGTGAATATACTTTTGTGATCACAAAAGTGATGTCCCTTTAATTTTCCATTATAAGAATGGCGTGATAATAATCAATGTGAATTCCTTGACACAGGAAGCATTACCACTTGTACTGCCCTTGTTTAAAAAAAAGATACTTATAATATATTTAGACTTACCTACACATATTTTCTCTAATATCCCAATTGTCTAGAATTACAGAACTCCTTACTAGGATTGATAAGCAGTGCTTTTAAAAGTCCTTTCCCTCAACATGTTTGATAAAGTCACAAGTAGTTCTATAAATATTTTGTATTACCTTTTCCATCAATATTTTAGCTCTTCTTGTACTTAAGCTTTCCATGCTAATTTTATCACTTTGGCACCAGAAGTAAAAATTTGCAATTCCTAGTCCTGCTCATATCTCAGCTCTGAGCACTCAGAATTGCAGTGTAGCCTTAGACCATGTCTGCCAGCATATCTAGAAAAAAATCTAACACTTTTACAGAGAAGTTTCAAACCCACTACTAATTTCCTGAACTATTTTTATTGATGAATACCTCAGTGAAAAGCTGCATGTCACAGCTACTACACTGATAGTCCATCAGCCTTACCTAGGTGCCTGTGAAGAGTGGAAGCTCCCCGAGATGGCACATTTCAGAAGGAACTTTCAACCCTGTCACCTGATGTTATGGGAGCTTTGTCCCCTATAAAGGGTAGATTTTTTTTGAAGACAACCTTCCTTGCTCTAGCAGCCTTCAGTGCAGAACCTGGATGAGAGACAGCAGTACTTACAAGGCTCTTGAGCTCCCCAGAGCTGGTTTTTCTGAGAAGGAAGTCCTGAAACGGGCGCTCTTTCTTCATCTGCAGTTTAACAGCAGCGCAGGCAGAGCACAAACTCAAGGCGTATTTTTCATCAACAGAGGCCACCAGAATACATCCACCAGATTTTGAAAACTGACCTTATAAGAAAGGCAGCTCCAATTTCTTTTCCTGGGACATGGTCAAGTTCAGGTTGAGCTTTAGCTTAGCATGTGGTTTCACAATCGGCTTAAGCTGACACAAGACAGGCTCTTGTGGCAAGCGATGGTTCTGCCCTCCCATTTCCAGGTTCCTGCCCCTTCACTGGCTGTGTATCCCTGCATTCTAAGGAGCCAGTCAAAACCCTGAATAAACAGGAGGAACCCAGATCTGACCGCAGGTTCCTCATCCCTGGAGGAACTGCACAGCTGCAGCTCTTCCTGACACTGTGACAGTGTCAAAGCCTTCACTGCCACAGCCAGCACTGCCAAAACAAAATAATGGAAAATGAATCATGGAATTCACACTGATTATAGCATATCAAACAACCACAATTACTACAGCAAAAACAATTGTCTTGATGTCTTTGTAAATCTGGCCTGCTTGAAAGACAGTAGAAAGAAATTTCAGCTTTATCAGTCAAACTTTGACAGCAATACTGCAATCTTACTGTGCTTCTGATTACATTAAAAACTCTAGTCATGATTTATAACACAGTTGTTTTATGAAAATTATCCAGTCTTTATATTCTAATCAAACAGATGGAGCATCTACCTCCTTGCTAAATGACTACCATGTCATTTCTGGTGAGTATAATTTATCTCACTTCTGTATCTGTCTCATTTCCATGGCTGACAGTCTGACAGGTGATCATACCTGCCTTTCTCTGTATTTTATCAGCTCACTGGAAAACAAGACAAAGGCACTAACTTAGTTTTGGAACCATATTCATACTACCCCTATTCTCAGTGCATTGTGGTTCCACTTCTTTTCCTGATCTTTTTGTAGCAGTGGCTAGAGAATATTTATTATTTATTTTTATTTCTTTTGGGAGGTCTCATTCAGCATGGGTTTTCACAATTTCTGCTTTCCCTAAATGTCTTTCTCTTGACCAATTTTTAGGGCCGCTGCCAATTCCCTTTTTGGATACAGATACACAGCTCTGTAACTTTCTTAAACTTTTCCCCTTTTGTCCGGGATGCAAAGACCTTATAATTTTGGACTTTATATTTAAATAAATGCTTTGCTGCCTCTAAATTAATCTCCTGTGTTCTTCTGACCAATTCACTTGCTATCTAGTACTCTCCATTTTTCAGTCTATTAATTTGAAATTGAATACTTCATTTTTCTAGCATAGTTTTTTTTTCTTTGAATAGAGATTTTATCAATTTGTAATTACTACAGCTGAAGTCAGTTTTGGTGATTTCTTCTCTTTTGTCATCACTAAAATCTTGAAGTCTCACACCATGACATTTGGTGATCTAGTCATTATTAAGTTAACAAGCCTACAGTTTCTCTGATTTATATCCAATAAATAGATACATCCAACAAAACCACATTTCTCCATTATTACTTAAATTTAACACAACATTATGCCTAAAATCTATAGCAGGATACCATTTACTCTCTTTGTGTAACTTTTATGATCCTTATATTATTTTGACTCAAAGTAATGCTATGATTTATACTCTTTTATTTCCCCAAAACCTTAAAATTAATATACAACACCATTAGTTTTATTTTTAGCTTTCCTGAATAACTTGTACCCACATTTCAGCTCTGAATATTAGTCTATTTCTCACTAATTGCTGTTATCCCTGTGACATCCAGTTTCATGTTACATACCAGATGTGTACAGCTACTTAATTTTGTTGTTCTTTTACAAATGTGTAAATATTGTTCCACACGTACCATTTCAACAAATTTTCTTGTCAGAGCTATGGATTGCTTTCATTATTTATTGCCTATCTGAGTACTAACCTGGATATGCCTTGCCTAACTTCCTACTCCTTCTTCTCTGAGGGTTCTTTTGTACATTTGTTCAACCTTCTCTTCCAGAACCACTCTGTCTGATTTCTAATATGAAATGTTTTCTTCAAGGTCAGACCTTTTTATATTAATTCTGCAAACAATGTATTTGGGTTTTTATGGTAGTAATAACAGCAGCTCTAATGCTGATCTCTATTCCATCCTAACCCTAACTATACCTGTATTTCAGTCTTTTTCTGGTTGCTGCTGCTGCCCTGGAGAGGGATTAAAAAAGGAACACAAGAAATGCCAAATGTCTGTATAAGGACAGGAATAGCAGCATCAGGGGAAAAAGAGGCTGGAAGAAGTCTCATTAAATACTGAGGCATCACTTTGCCTCCTGCTCCTGGTAGCGCCAATGACTGCTCCTTAAGTAGTGCCAAAAAAAAAGTGTTTCTAAGCAAGCAGGAGTTGTTGAAAGGGTTGAGGACAGAAATGGAGCAGGTGTCAGGGGCTATGGATAGAATTTGGATATATTTAGTTCTGTAATTGCAGCAGAAGGAGCCTGAGAGGTTTCATTTAATTTCCTTTTTCAGATCCAGGTCTGCAAGCAGGTGCAGCTACTTGCAATCCCTGAGTGCATATTTGTTTGAATGGGCACTACAGCATTTTCTGATGAGTTTTGAGGATAACTTCCCAGATGCTTGAAGCGACTGGCATTCTACAGTAACAAGGGAACATCCTACCACCTTCTTTTCTGTTTTTACCTCTATCCAGTGCCTGTTCTTCATGAGATGAAACCAGAGCTGCATGCAGTAAACAGTTTAACAGACTGAGCATGTGTACTCTGATCCAGAACAAGCGCTGTTAAGCCTGATCTAAACCATGCAAACAGACCTTTGACATCCCTTTATCAGATCCCTGCTAAGCACAGTAATGATACACACCAAAGCCTTTTTTCATGTACAGATCTAAAGAGTTTTATTGAAATAAAGAGAAGCTCAACCATCTCAAAGTAAGCTGTTACTGCCTGTTTTGTAATGAGACACAAAGTTTGTGAACCTTAAGCAACACAGAGAGAGAGCAAGTCGTTCATATGTGAGGAAGTTGGAAAAACCTCAATTTACCACATTCTAGTAACCAACACCTTTTCAAGTGAACAAATCTGAAGCTGTGTTTATGCTGTAGCTTGAACAAAAATCCCTCCCAAACTGCCTTATTGAAGAAACACAATCATAGATAAATTTACAGATGTAACTCTTAGCATCTTGGAAAAAGCAAGAAACCTCCAAATTTCAAGACTATGAAATAGAGAAAACCAGAATTAAACCAGCTTGTATCACACAAGAAACTGAGTCTCATGAAAACCTGCCTACACTATAGATAAATCCGAGTTCCCCTACCTTCTTCTAAGTAGCATCTGGCTTATTTTGGTAAAATTGACCTTTAATTGGTTGTACAATTGTTAGGAATTATCATTTGGTATCTACTTAGTTAAGATATGTTGCAAGGTTAATATCTTGCAAAAAAAAACCTTGCTGAATTTGAAACATTTAATTTTTATCTACTTTATAAAAAAAAAGAAAGTTAATTAAAAAAATATAGGGGCAGAAAATAACTGCAAGGCAGGGAGAACAAGCGTGACGTGGACAACTTTTAATCCAGAAACTATCCTTAAGAAATAGGTATTTTGGACATCAATAAAAATTCTGAGCATTTTCTGAAGAGTAGAAACTCCTTTTGTAATGATTTACAAGAAAATATCGGGATGCTGCATACAGAAGAAATATTTCAAGAACGGAAAGACCAGCACCAAAGGAAAGTGCTAGATTTTAAAACTAACAGCTCCCAAATACAAAACTTTGTCAACAGCGTCAACTGGAATAGAAACACGGCTTAATGGAGCTGAGAGTCAGGAGCTACTCTTCACTCCTGTCATTTGTGATTTGACCAAAAGCACATAATTTAACTACCTCTGTAAATGCAAATGCTACTATTTACTAAAGACCGCATCTGGTGCATCTGTAAAACAGTGACATTCTGAGCTGAAAACAGCCAGGTCTTTTTCTTTTTGTTGTTTATTGCTAACTGAAAGGAAAAAGGGGATTACCAAAAACTTGCACACTTACTTCTGCTAGGAGCACCATGACTGCACTGAGATTTTTCATCTTTTCACACACTACAAGGCCACAAAACTACGAAGGATACACCTGATCAGCAAGAGGATTCCCCAGCAGCCACATGGCAGAGCAGGCAAGACAAGTGGAACTGGCAGCCAGGAGCAAACCCGCCTTTATGGATTTATGGCAGCCTCCCAGTTCAAGGCCCATCTGGTTGGGAAGGGGGAGGCTGGGAGGACCATGCGCCGCTTGCATTTTTGCCATTCCTGCTGCGGTATGGCGCGAATAAATCACAGGGCTGAGGTCAGAACAGCCAGCCCATAAAGTGATTCATGGGCCCAGCAGCACATTCCCCCAGGACTATGTACTTTATTACAGTAAACCTCAGAACAAGATACAATTTCCTGTCTCGAGGAGCAGCCTTTAAATCAGGACACCTGGACAGCCCTGCAGCCGCTCACAGAACAATGGGGCTGAGCCCCACCGCTGCCTCTCCTTGCTGGCCCTGCTGCCTTCACCCAAAACAGCATCTTCAGAGAGCCTCCTTCTGCTGCACATTACTGTGGTGACCTAACCGTGCAGGCAGTACACTGATACAATCCTATTCTTCAGACACAGCTCCCCACCCAAGAAATAAATGCTCTCCATATGTTGGTTTTTCACTCCATCTTAGCTTTTAGGTCTCTTTTGCACTGTAAAAATTGGACTCCAAACATTAAGGCAATGGAAGAACTGAACGGGAAATCATTGGTTTCTCTGTTTGCAGGCAGACCCTGCACTGGAAGGGTTTTTTGCTTCTTTGCAAGCTGAAGAATCTGACATGCAATTTAGGTTGTAATATGGATGTTCTCACTATGATCAAGGGCTGCGATCTGAGTTTTGGGTTTGGCATCTGGAAAGAAACTGAGGTGGTGACAGAGATGATGGTATTGTTAGACTCCTGGGAAATCTCCTTCCCAGCTAAGAGTAGTGTTGCTCTTACACCACAGGTTACGTTTCCAGGAGAAAGAAAAGAGAACTCATTTTAAGCCATGAAACAAAGTAGTGGGTATTTTCCACTCTCAGTATGCTGTGGAGCCTTATTTCTCTAAACATTTCAGCCATACAGCCTCTTCCAGGCTACAGAAGAGCAATCTGCCATGGCTGGGTTGTATTCCAGCTGTCCCTCAGGTAAGGGTGAGGCATGTGCTAGCTACACTTCTGCTGTTCTCCTTGGAAGCTACAAAGCTACAGGACACTCTTCAAATGGGAGCTTCCCATGCTCACACAGAACGGGACAGAAAAAAAAACTTGTTTTGCCTCCTTCAGATCCGTAATGGATCACCAAAACCAGAGCTGAACTAGGGTCTTTTATTTTTCAGTATGCATTGCTCATTATTACAAAATGGGAAGGGAAGCTTCCCTTGGAGCATTTAAAGGCAAGATTTTCCTGCAGCTTTGATGACAGTAAGTCATTCTATACAATCACTACAAACAGTGGAAAAATCCTGATAATTTTTACTCTTCAAAGTTCTTTTGGATCTTAAAACTACACCCATAACCAGGTAACATGTCCCCGAGAAGCTGCTTCATGGAAAACAGACACACCTGAAAGGTGTTCAGAGGACAAAAACATAAGAAAAAGTGATAGAGGAGAGGAAATTTTGGGAAAATGTAGATAAGAATTCATCAAATACTGTAAGTTAAGAATGTTATAGAACTGGTCAAACAAAAAAAAAAAATCTAGGTAAGGTAAGGAACGAGGACAAGGAATGGATTGATAAAACAGATGTAAGCAGCAATAAACCCATCTGATTTATCCAAGACTAAACCCCCTGAAGCTATTTGTTTCACAATTACTTTTCCTACAAGTGAAAACAGTTCTGTGCAAAATAACTTCTTCCACCTGCATATTTTATTTTGTTTTATGCTACTTAAAGGATCTCCTTGACTTCAGTGGATTATTCCAGAGCTTACAGTAGGCAGAATTAAGGTTTATTGATTTTATCCATTCTGCTTTCCTGTGGAGAATAAATATTTACATCATACCCAGTTGCTCCCAACCATTTATTCTGGGGGGCTTAAGAAAAGGACATCCACTTGGGACTGAAAGCCATGAGGAAGCCAAGGCTGATGTCCTTGGGAGTTTGTCCCAGTGGTTAATAATTTTTCCTGCCATAGTCTTATGTCTGTCTATCTCCAACACTTCTGTTCTCAGTTTCTGTATAATGATCCTTGTTTTGACTGTCTCTGCTTGAACGAAGTGTTTTAATATTACTATTATTTGATTTTCTAGATATTAGGACTATACAGAGTCTTGTGACAACTGTATCAACTATCCTATAAAACAGAACCAAAATCTTCATTCTATTCATACTCATTAATCCTATCTTTATGTAGCCAAAGTCCTTCTGCCAAGGTCACACTTTTTTCCATGGCCAAATCTTTTCCAAATAGTGCACAGTAGACTTCATATTGTTCTGATTTATATGCTTCATGTTCATATGCACTTTGTGTAAATAAGCTTGCATTAAGAAGCATTTTAAATGGCCCTACATGTCTGCTGTCACCATGAAGGAACACTACACTATTTCCTGTATCACCTGCACTGATATTTTAGACTTGCTTCCAGTTCACTGATCAAATGATTATCAGCATCAAGCCCAGCACAAAATCTATTAAGCTCAAAAATAAATTTCACTGTTCAGTTTTAACTGTAATGGGAAAATGCTGACAGCTAATGCTCACTTTAAGCACATTGTCTATACAGTGCTAATAGATAACATTAAGGGACTCTTTTCAAGGGCATGTAGTGATAGCACAAGGGGTGATGCCTTCAATCTGACAGAACACAGAATTAGATTAGATAATAAGAAGAAATTCTTCACTGTGAGGGTGGTGAGGCACTGGCACAGGTTGGCCAGAGAAGCTGTGGATGCCACATCTCTGGAAATGTCCAAGGCCAGGATGGATGGGACCAGGATGGAGCCTGGTCTAGTAGAAGGTTTGGAATTGAATGATCTTTAAAGTCCCTTCCAAACCAAACTGTTTCGTGATTCTGTGATAATGTTGGGAATTGGCCTTCTACAGAAGATTAATTATACTTAATGCAAAAAGTTACTTGTATTAAACAAGGTTGGTTTTTTTTAACCAAACTTTAGAGATAATCAAGGAACCATATCACATTTTTTTGGCATTACACATCTTACACAAAGTAATTTGACTGGTATTAATTAAAGGCCTATTCTTTATATTATCAGAATATTTTATCAGCTTATTCATCACTCTGCTCATGAATTGTAACAGTTAATCAATTCATAGCACGTTAGCCACCCTCTGCCTGCTATTCTGCAACACTTCCAGGACTCCAGCATTTCCGTAACTTCTAGAATTTCACCAGAATTCCAGTATTTATTAAACTTTCAAGGAGCCAAAATTCCCTTTCGCCAACTTCTCTAGTGTTGTTAGATTCTAAAAACAGTAGTATGCTACCCCTAACACATGTGCAACTTCTTCAGCAGTTTCTTATGTTGGAAAGAGAAATATGGAATGCCACAGTGCCTTCTAAGAAGGAGCAAAAAGATTTCTGTTCAAGTCCTATGCGATCCAAATTAACAATAAAGGATGTTACAAACCAGTAAGTAACATCTTAGGCATACTGCAAATACCTCAAGTGGCCTAATAAACTGAAAAAAAAATCTTTTTTTTTTTTTAGTAATTCTAATTATGCTGGCTGCTTTACTATCCATAGAAAAGACCAGATTTTTTTTATAATTGAACAGGGTTTTTGAATGATGGCATTAAGTAAAAAGCAGAGGTCTTTCATCACTATAGCAAATCCAAATGGTTTCCTCTCTGAAACCAAAGACAAAAATTACCACTGACTTCATACAGTAAGAGCTGTATTAAGGGACCAGACTCTTCCACTTTCTTCCAAATGGCTTCAAATATTCAATACAAGTACCCCAAAACTTTCAGCATTTCATAAAATCATACTTAAGAAAAAGCTACGAATATTTTAATGTTGCAAAGTGAAATTTGCAGACATTGAGAAATATAATTTTAGCTCTACATGCTTGTGGGGATGCTTTAAGTTGTCTCAGTCTTCTGTTAAACGAATGTATAGAGGTTTGGCCAAAGGACCTGTCTTTCACTTCATCTTCAAGACCTTATTTACATAAGATAGTAACACATGCAGGGACTATGGCAGGAAAGCACCTTAAGTTGCTTAGCAAAATCATCATCAGGCAGATCAAAGATTAACACTGGCAGATCCCTAGGAATTTTTTGGCTAACCATGTGCAGCAAAGTGCTTAACTGTGACATAGAGTGGCTTCCAGGGTGGAGCAAAAAACTAAGTTTTGATTTTTAGGTTTTGTCTTGAATGTGTCATCCCCAATCCCATTTGAAAAAATCTGCCCAGGCAGCTGAGACAGCCCCTCTTCCCAGCAGAGGTCATTCCAAGGGGAAGAAAGCAACAGCCACCTGGCTGGAACAGACACCTTCTTCAGGGAAAAGCCACTCATTTATGTCTTCGGTCTAGTACACCTCACTGTGAAAAATTTTGAAGTAATCAATTTAAAAATGGAGCAGGACAGTCAGCTCTAGAAGCAGAAATAAAGTACACACACGAAATACAACCTATTTCAGCCTACAGAAAATACTTCTGAGAGTAATGGCCAAAAAGACTGTCTGGGAAAAAGAGTATTTTAGAACAAGGAGGCTATCACACTGTAACGGCTTTACAGCTTTCAAGTCAATGGCTGTTTTTCATTAATATGACTGGTCAATATTATTTTGTTTAAATTAGCATTTCACATATTTTTGATGTCCTGAATTAGCTGCCTAGCTGTAGACATTTTCTTTTCCTTTTCCTCTAGTTGAGACTGCTGAAAAGGGTGAAAGAAAGCTACCTACAGAAGAGTTTTTAGTTTCTATTAAACCCTTTCAGAGCAAGAAGTGACACTGGCATAGACCAAAGCCGTTTGAAGAAATAAAATAGCAGTTGAGAAGAGATCCCAGACTCTCCAAGACGGTCTCAAATGGGTAGCAAAGGATGACTGTGTGACCTCAGACAGTGCATTGCTTCCTCAAAAAAATGTGATTTATGACTGATGAGCAATGTAACCAATATCAGACAATATGCCTCCCCAAAGGACACAGACAAAAGCTGTGTTTAGATTAACATACCCTCCTTAATTTTCCACATACTTGAATCACTCCAAGCCCTCAAATGTTCTGCAATTCTCCAATCATGAAAAAGCAAATTAAAACCCAACAACTTCAAATGAGTGTGTATGACACACCCAGCCATGCATGGGACTTCAAACAAGCACATCTGAATGAGACAGTAACTCTTCCTAAATCTAAATGGCATTTTCTAACAAAATGTCAGAACTTTTTCAGGTTCAGAATAAGTACAGGAGGTACATCCATGCTACTCAGTAATTCTGGGAGGGGAGAATGTGGGTAGAAGAGAAGGGGGTTCTCACTGCAATTTGATTACAAAGCTTGTTTGCACAGGGCTGTGCTGGCCTCATGGTGGCTATTCATAAGAGATCCCCAGAAGAGCTGTAAAGTCTGCATATAGCCCAGGTGCTATAATTGCTGTCTGTCAAAACAGAGCTGTTTTCTCAGCAAACATTTCAGAATGCCCAGTGCTAAGTTGATTAGTTAGTGGGTTTCTGGGGGGGAATATAAGGATGATGTCTGAGAGAGCAAAATTGATGACTCGTAGACAAAACTTGGATTTCATTAAAACACTCCAGAGAGCGTTTAATTTCTCAAAGAGAATTCCTGCCATTGAAAGGGAAGCAGGTACTAGGAAGGAGTTATTACCAATAATGTCTAATTTCCACCACAAGGAACATCAATCAGTTCAAGAACCAACCAGAGGGGTGTTATCAGTACAGAATCTGCTTCAGCTGTCCCTTGAGCATGGCTGTTCCTACAGAGATACCGTTCCCATGCCAGAGATGTCTCCCTTTCAGTACACCCAGCGAGCTTCTGAGGCTTCTGTGGAACACAGGAGCTTTGAGGGGCACCTCCACCTTCAGAGTGTGCTGACTCCACATCCAGACTGCTCTGGGCTGGTCATGGGGAAGGACAGACCCTCAGCTTTCAGCAGCACCGACCACACAGAGTCCATTGAAAGCACAACATGAGCTCACCTGGTGTATCTGGACACAGGCTGAGCCTGTGCAGGGCCCGGACAGCTGAGCCTGTGAACTGCAGAAAAAACACTTCTCGCATGAAGCTGCACATGGGGATGTCAGGGCTGGAAGAGCGGGACAGCAGGAGGGGTTGGCACGAGGGGAAAAGGAAGGAAACGAGGGGCATATAGCACAGCAAGGCTTCAGCCATCTTCTGCAATTAAAAAAACTCTTCACAGACCCTAAAAGTGGCAGAAGGCATTTAGGGGTGTGCTAAGGCCATGACTTACAGCTTCCTACCTCTGCAGCCTGGTTAAGAAGGCAGTGCACATGGAACTCGTCCACAACCACAGCAGCCCCTTACAGACCCCTTCAGGAAGGGCTTGTTGAAGCAAGTTCATAATGGCTCTTCCTGCACATTTATCTGCACTTCTGTGTTTTCCATTAGTAATCACTGCTCCTGAACATCCACAGCATTAAAGCAACGTCATTTGTACTGCTCAGGTTACATCAGTGTCAACACTCACTCCAAGTCCTAGGGTTTCCGGCCTTTGGAATTTTGCCATCAAACTTCCCTTCAGGCATGGCAAAGTGGGGCTCTGCCCACCCTCATTTCCCAGGCACCTTCACATAAGGATTTTTACAAAAATCCCTCTGTAAGCATTTAAGATGTTTTTGTTTTTCTCCAACTAGAAATGTCTTCGATTATTACTATTGTTGTTATATTTGACAAGGGTTAATTGTGAAGTCTCAAAATGTACATTAAATGATACAACTAAAATGCAACACTGTTAAATTCAGTGCAGCACAAGCTCCTACTAGAGTGCACCTCTATTTTAGTATTAGCTGACACATCTTAAGACTACAGAGGACATGAAAATGGGTAGATACAGGGGTAGCTCAAATAGTAAAAACAAAAACTACTAACATTTAATGATCATTGTGGAAAAAATGTTGAATTGATATCAAAGTTTAAGCATTGCAGTAATTTGAATAAAAATTTAATGATGCAATGGACTGATATAACAATTTATGAGATTTATTACTGATTAACTAATTTAATGACTTTTAACAACACCCTGAGGAATACAAACCTATCATTACTCTATTTTTTTTCAAACTACTGGTCATTATAGAGCAGTCTGGGAATGCACCTGTGAAGCAGACATCATGCCAAAAGGTCTTCAGCAAGCTCTCTGGCCCACTTGAAAAGGCATTAATTTCTGTTATCACTCTCAGCATTGCCTCAAACCAGGCACTGGCTGCACAAGTAGAGTTCACCACCCAGAATGACATGCACAGGTTCCCTCCACAGCTACTGAGGCACACACCTCACAGTGGAATCAGAGCTGGGCAACAAAACGAGGAATACATAAATCAACAGGAGAAAAGAGAATACTTGTTTTGTTCCCAGTTCTGGGAATCAAAACTGCTGCTGTGAGAGGATCTACCTGCAAAAGTGGGAGTCACAGGCCACAAGGGCTTGGAGGAGACACATCTAACCAAGGCAATTGAATACCACTGACTGTCCCAAGCTGTACACTGTAAGTGAAAGCTGAGTGATGACAGAGTGGGGACAGTGCTGATCCTCTTACTGACAGCTGCTTATTGGCAGCTTGTTCTAGAACATGACCCGGGAACTGGGAGATTTTGTCTCACAACTTCAAAACCACACTGTAGGGTGTCCACTGGAGTAACCAGGCCTTATGATGTATTTTAGGATGACTTTTAATTTCCTATGCAGAAGGAAATACAAACTTGGGGCTCTTTACTGACAGTACTCAACAAGGTCCTCACTTCATATTAAGATATTTTAAGTGTTTTCTTTTTTTATTGTCTTGATGCTACACCTATAAACAGTATGTCATTAAACAAGCTCATACCAGGTCCACAAAATGCTTTCCACTTTAAGAAGCCATAGAAGACAGTTTTGCACTTAAAAAAGGAAGAACAGGTGGACTCTGCAGTCTCCTTTGCACATCCAACCAAAGGTGGTGTTTAAAAGTTATTCCTCTGCACTCCGAAAACAAATACATCATATATAAGGAATTGCCACAGGAAATATTCTGTTCTTTAGGCCTATTTTCTAGATTAACCATCGGTTTATTGATTGATTTTTAAGGACTAAGCCTTCAACTTCCCCTTTTTGCTTCAAACCATAATGACCACCACTGCGTAACAGAAGCTGTTTCACCCAGAAGGATTCAGCTGTTCCTGTCCCAGAATGACCAGAAATGGCATCTGAAATACCACATTGCTGAGCCTGGACTGCTGTGGTGACCAAAAGCAAGCACTGCCAAAATTAGGAGCCAATGCCACTCTAAAGATGGAAAACATGAAGAACATCAAGTTATCAGTCACTACAGTGGGCTTTGTAAGTGCCAAAGGGCATTTTTCAACAGGGTAGGAGATTATGCAATGCATATGCAATTTGGTGGAAAAACTGGATCCAATTATAAATACAGAATTTTATTAGATAGTTTCTAGCCCATGCTGAAGAACAATAGTCTAACTTGTTGATTTCTGTGCTAGAATTTGTTTTTCTTCCAGCTAAGTTGCATGCAAACATTCCTCTTTTGAATCAAGGGGCAACCACAATACTAAAAATTATTATTCTATCTCCTTTTATATGAAGTTCCCAAATCTACCAAGGTTACCGGGGTTGCACATTCCATGATAATACCAATATGTCTGAAACTGAGCCTACAGCTGATCCCTAAACAGGCACAGGATCTGACAGCTCCAGATTTAACACAGCACTGTTCCAGAATCAAATACATTTCTAGAACATAGACACACTGTTAAATCCACACCTTATACTACCTGCCAAGAAGCTACAGTATTCAGGATTTTTGTGTCACTCAAAAGAGACAAATAACAGACTTCATGTGGCTCCTTATAGATATCCTTTCAATCACAGCTTAGGGCATAAAAAGATGGACAACATGAATTATTGAATTAACATCTTATAATCTAAATGGCTGCCAACCACACTGATCTTTCTGTCTAATCCTGTTTTAGTAGGGTCACTAAGTTCATTTCCCTGCAAAAAAAAAACCAACCATACCATATAACTACTTTCAAGGGCAGTTCAAGTTTCCTCTTCAACCACTAGCTACCAGAAGATTTCCATAAATTACATTGGTCTGGTGTCTAAGACAGCAGAATTCCAACCAGAACCAGTCTGGGGCCCAGAGCTTGAATGTAAAAAGATTTTCTGAGGCTTGATGCACAAGACAGGGATTCAGAACTACTCTCACCAAGTTTGAATCTGTAGTTAGGAAGGACATTTCCAGTTTGAGTCACATTATGCTGCAAAGTTGTGGTAGCATCACATATAACATGGGGAACAGCAGGTAGGAGAACTTTTCTTATGAATTTCCTTGAATAATCTGGATGCATTTGCAGTGGAGAGGTAATAACCTCCCAAACACTCTAGAACTCTTAACTGGCATGCAAATGGAATTCCTCCATATGTTCAACAACTTCCAGTGAAAATTACACAGCTCAAAATATCGTACACAAGATTCTAAAATACTGCAGGCAGCATCACTTAATAAAATCAAATAGATGCATGATTTGGCTCCAGTCATTTCTGTAGCCCCTCTGGTATGATGGATATAAATTCTCACGTTGTTACATTTCAGCAGATGAAAGGATCTCAGTGATAACCTCTCACAGCCTACAGGTGACTCCTCTGGATATAACTTGCATTGCCATTTTAATCACACAAACAGTAGCAAACAGGATATGGTGGGGAAAGTTCACCCTGCACAAGCTGAGATGCCTCACTGCTACAGCCACAAGACAATAAAAGAGATTGGTTGAGATTTTTACAAGTTCTGACAGCCAATTCCACTACTGCTGGCTGGCTCATAGGATTTAAATATCTGCATCTCAAGTTTTATAACTTGCCTCCCTAAGGAATTACTAAGCTCCTTTCCAGAGACTATTTAGAAGGGAAACCATTCACTTTGGAAAAGACAGCTCTAATGCCCTTACTCTGGGGGCTCTGGTTTTGGCTTAGTCCCTTCTGTTCCCTGTCAGACACAACAAGAGTGAACCTGATTGCTGTGAGTCAACAATTCTAATCCATAAAGTTCAAACATCAGGATGCCAAGGAGCAGGCTTCACTCACAAGCATTACTGTGTCAGGCTCTTATTTCCTGAAATTAACGGAAAAATCTGAGGTAAAGGAAGATAAAGTTACAATAAAGAGGAATAAAGACGTGATTGCAATTGTAGCAAAAGGCAATCAGATAGATATTTCCATTATAGGGAAACCTAAAGCAAACTTAATTTTTAGGTTGTAAAGAATCTCTGTGTGATCAAACTTCTCAAAAACTGTTTGTAGGCACTTCTGAAAGAACTCCAAATCTGCTTCCTCCAATCAAGTCTTGCTGTTTTCACCAGCAATCAGGGTAATTGAAGCGACCACAACTCCAACTAACCACTTAGATCTGATCCACTTCGACACTTGATAATATACAGAAACATTGAAGAAAGAGGCATTCTTAGGAGAAACAGGATTAAAGCCATATGACAAAAATTCTGTAGATTCTTAGTGTTATACCACATTCACCTATGGGACAAACAGAATTCTGCTGCTTGCCTTTTTAGGCAAAAGTCATGATTTTCTTAGCATCTTCCTTGAACGATTCCAAATTCATTTGGGCTTAATGTTGTCTCCTTAATTTCAGTATTCTGTGTTCTACAGAATATATTTTGTAATTTCAGCCTTTCAGACCTCACTGCCATGCTTTTCTCTTGGTTGCATTTCTTCAGTTCTTTTATAACCTGTAACACAGTCCACTGTCCCAGCATTCAGAATTACAGTATTAAGGATATTATACATCACATCCCTATCTAAGCTCATTCCAGTATGCACTTATGGACCTGTTGTCCAGGAATCTAAGCCACATATAATCCTGCAGACACTGTCTCCAAAGTGCAGACTTCAAAGCCTCACGACCTGCTGCATAAAGAGTTTTCCAATGTTTCAAGCCTGTTTGACACTTGGCAAAAGAGTAGAGCTTCCCTGTGTAGCTCTGACCTCCTGTACCAGCAGCCTCGTCTACATCTGTGCAAGAGTTAAAACCCAACATGGAAAATAAATTCCTTCTTCCCATGAAGAAAATATTCTTTGTCACTCAGCAAGTGGCATGGTAGTGCATCAGTAAGCATTGTTACACTCTCGTAATTTCCCTGTAACGAAAATTTTAAATAACATTTGATGCTCTATTGGGTGTCCATGACGAGGTGTTGGCAGCAGAGGGATTGCAGGAGCCTCTGGGAGAAGAGACCAGGGCTGCTGTGTGATGGACACAGCTGGCTCCTGATGGCTCCCGAGGATCCATCGCAGGACACTGCTCAGCCCCTCAGCCCAGCTGGTGCCATCTCTAGGAAAACATATTTTAGAAAGAGCAAAACCTCCCACACAGGCAAAGGAAGGGGCATGGGGGGAAAACAGTGAGAAACAGCATTGAGAAGATGAGATCAGAGAAGAAGGAGGGGAAAGGTGTCAGATCTGCTGTCCCCATGGTGGAACAGATAGTCACTGCCTCTCTAAGAGCCGACGGGAGACTAGATCTTGTCCTGAAGGACTGCAGCCCTGTGGGGAGAGCCCACACTGATGCAAGGAAAGAGCTGAGTGGCTGGAGAAAGCTCTCAGAGACAATGGATTAAATACTGTGGGGCTACTTTGCTTGCCCTGCTAGATTTGGGGGAAAAGTCAGGATTTGGTCAGACACTGGAATAGGTTTCTCAGAGAAACTGTGGATGCCCAGTCCCGGGAACTGCTCAAGGCCAGACTAGATGTGGCTTGGAGGTACCTGGTCTAGTGGAAGGTGTCCTCACTCACGGCAGGGGGCTTGGAACTACATGACATTGAAGGTCCCTTCCAAACCAAACTATCTACAAATCCTCAGAGAAACTTTGTACTGACCATACCTACCCAATCCCTCCCTGCACTGAGAGAGCAGAGGAGTCTGGAGTGCTGGACTGAAGGGGAGCATAGGAAATAGGACTAGAAAGATGCTGTTTTATTGTTTGACTTGTTTCTCACTACCCAAAACTTTAATTGGCAATACATTCGCTTTCTCCAAGGTGACTTTGCCCATGACAGCAATCAACATCTCCCTGTCTTTACCATGATGCCCGAGCCTCTTTTCTACTCCCATTGTGTTGAAGAGGGTGAGTGAGTGAGAGCTGGGTGGGAGTTTGGCCCTTAGCCAAAGTTAACCCACCACAGACATATTTTTATGTTCCAAGACCAGCTTACTTGTAACATGAAAAGGAAAAGTCTCACTGGAAGTAAGTCTGTACATTCCCATGCCAGAAGTGGCTTTTAAAGCTGTTGGTAAAGTTCTAGGTATGAACTGGGGCTCAGAAGTGGACTTCCTTAACTCTTTAGGCTGGAGGATGAAAAGATCAGCTTTTATAGAAAGAGACTCATTGCAGTCACGGGCATCATGGAATGTGAAGAAATGAAAGAACTGTCACCATGCACCCTGCACAGAAGGAACAACTGTGCTGGATGAAGGAATATGCAGCTGAGCCAGTACGGAAGATCAGGGGCACCTGCTCTTCAAAATGAAATTCCCAAAAAGCGATGAACCACAGCAGGGAAGTGCACTCAAACAGTTTACTTTTTACCTCTTCTATGTATTCAGCAAAGAAATGTTATTTCTTAAATGCTGCCTCACCCAGCACCTCTGCCATGAACTATACTGAATATTGTGATGTTAAAAAATCAGCTTCAATTCTTGTATGATACAAGGATACAACAATCAACTCTTCAGTTTTAACAAGTATTCCTTCTTTTTCTGCCAAAAACATTTTCATGCTGTCTTTTTTCCTACTCAGCCAAAAGCAACAGTGATTTTGGCTCTGGGACATCACAATAATCAGCAATACCAAGAAACTTAATCACAATGGCAGCAATGTCAATAAAGCTCTGGAAGAAGCCAAAGGTTCTACACAACCTTACTCAAAATAAAATGTTTCCTAGGCTGAAGTGCTTCCCTTTAGCTTTACAGATTGGCATGAAACATGCTCTCACTCCATTCCCAAACTTCTTGCAGGAAGCAGTCACTTGGTTTCTGAGGATGATCTTCCAGAACTGGAAGACCATTAAACATCAGTAAGAAACTAAAGCAGACTGGAATGGTGACCATGCAGGATCAGCAACTCTGACACAACCTGACTTGTGAGTATAGTCAACAAAAAAGACAAGGGGGTTAAAAAGAAGAACTGAAGGAAAAATGATTTCTGGGTAGAAAATTACTTGGCATTTACTAACCCACAATCAAGTCTAAAACCAGCTCATTCTGGTTACCTTGAGAGTAAAAATATGGGAAGCTAAATCTGAATGGGCTGTAGAAGTTTGCTGGTATTCATCAATATAAGTTGCTACATAAGCAATAAGCTATCTATATTCATCAATATAGGTTGCTAAGAGGTATTCTAATCAACATACAGTTGTTTTTCTGCTTGATTTTTTGCAAGATTATAATTTTGCTTAATTATCCGAAGAATTAGAAGACCTTACCTGGAGACTACCACAAAATACTGAAACCCAAGACACATTAGATAGCAGATAAAACTGATTGCCTTTACACCCAAGCCTTGCATAGAAGAAATTTGGAGATGACTTTTGATTTTTTATGTAGTGGTTTCAGTTTCCAGAGTCTGCTTTTCCACAAACAAAATGAGAAGAGGAAGAAGACAAGACTCATAAAGATAATGTGATCAGGATGACATCAGTATCATTCTGAAATGCATACAACAGCTGTTTTTCTATGGCAAAAATTTATTTTGTATTCTCTGTAGCCAAATGGTTTCTATTTTAGACATGAAAAGTAGGTACATACCACCAACAAGTGAATGCAATACAAAATAAATCAGCAGTAGTATGTCCTTACTATGTAATTACAGAACAGATGACTGCATTTTCACCTGTTCAAACAAGAATGTTTGAATCTGTTGCTCTAAGATATTTTAGGAGAAATTCTGACAATGCTGATCTGATCAAAACAAACAAAAGAAAAGGCCCTTCCTGTGTCAGATTCAAGAATACCATTTGGTAACCTTCCACCCTTTCTTATTAGAAGAAAAGGAACATTTTAAGACAGAATGGCTACAAGATTCTTAGCAGCTCTGCTCAATGTCACTGCTGGCCTTATTTGAGGAAGACTCATGAGAAAGGGGTTTGTGGGACAGATTACTTTTTGAGCTTAGTGGGCACTTAACAACCACATGTAATTGTATCCTAAAATTTTGATTTTGAACAAATACCCTTTCCCCTCAAAGTAAAAAAAAAAAAAGGAGAAAACATGCATCAATTTCAATTAATTTGAAAACTACAAACTACAACCATAATGCATATAAAAGAGACTGCTTTTTGTTAGCCATAAATGACAGTCCATGATGTCAACTCCTTGGTACCTCTTCCACATATATCAGGGTAAAAATAATTTCCTCCTCTCACGAATCACAACATTCATAGTACAGATGAGGTACCACATAAGGAGCAATTCCTGCAGTAGCAAAGAAAGTTGTTGGAGCCCTGGGAGCCCTGCCCATACCAGGGCACTGCTATGGCTAACAAAGCACAGCAGTGTGCCAATTAATAAGGGACACATCTAATCTGAAAGTGGTTTGGTACTTTGGCTGTATAAGCAGGACTATTTGCATTCCCATGTTTTCAAATATTGCTAAAATGGCAGATGAAGTAAGATATTCTGAAATTCCTGAATTTCTGATTCGGAGCAGAAGGGCATATGGAGACATCAAGTAAGTTGTATGAAAATATTTACTTCAGACTGCTAACAATTAAACACACAAATTAAGTTTTCATAAGGATTTGACATGGTTCCCAACATCCCTCACATGCAGTCCCACCCATTATACTTGTTGTCTTTTCTCAAGGCTGAACTTACTATTTTTTCCTTTTTGGATTGGTTTGTACCTACAAAATATGTCCCTGCAATTGACATGGGCAAGCCCATGAATGCACACATTGTTACAGTCATGTAGACACACTTATGCAGAGACAGCTTGGGCCTATGGGCTTGGGAAAAGAAGCTGTATCAATTTTAGTCATATTTATAATGACAAAATTGCATTCTGTCTAAGGGTCACACCAACCATTGCGCTGACTTAGCCCTTTCTGGTAGGATCAGAAGGAGGGGGTAGGGGAGGAAACACCTTTTACCAAAATAGTTGAAATGCTATAAAAAAAGTCAGTCTAGGCAGCATGGCCCTTATAAGGAAGTGTTTTTAAACATTTATTTCGTGAAACACAAGGTTTCAATCAACAGCCACCGGAGACTCTGGGGTCATGATCTTCCCCCTCATTGCTCTGCACAAAGGTCAGAGAGGTTTTCCCTCTATGAATGAAGTTGCCTTCCAAAGCTTCAACTCTGGAATAAACTTCGAAACTTCAGCTACAGAATAAACAGCTTCTAACCCAGCTTGAAAAAACTCAGCATTGTTGCCTACAAAAAAGACAAACTCTTACTAAGATATTTCATGCTTGCACTCTCTGCAGACTCTTCAAATTCAAAGGCCTGTAAAATCTTGAACCTTTATTAAGCCTGTCAGTAACAAGTAAGTTGAGAACACCTGATGTCAATATAAGACTAGAGAGTGCCTACACTGTATTCCTCAGCTACCCAACCAGCTTGAAGTGCTTCTTACACCTTGACATGGCAGTATATCCACACTGTGTTAGCACAGACACATAATGAACACTCATGCTTGGCATTAGCTGGACTCATGTCCAAAGTCTTTTTGTGCAGAGCAAAGAGGTGTGCTCTGCACAACCTCAGATGGTATTTTAAAAGAAGTTATTGTACATTTGATAAACACTCTTGTTGGTGCCACTACCACTGTTGGGTTGGGCTGCCTGGTGCCTGAGCCCCACCAAGCTGCCCTGCTGCAAACATCACCGTACGGATTTCTTTGGCATCTACAGGTGATAAGTTACGATACTGAAGCTTGTCCAGGAATGTATACTTGTTAATTTTGCTTTAGATGATTTCTATTAAAACGTGAAAATCTTGGCAAGCACTGGGGCGAGACTTGCCCACTGTCTGGGTCCCTTTCCCACCCAGCCAACAGGGCAGACTTTTTAGTTCATTATCACCTCATCAGTGCTCCTGTCAGCTGCCAGCAGTGAGAACTGGACTAAGCCACTCACTAATTCCTGGCCCTCCTGCCTCCACTGAAGCAGCAGTAAATCCAGAACAGATGGATGCGCTTTAACCCTCTCAATCCAGACACTTATTTTAATCAGTCTAATCAACCCACCCAACCCAGAAGGAGGAATGAGTGACAGATGCAGGATGCTGGGACAGAACTGTTGCAGCTCAGACCCTTAACAGAAAACACCACCCTGCATCTTGGAAACTCTGCTGATAAGGGAGGCAGCTGGCCAAAGGCAGGAGGCCTCCAGGTCAGGAGCAGGACGAGCCTTCTATGAAGAAGAAAAGCTAAAAAGGAACGGATTATAAAGCAGGGAAAAAGTTATTACACATAGAGATCTCAGCCCATTACCCAAGCTATGAATGAAGACCAGAAGGCAAGTGGTGGCTTTTAGTTTTGCAACTGAAGTTGCAGTTCAGGCCACTCTAGCAGCTTGCTGTCAGTCATCTTCTTCCCACAACACAAGACATAAGTTTCAAGCCTTGCCTTGTGTTGTCTGAGACTTATGGATTGCCATTTCAGCACACTAAGCCAGCAGAAAACTAACATCACAAAAATGTGGACATTTTATTGCTATTTTAGTGTCCTACATTAGTGCAGTGGAGTTTTGTGAGCTGCAGACACAGCACAAAGGAGGAGCTGGGAGAGGGGAGCAGGAGCAAATGGGTCTGTAGTTCAGCCTGCCCTGCAGTCAGACCACAGATCCTCATGCTCCCAAAAATGTATTTTCAGTCTTGGCCTGCAGAGCACGGCTTTATTCACACAGCAGGGCAGAACCAGAAATTACATGTGAAGTTTAAAACGCTTCTTATAAGGGATTTCACTGTATTGTAACATCTGTTTATTTTCATACTCATACATTTCAACAAGACATAAACAACTGTGGCTAAGTATATTCAAAAAGAATGAATTTTTTTTTTTTAAGATTATGTGTATGATTTGGTATTCCCTGTCCTGCTACAGAAGACACAAATGAAAAAAAAACAGCATTACAGTGCTCTGGCATCTCAGTTTTATACACTTAGAGGCTTCAAGAAAATCCTCACCGAGTTATGAAAAAAAAGTAAGAAAAAGTAGTTGTATTCATTACAACTACTAACATATATTCGTTTTAGAGCTTGAAAACCTAAAAAGGGTCTTGGCTAAGGTAAAATTACACACCTAGAAGAAGCTATGAATGCCATTTAGAACACCCACCTTCAGTCTTGCCATTCTGTAGCACCTTATGGATAAAAAAGGAAAGACACATAGGAACAAATTTAAAGTGTAGTAACAAAATGATAGGATATTTTCAAACCCAAAGATCAGGCCTGGAAAAAAATCCCAAAGTGGTAGCTCTGAATATAGATCAGCACATGGCATGAATTATTAGGAGCTTAAATGCAGCTTAATTGTCCTTCTCCCAATCAGGCTATTTTAACCTCAGAAGTTGTGTGATTGCAGCTTCTCTCTGTTTTACCTTCCTTAAATGTATATGAAATACAAGAAGAGAAACGAAAGAGTCAATTAGCCTCTTGCCCTGTATCCTGTAAACAATGACTCCTGTTTACCCCAGGGCCTAACTGAAACCAGTTTCCTGAAACTAGGAGAGGTTGACAGGCACAATATGAAAAATAAAGCTTTTTTTAAAAAAAGATTTGTTTTATCACTTTTATAAATATGCTTTATTAAACCATCCTGCTCTTGCATCTTTCACAAGGAAAATGTGCCCTTCTGTTAGCACTTTTTTTCCAATTATAAGCCATACACAGATTTTAAGCCAAATCTCTGCAAGATTTTGCATTTACTTTTATAACTGACAACTTAAAAAAGTTATGAATGAGGAATATGTAACATCCCAATTATTAACTAACACAATGCATTTAGTGCACATCTCCATTCACAGACTTGGCTTTCCATGTGTCATTTTGTTAAAATTTATTATTTTGCCCTTCAGCTAACACAGAGCAACATTTACAGGATTAGACAGTGGCATAGAATAGAAGAAAAGCTAGCCATGTGTAAGAGAATGACTGTTCTGGCAACTGGTTAATGAAAGCAGAAGTCATAAAAAAGTTGAAGAACCACTGAAAAGCTTAACTATAGAAAAACACATTCAAAGCTAGCTTTTCCTTAAGGATGAATACTGTAACAATCAAAAAGATAAAAACATTATGGAGTTTGGTGTAATGGCAAAACAGACTGGGGAAATATTTGTGCATGTGGCTGTCACAATTCTGTGAATTTTCAGTGAAAAGACAGTTGAAAACAGAAAAATTATCTAGCAAATCCAGAAAAAAATGTTAGAATGGCATGGAGAATCTATTGTTTTCTGTTAAATAATAATGTGCTAAAATTACAGAAGAAAAAATATTGATGTAGGTTTGGTTGTTTTTTTTAAGTACATAGTTCAGCCATTCAATGAGCTATCAAATACACTGTAGCATCCTCAAAGGAGACAGTGAGAGAGTCAGCTACTAGCAGTGTTTTAGGAATAAAATATTATTCCATAATATGAAGAAGAAGCATCACATTAAAAGACCCTTTCAGCCTCAGTGATGGTGACTACCCTATAGTGTGGAAATGGCTTGACTCAGGTGTTTTGGGACCAATCACTCCAAGGCTCATAGGCAAGTCCACGATCCAAAGTCATGAAAACAACAACTCCTAATCCCAGGGAGCCTGGGAAGCCCTGTGTTCCTGAATGAGGAGCAGAGGGCCTTGCCTGAGAATGTGACCTTTTAGTGGGGCTCAAGGAGATGACAGAAGCTCTGTGGAAGCTGTGAGGTCTTACAGCACAGAGTGTGCTTACAGTGTCAAATTCTGGGATGTGAGAAGTCATCTTGAAATGATGGTCAATGTTCTGTTAGTGCTGAGAAACTGCCAGAGCAGACTGCAGCCTTGTCTCTCTGACAGATGCTGATGGGAACTGTGATGATTCAGTTTTTCTCGGTGCCTGCCTTGGGATTGCACAGCCCAATTGATGGTATCCAGTTCCACATGAGCTACACCAGGGTACAAAAGCCAGGAGGCCCACAAAAGATAAGGAAGATCCATGCCTTTCTGAAGAGGCACCTTCTGGAAGCCCAGAGGGGTAACCCAGAGCACCAGAAATGGCAGTAGGCTCCTAAGTTCAGACAGCACAGTGCTGTTCTCCTCAGAACCAACAAATAAGGGATCAACAGGTGCCTCAAAGCTGGCAATAAGCTCCTTTCTTATCCAATCTACATCTTGTGTGTAGAATGGTGAAAGTCTTAAAACCATTTTTTGGAGTCCAGTGTAAATCAGAGACCATCACAGGTAGGCAGAGAACAAGGTTCTGAAGACCAAAGAAAAGGAAGTGGAGACTTGAGAACCAGAGAAGATAGGAAAGAACCTCGTTGTCTATCTCCTGGTCTCTGTCCTATTCAAAACAATTTTCTATCATGAACAAGAAAATTAATTTTAATACTGTCCTTTAAACAACAGTTGAGTAACAATCCTCTGTTAATTCACAACAGCAAATGAAATTTTATTTTAGGAGTGCAAGATACTGTTAAATTACTTGAGTACAACTAGACAATAAATTGTCTAAGCAACTTAGACAATTTATTTATGCCAGTTGAATTTTTCTATGTTGAGTTTCCCTTATTCCTAAACAAGATGAACACTTCCCCCCCACCCCCCAAAGACTGATTTCAGGACTTAACGTGGAAATTGCAACTGCTTTAACATGTTCAGATGGAAAGTGCTACATTTTGTCAAGTATCATAATGAAAACTGAGGGTCACAGCATCAACTGAAATTATAGAAGGCTGCACAATTAAAAAAAAAAATTATATTCCTAGAATATGGAGACAAGTTATTGTAACCCATTCTGACCAGCAAACTCCTTTTGTTCATTAAAGGTGTAGGTGTGTATTTCCAAGTCCCAGCAGACCATCACCAATCTCAGCTGGTGTTGAGAAATAAGGTAATTAAATACTTCCTCTAGGCTATCCTAACTCTTACCTCAAATCAAAATACATAGTTAACACATAAACTAGAAAAATGGGCAGTGCATGAATTCCAAAGAGGAATAAGAGTTATTTTTTTTGTGCATACCTCCAGTTAATATTTTTAAAAGGTTTTTTCTCAGACTTGTAGGATTTCCTTAGGACTAGAGCACCTGAAGGGTAGATTTTGTCCTTTACTATGTATGTTCCACACCAGCCATATCAGTATACAGAATGGGAATGAGAAAGTTTAACTGAAAATCTCTGACTGTTGGTCATAAGGAGTTACATTTTCCATCTTTACCAAGCAGGCATTTCATTATGATGGTCTGCTGATAGAAGTACAATTGCTTCCAAAGTGGCTTGGCACTGGGAATAGAGGGTAAAGCAGCTCTGAAGAGCTGAGGGTTTTGTTCCATGCATCAGACTACAATTTGACAGCTCTTAAAAAGTATTCCTACCTTGAAAATACATTATATTTTCATTAAATCACTAATCTGCTAAGAAACTTATAGAGCTTATCAGAGTCTACAGAAAATAATATATACTTATTTATAAAATAAAAATGACCCATACACTAGGCAAGTCAAACAAAACACAGGTGATGCATGCACACTGCAGCCATGGGAGTACCTGCACCACAAAAATGTGTAACCACAGCTGGACTAAGGCAGGTGCACTCTAAAAAATATTAGATGTAACTTACTACACTACTTACATATTAATACCACATTAATACTTTCAGAGTTAGTAAAAAGAAAATGAAAGTAGAATCGAGATCTATTAAAAGACAGCGCATCTCCCATATATGGAAATAAAGTTTTTATGTTATTTGTAGCACTGACATGAAAACAATATAGCTGCCCAAAGCAATTTGTGTCCCTCTAAAATTATTTTCATTAAAAGCCTACAAGTTCTCTTTCAGGAACAGGCAACTAAAGACAAAGTTCTTATAATTAGTTGTACTTAAGTCACACTGAGATTGTATTTGCTCATCAAACAGAACAGGAAATTCAGTATTTGTATAAATACAATCCAATCATTTTCTGATTAAATCCCTGCATCATTCCAAAGGGCTGTGCCTGACCCCAGAGCATTGCTTTAGTCCACATGCTTCTTCTGCCTGGTCCAAGTGCCACACTGACACTCTCTGCAGTTCAGCACCAAACACCTTTTCCATTCTCCAACAGTTTACTTGTATTTCTGCATAAGTGCTGCTTTTTTCTGGCTCCAAAGACCTCACCTGCAGGGTTTCATTTTTCTGTTTGACACCTTGCTGTTGATTTTCCCTTACTGCACAAAAGAACTTGCCCCAGTGCCTCTTTCACAACTGCTTCTTTGTAGCAAATGAAAGCCTTAATAATTGTATTTTGTTTGTAAAGTTGATTCGTTTTGACTTTGTTTAATTTGTGGCCTTTGCTGAGATCTCTGGGGCTGAGAATTAGAGAGCACACTGTACCACTATACCTTGAACAAAGGGAGTTTGCCAATTTATTTCTTGCCTCATTTGTCACAAAACCTATGAAACTGCAGTCCAAAACCAGCTTCTTATTTTTAAAGGCAAGGCAAAAATGTAATTGTTTTTCTTCTACATTAACATCTCCTTGCTAAATTAATCTAGTTTTTCAAACTCAAAAACTAGAGCCCTCACTAAAATGAAACTTTAGTAATCAAGATAAATCCAAAGATCAGCTCAGCAAAACAGAACAGATTCTCTACAATTACAGCACTGAAGTGGCAAGAAAGGTATACTCAACTTTAGGTACAGACAAATAAAACAAAAAATGAGAATGTACAAAGGATCTGTAGGAGAACATGCTAGAAGAGAGAAATACATGAAGAACTATATATCTTACATGCACAACATTGCCCATAAAACATTTGTATCTCAAACAGTTAAGACATCAAAAAAAACAAAAATCTACAAACTCAGTATCTTTAGATTTTAATTCCTAACATCACCGAAGTGGCCATGGGTGAACAAGTCACTTCATGTTTTGCTTTTTAGTTTACTCCTTTGAGGGACAACAATGGAATTTCTCCATTTTTATTTTAAAAAATTACTTTGAAATGTAAAATCCTTTACTGAAAATAGCTAATCTGAAAAATACTATTATTTATAGTTGCATTATTAATATTTTTGATGAAAGTGTGGCTGGATGAGATAAAGGCTTCTTCCAAATATAAGATGATATGCCTGGCATTCTTTATAACCTAGCGAGTCCTAACACTTTTAGGTTTCCTGCCTAATGAGGGCTTGAAAGACAGCAGAAGTTTTGCAGCTACCTTGAACCAACAAATTGAATTATTTCTATTCCTTCTAATAAATAAAGAAGTTTCCTTTGCATGGAGAATACTCAACATGAATTACCTACAAAAGCTAAGTTTCTCTTTAGAAATTGAACCTGCAAGCCGAAGATAATATTAACAAACAGAACCGAGCCCACATCACATGAGGAACAAGCTCAGGCACATAATACATTTTTACAGGACACATTTTTCATTCTTAGAGATATTCAGTAAGGGAAGTGTATGACTTGCGCTAAGAATCACAAAAACTGCAAGATAACATCTTCACCTAAAGTACCCCCAAAACACATTCAGCTGTATTTAAGCTGTTTGTGATATGCTGATGTAAAATCCTTCCTAGAACCCCTCTTCATTTCACTGAGATTAGTTTGAATTCTCATCTTGTTCCCCAAATCACCTGAACACCCACCAGGGCATTTTGACAATACACACCCGTTGGTTTTGGCTTGTCAATCACTTCATTATGGACAATTTGAACAGCAGCAGGCTTGAGAGGTACCTCTAAGGAAATCACTTAACAGAGGTTTCCATTTCAACAGTAAACTACTGTTTATTCTTTTACAGCTACCTGCTTATTCACATCATAGTGGTTTAATAAGGAATACAGTCCCTACTTCGTGATGAGACACTTCTGCAAGATGATGACACAAATCCTCCTGAGATCAAAACTGCTATATTACCAAAACTATGACTTGGAAGATTGAGACACCTGGTTGATTTGTCATGATTTAGTCTCAAAAAGTTAATTTCTCTGCTATTCAACACTTTAGTATTTTCTGAACATTTACATATATCTTTAACCATTTACTCCAATAATTTTCTGATGAAATCCCCCGCTGCTTAAAGCAACTTGCAGTTGTCATTTTTTCACAACAGTCTTGGTGGACTAAAATCTTTATTCATGAAATTAAACTAAATTATTTAACTAGCTGATTGTATAGCAAATATAAATGATATAACTTAGTTTAACCTCATATGCAAAGCTTGATTCCTAGATTATTTCCTACTGGAAATACACTAAAGTGATCCTGTAGTTTTCAAGTCAACATGAATTTTAAAGCTGTAGAATGCCAGCAGACTGTGAAAGAGCAATAGGTCTAGAGATATCTATAGCCCTATTTATTTAGTGCTTGAGGCAGGCCTGGAAAAGGGGTTTAGGCAACACCAAATATAACATTGTGTCAAATGATTTTTTAGAATTCCTTATGTTCCTATATGCACTAGCTCCTAGTACAAGAAGAGTTCTCTTCATCCTGCAATCTGCAGAAAACTATTATAAAACTACTGAACTGGGGAGAACTGACTTAATAGCAATGACAGCATCATACCTCAAAGAAAGACACTTTTTGTCTATATTTTAGGATTTCTAAATGAACAGTTCTGGTCAGTTTTCATGTTTTTGACAGCAGTTACATGGAACCACTTTCACTGCAAACAAGGTATCACCAGACAAATCCTATCACCATGGAGCTTTCTCAGAAATTCCACAGACCTAAAGAATGATGTTTTGATTTTGATGAAATCAAAAGTTTCGTTTGGGAAGGGAAAACAACAAAAAGACATAATGGATATTCCCATACAGTATAAAGACACAGAATGTATGTACTGCCAACAACTTAACCCAGTTCTCCAATTTTTCTTACTCAATTCCCACTTGTTGTCCTCCAGGATTGTAGGGAAGCAATTACTTGCTTCAGAGGTTATTTCTGTAATTAAAGCAAATTGACCTCACTTTAAAGAAAAAAAAAAGGAATTTCTATTCCACTCCAGAAAACAGACTGGAGTTAGACTTTGCCTTACCTACACCCTGCAAAGCTCCACTGTTATTTTAAACCCAATAAAAGAGTGACTTGCACATGCACAGTGACCATGTAAGCACATCCAACCTTTGAGAGTTCCCTCCTTGTATTTTGAACTATGTTGACGATGTCTGGATGGGATTTACAATTGCTCAAAGCTACTATTGTTCACACTACATTAAATCTATAATATATGCAATGAGATACCATAATATTTTCACTTGGAACTTCTATTAACCCGCAACTTGACTGTATTTAATGAAATATGTAGTGCTCACAGAGCTGATTTATATGCATGACTATTTACAATTCACATTTATAAAAGAGGAAAAAGCACCCTAAGGAACTCATGGTTCTTTTGACTTTAACAGAAAGTAAAAAGTGCCTGATTTAGTTTAGCTCAGTAACACCCCTGGAAGCCCCAGAATCTTATACTGGATTAAGGATGGCGACAGGAATCACTGATGCAGCTGAAACAGCCAGCATAGGAAATCTACTTTTGCTATCAACCCTGAGCCAAAACACTCCTGAATATTTTAAAACAAAAATCACAGCCATATTTATGCTTCTTCTCTAGAGAATTATACACAAACAATGTCTTTGCATACAGAAAACCTGAAAATGTACTTTTGTTAAGTGTTGTTCTAGAACTAAGTGACATGGAGGATTCATACTTCCAAGGGAAAATTACAAATTCCCTTGAACAGAGAAACCTCTACTTGTGACAGAACTTCTGAGTGTATTTAATTATACAAAATAAAAGCATACAGAATTAGCTAGCAGAAGGCAGTATGTTGATGCCCTTGGAGCTATCTTACAATCTGTTATATATTATTAGTCAAAATAAAACCATCACTCTCCCTATTCCTCTACCAATTTAACATTTGATTATCTAGAAAAATAAACTTAATTCTTTTTCTCTTAGATAACATGATCTGCATACAGGTTATGATAAAAACAGACTTTTACCAAAGCAATGCCCTCTGGGCAGTAAAGAACATGAAATTTTCTTGTGCTGCACCTGTTCCCCAAGATGGTTTGCAATCATGACTAACAAAACTGAGAAAAGACAAGAAGGGTTATTTATCCCCTTAGGTCAGGATTTTGTAAGCCTAAAAAAATAATACATTTTAGTACTCTGTGTATATATATGCCAAGATCTCTACTGATGAGATCTTTCAGAGTAATTTCTGTAGAAATGTTGCAATAACTTAATAGAAAATAAAAGCATGACAAAACCTCTACATTTTTCACACTGAGGCTGTATGCTGAATTTTTCACATTCTCATTTGAAAGAGGTTTAATTTTCTTTCACCATCTTGAAAACTATGACACTGAAGGGATCACTTACACTAAACCCAGTCCCTGAAGAATTATATCCAGAAAAATAATCTCCCATGCAAAGGCATGGGAACAAGAGCATAGTGTAGCTAAATTCTCCAGAAGTTAATGACTGGACCTCTTTTCCCAACTCCTCCCTACAACATCAATAGTCTTAGAAATTACTGAGTGGAGCAAAATGCTTTAACACCACCTGGTGTAGTTTTCAGCAGTTGGTTTTGCTTCCAGGCCTGTCATGGCTCATTAAGATAGTACAATACTTTCTGTCTGCGAGATTGTTCTCAGGGACCACAGAATTCAAGATAAAATGAGATACAGAAGGTTTTATCACAAGACAGAACACGACTGTGACATACTGGGCCAAAGTTTTAGTATCCGAAAAGCTACAAAAGGAAAATATTTTCAAGGCAGGTGAAGAGTAACAACAAACCAGTTAGAAAAGGTAAATATAACTTCCCAATACTTAAAGAAACAGAGTAGACCACAACAATGTAATTCTGTGTGCACTCATATGGAGCTTTTTGTCTAGATAGGCTTTGCTAAAGGTCCACGTCTTTGCTTTGCAGTTTTATCACACGGTGACACTTCGAGAGTCAATATTCACTTACGTGAAATATTTGATTGACCAAAAACGGGTTAAACTCTTCTGCTTGCTTCCATGGTTCAGGCCAGCTAGTGTGAGCTGCACTGCAAACAGTGTGGCAGGCTGTCTCCAGCACTGCCAGAACACTGTGGTGTGCACTGGCAGTGCTCAGAAGGCTCATGGATAACACAGGAGAGGAAGGATAACAGGGCTTATCCCTTAATTTCCAAGAGAAAAAAAAGTGTGAAGGAGATTATGCTTTCTCTCAAGTTTTCACCTGAATTAGAAAAATAGTAGCAAAAGACACCAAATTTGAAGGTAACCAAGGTCTTTCAATAAACTCAAGCCTCAAAAGACACACAAAATATCTGCATATTTCAGCTTTCCTATTGGATTCTGTACCATTCACTTGGAGATCAACAGCAGCTCCAAAGTCAGTCTATTCCAAATTATTTAAACATGGGGTCTGTATTGTTTAGTAATTAGAAATTGATTATTTTTCATATTTCAGACTCTTTCAACTAAAGTATTAACAATTTAATGGGGTGACAATATAGAATTAAAATAAACATATATGATTAAATATTTTATGCTTGGAAAGAACAAAACAAAATTGAAAAGGACAAAACAATGGTAACAGGACACTAGCATGTTAATTTTCACTGTGTGCCCTGAAAAGGGGCTAAAAAGAAAATTCCAAAGCTTACAGAAGGAAAAGGGGACTAATACAGATGCACACGTTCAGCTTTGCCCCAGACAGTGAATCCTACAGACACAGAGTGCCCCCTGTGGGACTTCAGCTGATTTAAGTGCACATGAAGTAACCACAGGAGAAGTTCAGGTACCACTGCTGCCATCACATGATAGTCTGACACACCAAGTGACCCCCAGAGCTTGCAAGCCCAGCTCTGTGTGATGAAGAGCCCCTGCTGGGCCTAGAAATCCACACCTTGCTGATGTGATGGCAATGTGCTGCTGCTTTGTGGCACTGGCAACAAACCCAAAGAGATTTCAAACTATGGAGACAGCTGTTCATCTGTTCTGGAGGACTGTTGTTATTCCATATGCATAAACCATAACTTCTTTAAAGACCAGGAAATTCCTTAATTTTCAAGAAGACAGGTGTGGATGAGCCAACGAGTTATTGTTGGATGGACATTGATACTTTCTTTTCATTTAGTTCTGTTCACCATGAGTGTACACAACCTGAAGTATTTTTTGTTTGGTTAAACTGTTTGCAGGGCTTGAAATTACCTCACACCTCATTTTTGATCAATTGATTTTACTTTTCTGGATAATAAACTGTGTCAATTAAACAGTTTCTTTTGGATCACTTTCAACTTCAGCTTCATACTCATTCCTGCAAACAATGCTGCTTTACTGCTGGTAAGATGAACTTTTCACAAGACAAACAACCTCAGCTTCCACAGACTTGATTTTTAGTTGTGAATGTTCATGTGCATGCCTTTGTATTTTTTCTTATCTGAGAGCCAGAAAATGAAGATGTGGACTTCATCTACCAAGTATTTTTAAATCATATCGTGCAGGAAAACTGTAGCAGATATATGGGTGAACAGCCTTCCTGCATAGCCCTGCCTAGGATGGCATCTCATTTTTATGAGTGGCCCTCCTTTGCTCTCAGCATCCTTCCAGCTCTGAGATGAAGAAAGGAAGGCATAGAACAAACAGTCTCATTGAGCTACACGGGCCTGGATCATTTCTGATCACCCCCTCCACTCTGTATCAAAGAAACGCTATCTCTGGGATGAATTCATGACATTAAAAACTACTGTGATAAATACTCAAAAGACTACTCATGTACAGTCAGACAAGAAATCAAAAGATGTTTTCTGACAGCTTGACTTTGAAACATAAATTATTTTCTGTGCTAACAATTAATTAATCTGCAGTATCTTTGATTATTTTTCAAGAAACAAGAGGAAAGTAAATTATTCTCAGAGAAGTAATAATCCTTCTGTTGTGAGCCAGCAGGATGAAAGATTCAACTCTGAAGTGCCAACACTTCAAGGTATGTAGTCTGCATACCTTGAATTATAGGGCTAGCAGCAATTGCAATTAGCAGGAGAAGGCATAATTCAGGAAAGGGCTATTGCATCGTTTTCCAGGTCTGAAAGAACACCTTTAGAAATGTCCCAACTGGGACTTTTCAGCCTCGAAGCACATGACTAGGAAGACCTTTCTGGTCCTTCTGACCATAACAAAAGGCCTGTCTAGTAAAAAAAAAACATGCAGACACAGTGTCTGCTCCCCTTCCCTCTAAGTGCACTGTCCGCTGCTAGAGATTTGGCAATTGCAGGAGCTAGTCCTCAGATTAGACTGTTTGTGCTTGGTTATTTTCACACACTGCCAAAATTTGCTGACAACACCAGGGGAAAAAAAAAAGAAAGTAAAACGGGTGATTTTCAACAGTTTATAACTCAGCTCAGCCTAAGCAGGTTTTTATGGGACAAAGAACAGAGATTTCTCTGTAGACAGCACTTTATTCCTGCCTAATTTAAAAGATTTGCTGTGAATGATGGAAACATTAGAACTTCTTAAAGAAAACATAACAAAACAAAAACCCCAGCAGTTCACTAGTATTTCTCTACAGTAGATCAGGTTTGGTGATATAAATAGAGACCATTATCTGCCTCTCTCATAATTATTTGGAATAAAGTTTTTTTAAAGAAAATGAAAATATTAGACTTAAAGGAAGAGAGCTTCAAAATACATAGTATTTCTCCAAGGAGTGAAATTTCTTGCTTGGAATATTTCACACGAGCTATTCTAGTGCCACACTATTCCCTAAGGAGTGTGAAATGATCTTCTCAGGGTTACAGAGTCAGTAGTAAACACAAGTTCTACTCTAAAAAACAGTATTTTAAACATCTATTTTCACTAGCATTATACCTAACAAGTTCCTATTAAAACCCAGAAGTAACTTTTTGGAGTCCCCTTTTTGCTTTAACACTTTCTTTCACTCCAGATCTGGAATCTCCTAAAACAGCATTTCCTAAGCTATTTTTCTTGTCTGCTCCCCAGTCCCATTAGCTGACTGCAGGGCCTAGGTTGTTAAATCTACACCTCTAACAAATCTCAAATTTTTAATCAGTGCTGGTTTTAAGCACCTCAAACTTTTCCCACTGAAGCATGCCCTAGAACATAGGAAACAATATTGCTTCCCCAACCCTTTGAACACTATGTACAACAGTTATTTTTCCTCCGTAAGAACTCCAAAAGCAGCTATTTGCTTCACAAAACTGACCACTCATTCAATTACTGTTATTTTTCAGTTGAAATAGTACTAAATACTTTAACAACATGAGAAACGTTTTGCAAAACTAGAAAACAAATGAGTGCTTTTCATAAAAGACATAGGCTGGGAAAGCAGGGCAACAAAGAATATACTGGAGTTTCTGTATATAAAATAAGATATTTAATTGACTGGGAGTCCTCAGTAGAGACTTGTTTGCAACAGAGCCTCATGGTGAGGGCGAGTTTTTGGAGTTTGGATGCCTTTGGCAGCTTTATAGAACTTTAAGACAGACCAGCTATGACTAAAACATGCTCAGCTAGTTAACTATACAAACGTAATGCTTTTTCCATCTTTCTCTCCATGTGCTGACAGCATTACCATTCTCTCCAGTGTTCTTCTTCCTTCTGAGGTACAATGGATTTACCAGTTCATACAGTACCTGATACCACATTTCAGTACAAAAACTTTCCAACAATAACTTACACAGGTAAGAGAGGTCATCCTTTAAAAGTGAGTAGTTATATTAAAGGATCTACACAATTCCAATACATTTCAGGATATACAGTACACTGCGTGTAGATTTTAATGAGAAGGTTTGGCAGAGCAGTTTGGCAGAAGAAAGTACTCTCAAGTGATTGGAAATGGGATACATCTCCAGTTGCTTTGGATTCCCACATCACCTAAAGAGCTATTCTTCCCATCCCCCTATACAGCAACTCTCAAGGCAGTCAAATTTATAGCTCAATAAATTTTTTTATTAAAAATAAAAAGTGTGGCTTTTAAGTACTGCACTCTTCCAACATGCTTATGCCAGGTCTAGATCAAACTGCTGTAGCTGAATATGAAGCTGGGGAGGCTTGGCCGACTTTATACAGCAGTTCTAAGTTAAAGTTTCAAGATCTAAGCCACCTCTTTCCATTTTGTAACAGCTGTTTTTCTATCCTTTCATAAAAAAAAAAAAAAAAAAAAAAAAAAAGGAAAGGAAAGAAACCAGTGTAGAATAGTTAAATAAATAAATAATGGCTCACAAAACCACAGTGGAGGAACCACTGTTAGTCCTGCCAATAAAAATGTTCCTTCTCTTCAGGGCTGGCTAAACAACTGAAAGTGCTTCTAATGAACTGCTGGCAGCACTATCCATCACTGCACTAAATGGATTCATGTCTCCCTAAACCAAGGATAACCATTTATCTGCAATGCACGGTCAGAAATTAGGAAGCATTTAAGCCTGGGAAGTCTAATCCTTCTCTTCTCCCCACCTCCTCAAAGCTTGGTTTTATCCTGGCTTCCCTGTGTAAGGATGATTAGAAAAGTCTGACTGAGAGAGAACTTCAGGCTGCTCCAGTGCTAATGAATCATTTGAATGAGTCTGAAAAATACTTGAGCGGACCAGAAATCTGCAGTCTGATTTTAACATTACAAACACCTGACATTATGTTTATCTTCTCCCGGTTTTTTTTTGTCATTTGCTACAGTGCCTTGCACCTTACCTTGAAGTATTTATAGGCTGCTCAAAGCAAGATGTTTCATTCATTAGACACAGAACAATTGAGTCCCAATAGTTGCTTAGGATCTTTGAAGATGCTACTGTGCAAATAACAGAAGTCTACTGTAAACAGCCAAAAGGAAGAAATGTTTTTGAGTTCTGGAGGAGGGGTGAAAGTGATGTCAGTAGTCCCTGGTCAGAAGTCACTTCTGAAGGCTTGACTGATTACAGGTATCTGCTATCTCCAGAGACATATCCATGTCTTTAGAACAACAAGGATCAGAAAGGAGTGCAGAGACATCAATAAAACAAGCCTACAAATAATAAAAGACAACACTTACTTCATTTCCAGGACCTCCTCCAAATGCTTCCTTCTTTCAGCTCGTAGGTTGGTTAAATGAGTTTCCTTCTCAGCCAAAGATTGTTGTGTAGAGGATAATTTTGCTTTCATTGACTCCAATTCCTGTTTGACCTTCTCCATAGCCATCATCAGCTCTTCTACCTAAAACATTTTTGGAGGAGAGAAAAATTATAAATGTGACCAGCTGGAACTTCCCAAATGTCACAACTGGAGTACAAATGTTACCAGAGAATGGATGCTACTCTCTCTTCTGCAGGCTGGAGGCACCATCCAGTGCTGTGGACAGGATGTCTACACTTGACCAAAGCAGCATTACAGCTTGGGAATTAATTTAGTTTGGTCACATAATCATTACAATACAAACCTTCAACTCTTCTGTGTTTCTGTTTCAGAGAATGTACCACAGGGATAAGAGGATGGTCTGCATATGTTAACACTGGCCTACAAAAATTCAAGGTATTAAAGGAAACACACTGATAATACAGCAAAAGGATAAAACACTTTCACTGTAAATGATGCCTAAAGAGAAACTACATGTGCACTTTAGGAGCAAAGGTAACATTTCTGAAGCAGGGAGAGGAATGGGTTCCCATGAAGATGCGAGGCTACTTCCCTCAAAATACCATTTGAGCAATGCTTTTAGGCACATGTTGGGATTTAGCAATGTAAGACATTCAGAGAGTTGCTGATGGCAGAGAAGTACAGCAGAACAATGCTCTTATCTTCAGAAAACTGTAAAGATGCAGAAACAAAATGATTATAAATTCTGCTATATATTTTACACATATGAAGAGGAATTTTATTTTGCACTTGGAAGAGGTTCTGCCTCAGGTAAAATGTATCACTACTTAACACTCAAAATCACAATACAGGCTTAAATCTAGCTACATATAGCATTCAAAAACCTCTGGATGTGCTTTGATAATTTCATAATAAAGCTCAATGGTGCACACTACTTTAACTTCTTCCATGTAGGTTTTATCTTTCCACCATAAACAAAGCGTTCAAAAATGGGTTTATAATGTGCTTTCAACAGGAGAAACTCAGATGCTACTGCCACACAAAATCAAGTATTTGTATAAATTTAGTATGCAAACACAGCACTACATTGCCTCTATATCCCTCCATAACAGTCTACTTGTGATCCATCCTGGAAATGAATTATTCAATTTACAACAAGCTCAATTTCTACTTACATGTTTTTACAAGGAGAGTTGAATATGTCATTTGCTATATAGCCACTGTAGGGAAGTATGCAACATGCTTTAATAAATCCTGTACTCCTAAAGGTAGAGCTAATGACTCAGGACAAACATGGATAGTAAGACTGGTTTTCATCCTCAATCGGTAACAGAGCAAGAAACATTACAATCGAGAATTAGGAGATTTATAAAACTCTAGCACAGACACCGTGCAGTGCTTACTGCAAAAGCCTTTCTACTTCCATTCAAATGCAGCTGCCAAAAGGTGGTATATCCTTATGCTTAGCAAGCTAAAGAAAAAAAATTAAAATATGCAATTATCATAAACTATTCAAAATGTACAGCCAAGAATTCATCTAGTAATCAACACACCAAGGGAGAACCTCAGTGATAAGTAGTCCAAGAATGGATATAATAACCAAACATTCCCTGTTTTGTTAGTGTTTAGTGCACAAAACAAGATCAGAAAATCTGTCAATTTTTAAAACTAAGAAAAAAATGCCATAAAGTGAAATAGAGAAAATATATCAGAAAAGAATGCAAAGAACTGCAGAAATAACACTACTAGGATGGAAACTGATTCTTAGAAAAATGGTGGAGTAACGAAGGTGCCATTATGCATCAGCTGCTAGGATATCAGTCCCTGCTTCTTGTGGGTGGATCAAAAATACCCACATACACATTTTCCTCTAAACTGAAAAGAGGCACACCAACTATAAACCCCTGGGCTTGAACAGAAAACCACCTGGAATCAGCAAGCCCCCAGCCAACTGCAACAGTCAAAAGGGCCTGTGTCAATTTGTCAGCTGCCAAGATAAAACAACCTCTGAAGCAACATCTTCTCCCATAATCAGGTTTGAAATATTTCTGACAGGCTTCCTCCCACTGCCAGCCATCAAGGTGTGTGATGCTGACACTGAAGGGCTGGTTTGCCTGATGTACATCTGTAGTGTGACAACTCGGAGCTGTTTGGAAGACATAAGGAAACTGGAGCCCG
Source organism: Taeniopygia guttata (assembly GCF_048771995.1). Lineage (NCBI taxonomy): Eukaryota > Metazoa > Chordata > Aves > Passeriformes > Estrildidae > Taeniopygia > Taeniopygia guttata. The sequence goes on from NC_133025.1 coordinate 69,782,247, forward strand.
ATACCTGGGCCAAGGCTCCTAGGGAGAGGTGGCAAGAGCTAACTCTGCAAGAGTATCTCCTAGTAGTGTTTATTGCAGGTACTTCATCTTTTTCTCATCGCTCTGTTTGATAACTCTTTTAATTCTAAAGTTATAGTTTGTATTTTTTTGCAGGCCAACAGAAGATTGATCTAGTCATGTATTAGGAATGGCTGGAATGTGAGTAGCTTTTAAACTGTGCCAGCAACTCAGTTTACAGAACCATCATTGCCTTCCAGGCTCTCCAGCAAGGGCCATTTGCCACATAATTTACTAAAGACAAAGTTCACCAAAAAAGTGATGATTGTATTCACAGTAAAGACTTTATTGTTCAGATTCATCAGGTTGTAGATAGTCCATGGGTCTATTTCAATTAGACTTCTACAAAACAAAACATTTTCTTTGGCAGCTTCTGAATCTTACTGCAGACCTATCTCAGTAAGCAGTCCTGTGAGAAACGATAGAGGAATATTCACTAGGAGCAAACTACTCGCAATACACATTTAATTTAGCCTATACAAAAACTTTCATATCTACCCTTGAATTTTGTCCCCTGAGAGCAGCTAATTACATGGTATTTGCCAAAACCAGAGCTCTTGGCACACTGAGACATTTTCAGAGATATGCTGTTGACATTTTCAGTATAGCTGAGGGTAAGCTTGTGCCCTGTGAGTTGTAGCTAGGAAGTCTCTGCTCATTCCAGAAGATGCAGAGAGTGAAGTCTTCCTACTCTTTTCTCAAATGACAGTAGATAAAGCAAGGTGTATCTTTCACTGTCTAGGAAGGAAAAGTCTTCATGTATTCTGAGCAGGGAACTTAAATGGACACTTATTTGTTCATTGTTCTTAGGCCTTAAGTGACCTGCCCAGGTGACAGCTTATTTTTAAGGAAGAACATCAAGCTGAAATAAGTTTCCATTAGAGGAGAGATTTCCTGAGAGACTGAACAAACTATGTAAAACAAGGCAAAGAATGTCAATTAGATCAGGGTAAGATTCACAGCAGCAGCAAAGGGAAATGTCAAGATAGGAGAAATACTTTGCATAACATTGCATCTCCTTCCTTAGGAAACATGAAAGCAAGGTGGAGAGAAAGGGCAATGCAACAAGAGAAGTTTATTTATGCCAGTGACAGCCTGTAAAGAAATGATTTAATAACAAAAAAAACCTGAAGCTCTTCTCAGGAGTCTATCTACCATCTTAACCTCCCTGCTCCTACAGACTGTTATTTCAGGCTCCTGTAAGTGCAAACCAAAACGCAGGCTTTTGCACAGACATAGAGATACCACATTATCTCCACATATGTAGTGGTTCCTGTAAACCTTTCTGGCCATTGGGTAATGTGAAGCCAGGGACTTGCAAAGAGCTTGGTCAAGTTCCCCAAAAGCCAGTAAAAAGACAGCAAAATTGAGAAAGGGACTGTATACACAAAGTATTACTGAGGCTGGAAATCCTTCCAACCTCTGTACTACTCTTGGAATGATTTCTGATGATCGGGATAGGCAAGCTCCAATTCCCTCACCTGTTACATGAGAACTGATGCACTGCTAAGAATTCCTGAGACACAGCTGATATTTCAGGCCAGGAAGAATGCTCATATCAACTGATGTGGTTGTTATTGTTTGCCTCTTGAAATCAGAGCCCAAAGACTCCAACAACTGAAGTCAATCCAGACAGACAACTCACTAATAGGACCTCAGCATCCCCAAACACTTCAAATTGTTTACATTACAATGTAGTGGCAGCTACCTTTCTTCTTTCCATTGTGAGCTCTCCTCAGTGATAAAGTATCACCTGAAGATAACTTTTCTACTGCACAGAAAATTGGAAAAGGATTCTCTAGCCCTCTCAGGAAGATAGTTCTAGAGCTTAATTTTTTGCTTGCACCTTTTCAGAGAAGCAGAACAATTCTGGGTCGTGATCCAAGCCATAAATGCATCGTGCATGCTGGTAACACAATGGAATTCACTACAGTGGGACTGTGCAACTCTAAAGAGGCAATGGCAGAGTCATCAGTCTGGGGGAAAAAAAGAGCACAATGAAAAAACACTTGAAAAAACACTTGCAGGGGCAGAGGCTCTGTTCTGAAATAGTGACCCATACAACCCTAGGCTATGTGCATACCAAGAATGAGGAAAAGGCTAAAGAATGCCCTACACAGATACCACAAAGGAAAATGTTCTAGTCTCAAGTAATAGGATATGAATGCATCCAAATTCACATGTATATGACTGGCATTAAAACTAGCAAATCACTGGTACACTGTATAAAAGTAAGGCTTTTTCTCACCTGTAGAGTGAGAAAAAGCCTTACTTTTATGTAATATGAATCTGTACTTTTGCCCAAAACTAATCAGGCAAGTAAAACAAAAAGTCTTGCAGTTAAAAGTCAGTAGAAAGAATATCAGAATGACTGAAAAAGCAATTAACACTTCTCAAAGTGTCACTCTCAGATGACAGTCTCCTATTTATCTACAGCTCTTGAGTTTTTAAAGTATTTTTTATCTCACCATATACATTACTGAAATGATAAAGAGACTGCAAATTTCTGCATTGTCTTTTACTCAGTTGAACTGATTAGACTGCAGAGAAGGAAAAGAAATAAACATGAAAAGAAAGACAAAGACAAGAGATCTGGCTCCATGTAAACTTGTTTGGATCCCAGAAAAAATTCCTAGAACAGATGTTAAGACATGGAAAAAGCACAGGCCAGACTTGGGACTTAGGCATGTAATTTAACTGCCTCCAGTAACATATTACAGGGAGAAAGCACTGAGTCTGACATAACTTGGATTGCCAGCAGGACCAGATGGTTTGTTTAAATCACAAGCTAATAAACCTTTACACAAAATAAGAGGGAAATGAGTTATGGTTTCATCATAGCCCCATTTTTGTTAAAGCAGTAGGGTGGCTTTAAGGTACTCTTAAAAACTACATCCAAGACACTTCACTAAACTCTTGGCTATTCTGAATTAAGGGAACAAACTTCAAATTCCTATAGATTTTGGGAAAACTGTTAGGCATAGCTTCTTTAGAGCTAAAAATATCAGAGGAAAAAGAGAGAAGTCAATAAACAATAACCAGAAACAGCAGAAAACTCTGCCCCACTGAGAGCAGAGGGGTTTAAAGCAGGATGGCTCTGTCCCACCACACAGGCTGGAGCTCTGGCTTCAATTCAAGCCACTCTTACTCAGCACCAGCTCACAGGATGCAGTAATTAAGATGTTTCTATGTATCATTTCTAGCTGTGCCTCAAAGGGGATGCCAACTTGCAGCACCCTTTTGCCAAAGTCAGCTGAGTACAGCGTTACAGGACTGTGGCAGACTGCACATGGAGAAGGAGTTCTGTTTGCAGCAAAGAGGGGAGTTTGCACTGAAGCTGTGAAAATGGCTGGTGGATTATCAGTTCTCCAGAGAAAGGCAGGGTCTTTTGATCATCTGTAATATACAGTAGTAATTTTAGGGATGAACTTTGTCTTTCTTTACATTACTGTGTGGCTTTCTTAAGCCTTTGTGCCTTTGTTTTTTCGATAGTTTGGATTTTGTACATTCAGCATCCCTGATAAAATAGATTGTCTTGGTGGCTTAACAGTGCCACCAAAACATGGTGTCACTGTTCCATTTTTACCTTATTAAATGGGAAAAAGGAGAGAAACAAGATAGAGAGAACAAAAGCCCATGGTCTAAAAACCTGCAGGATACTGCAGATGAATGCAATTTTTCTTATCACTGTGAAACTGAGATATTTAGACAGCTGATGTCTCTTATTTCCATGAGCTGGTCTCCCAACAAAACCTTCATTATAAAAAGAGCATCTGATAAAAAAAAGGAGTTAATGCTCTATATTGCTCCTTGCTGTCTGCACTGATGGCTCTAGGCAAGGAAGAACACTAATGAGACTGACCAGACATCAGACATTACCATGTTCCTCCTGCAGAAGCCACACAAACATCAACAAAGAAGTCTCTGTCAAGGGTTTTTTTACTTGAGTATTCATCAAGTTTTTTTTCCCTCGTACTCTGAGAGCACTGAGTTTTTGTGTGAAGAAAGAGGAATTGGGATTCACAGATGTCTGGAAAAGAGAAAACTCCAAAGGATTCAGTAAGTCACAGCTGTGTGCTGTTATGATGTTTGGAGGTAGCTTTGACAAGTTGTATCTCCTATATGTGGGCTAAAACCTACATAAATAAGCAACAGCCTACTGCTGGGACAAGAGCTCTTGAGAAGAAAACAATAATTGCCTATGCTTAATACAAACAAAATATTTGAGTCAGGCCTTGAAAAAAGGTAAGCGAAAACTGAATTCCGATTTCTACTGAGGGAAAGAAATCTGTTTTAGGCACTGGTATGTGAAGAGTGTAACAGCTTACAATTCTATTTCCACATTTTCCTCAAATGAAACCATTATCCAACAAAACATTCTCACTATGCTTTTTAATCCACTTAAACATACCAAAGGAAGCTGTCCTATTTTACTTTACATGGACCTGTAGTCTCTGGAAACTGTCTTGTGTTTATCTTCCAGGAGTAGCAATTCCCAATCCTTGGGAATACAGCAGCAATCACTAGGAATAATAATCTATCTTGAAAATCTTGGATTTTGATCAGCTTTTAAAAATCTCTACAGAGGCGGAGAGCCTAGAATGAAGCACATGAAGCACATCCTGTGCAGCGCTCCACATGTTGTGCTCATTTGGCACAATTTATCACATCCAAACAAAATTCTCTAGATCTATGATTAAATCCTGGTACTCCAGCCACAACTCTAAACATGGCCATCTTCAAAAGTAATTGCCCTTTCTTAGACTACACCTACTGCTGCTAAGGTAGAAGTGAGACTAATTGCCCAAGGATTTCAGCAGGTTTTTACCAGCTTTCTGCAAACCATGCTGATTTCCATTTTACTGCATTTTAGACAGTTTCAGGTTAATTAGGATGTGTCACTATGGCAGACAGTGTAGACCTGAGTAATATTCAAAGCAAATATTTAATGCTGTGCTACAGAGCACAGCAAAGACTGTCAATTTATATAGCACAGATTGATTTTCCAAAGAGAAAAATTCTGGTATGATGTATTAACTCACTACAAGCAGTGAAAAACATTATGCTGATTCCATATACAACTTTAACACTATTTTCCCAAAAGACATTAAGGATCATGAACATAAATAAATGAAAGCACATGCACTGCCATGTGAAGGCTGAACATGTGGCAACTGAAGAAGCACAGTCTCACTGGCAAACTCAGGAAAGTTTCCACCTCTACAAACTTGTGGAAGCAGATTTTAACATTGTAGTTAACAATGCTAAAGATTAACAGAATGCAAGTAACAGAACCTAACGAAAATAAATAAAAAGAACTTTCACTATTTAGAGCCAACTGAATTCAGGCTGAAATTCAGCAAAGGGTTTGAAGGAATCCAATGGCAAACAGCAGTGCAGAGACGTTGGGAAGTTTTTATGTGAGTAGGAAATACTTCAAATGAAGTGGCATCCTCAATTTAATGAACCTCAGGCTTGTCAGTCTTCTGTGTTTTTCTACACAGGAGAATGCTATGAAAAGGAAAACAATTTATTTTCTTGCACTTCATGGATTTGGAGAAAAAATCAATTATGTCAGAAAAAGTATATATATGAATCTAATGTTCAAGACTAATGAGTTTTTCTAATGCTTTAATCTACATATTTATTGAATCACACTTGCTTTTAAGATCACACAGAATGCAACTGGAAAAAAAACTTTAAAAAGCACAGGACTACCTTAAACAAATATTAACATAAGTTATTTGTGTGGGTCCTCACAATTACAAGCAAGTATTAATGTAACCAAGTCTGCAAGAATTTTATTTTCTCTTGAGCCACAACAAATAAAATGCTGCCTAGAGGTAGGTGTTTAAGAAAACATAACAGGCAGAGAGATGCCAAGATAGATCTTTATCTAGGATACCTGACTTAGTAAAAGGCATAATGTGAAATCAGTATTTATCTATTAAACAATAAAAAGGGATACAAATACAGACAAAATTATCTTAAAATCAGCACTTGCACCAAATTTATATATAACAGTTTCCATCAGTATTTCTCATTTCATTAAATGAAAAGGTGAGTTATATGGAGAAATGCTCAATGTATATTTTGCAGAGGTTAATTATGCTTTCAGTGTCCCCGGTTCTCCTGAAAGTCATCAAATTTTAACTACTTTGCAATCTTAAACAAGAGCAACAAATTAAACAAAAACAAAGTCATCATCCCTGGAGGAATTTAAAAGACAGGTAGATGTGGTGCTTAGGGACATGGTTTAGTGGTGGGCTTGGCAGTATCAGGTTAATGGTTGGACTCAATGATCTTTGAGGTCTTTTCCAACCTAAACAGTTCCATGATTCTAAAAGATTATAAAGGTGTTTTTTTGTCTATAATGTTAGAAAAAGATCTCTGCCTCAAAGTTGTTAGGCATGATTTCCTATTCATTTTTCCCATCTGTACATTAAAAAACCCTCCCAAGCCCCAGCTCAGCACAGCTGAACACAAGAGAAAAAATTTCACTCTTCCACCTCTTAAAAGGTATGTTACTGAATGCAGAAGGAATTAAACTCAGTACAAATCTGTGTATTTTTAAAGGAAAAGGTTATGTAATCCATTTAAATATCTGGGGAAAAAAAGTAACATTAGGGAGATGCGGTGCTCCTAAAAATTACTGCAAGCATATTTACTGACAGGGCCCAGTGACTTCAGAAAATGCTTTCTCCAACCAAAGCAGAACAATCAGACAGAAGAATAATGTAAATCTCTTGGAAAACAATGGTAAGATTATACTTTGGGCTGACACTGACTTAAAAAGCTCCTAAAAATTTTTATCAGTAAAACAAAGTAAAACATACATTTTTAGCACAGAATTTTACTTAATATGCAAGTACTCAAATTACTTTGCACATGTACATATATACACACACTCAAAAGCCAAAATGATTTGGCAGACTTTTATAGAAAAGAGCTTTACAGCAGATATTCAAGGGAAGTTCAGCCAAAGAAATATAAACTCCCATGAAAAACCTTAAAAAAAACCTCGAGCACCTTCACCTGCAAGCCATACCTTGGATTAGTGCCTTGATCCCCTATCTCTAAGTTTATCAAATTTCTCACTAGAAGATACAGAAGAAGAGACAAAAACATTAATTAAATCAAGCTGTGCAGCAAGTATTACAGAGCAGTCAGAACAGACATTTCTGTTGTGCTCAGAAAACATCTACAGACAATTAGTTCCTGAGAAATTCTACTATATATTTTTCATTTACAGGGACCTGCAGAAATTAACTTAGTGTGTCAAAATTTGTGCTGTAAAATAATTCCAATTATTTCTCAACATATGTGAAAAAATATTTAAGATCTATTTCAGTAACAGAATCCTCAGCAAAAAAGATACGTGTTTTAATTTATCTGGCATTTTTAGAAGGCACTTGATAGGACAGCATCCAATATATGATAAATCTGTTGTAAATGTAGTTTCTGTTTTATTCTTACAATGAATTGTACCCTAAATAGCATTTGCTAGAAAGTTAAAACCAGAATGGTGTTCTGATGGAAGTGCAAATGACAGATGCAATTCAAAACTTAGTGAGGATTTGAGAACACTAACTTACAGAAAAGACAAAAGGCTGTTGGAGGCTCTACATTCAAACACTCGCAGACCTTGTATTTACAGTAGGGAAACAGGAGAGAATTGTGAAGCTGTGAAGGAGGTTCTGGTTGAATTATTAACCTACTTCATCTTTATTCTTCCTTAACAAACAGGTAACAATTTTGAAGTAGGCATATGTGATACAGAATTTCAGGAGTCTTGTTATCATCATATTTTACATGTAATGTATATCTGAAATAATATTACATCCTGCTGAAATAATCTATAGAGACAGTGGGAGAAAGGAATGAGTGTAAGAAAATACATTTAAACAATACATCACTTTTACAATGTTCAGTCTTTTGTATTTTCCTGCAAAAAAAGAAAATAGAAAAATCTGGCCTGTGTAGGATAAAAAGACAGTGTGTGAATAGAGATACAGCTATTTATAGGTCAACATATTTAACCTCACTTAAAATTTCTCACTGGGAACCATAACTTAAAAAAAAAAGTTGATGGAAGGTGTCAAGATCAGACAGCCAACTTAAAAATTTCATTTTAAGTAGCTATTTAAGGAAGGAAGGAATGATGAGGTAATGGCCATTATTTTATGTGTTTACTTGCCATTACATTTTAGGGTAAAGAGTTAAATTTTAGCTGATACTATACAGAGAGTGCATTTAAGCAGGAGTTGATATTCATGAGAGAACAGAGCTGCACTACTATCAGCAGGAATGTTATTTAAATTTCTAAAATCTTGTGCTCTTCAGATTTGTGGGAAATAAAATAAGCTAGAGAAATACACGTTGTGGTGAGGCAACGCACTGTCTCACTCAAAGAAATAGGAGCCCATTGTAAAGGCTGCAATAGGTTTCTGGTAAAAATATTTTCAGTAATAATACTAAGCAACTCATGCCTTCACTTCTCAGTCCTGCCCACACAGGTCAACACTTCCTCAGATGTACCTCAAATTGTGCATGGGGATTCATGAACCAGGGCAGTGAAGAGCTTCACATGAAAAAATCCCTTCTAAAAATAAGACAATTGTTACCATGAACTGCTCCAGGTCACTGCTCCATTTCACAACACAGCCCCAGAACAACCTTGGCTGGGGAAACAGATGGGATGTGCACTCAAGTATGGGGATGAAAGCCAGCAAGGAAAAGGAGAGCATGAAGTATCTTAGGTCAGAAAACATTTGTGAACTATGCCATCCAATAAGGAAGGCTAAAAGTGCCAGCAGTCCTGCTACTGTGCTCCTTGAGACAAGAACCTGTCACTAATTATTGATCAACACTGAGTCACAGAACTTAAACTTGTGTTTCACTTTATCTCATGAAAAGGATCCCACTCTTTCACGAAGATCAAAGCAAGTTTCCAGCAGTGTCCTGGGAATGGGGCTGAGTAGGACTCAATTCATACAAAGGATAACCTGCTGCTTCCTGATGCAGGAGAAGGGATGGTAAGATGCACCAGGACAGTGAAAGGGTTTGTGAACAAGACAGGGCCTCTTTCCAAAGACAACCTCCAACAGTTTTTCTTAGGGAGCAAAACTACTGCTGTATTTCTGAGCAGGGAAAAATGTCTATGTAATTCTGGTTTTCTCCCCCAGAGGAACATAATGACAAATTTTCTAAAACAAACTCAGATTTGGTTAATGTAGAAATAGTGCCTGAATCTACATTTACCATGTCTAATAAAAAAACCTTTATGATAAAAGTGTTTATCTGAGAAATCCTACCTTCAGCCTCATGGGAGTAGTAACAAAGAAGTCTGCATGCACCTTCTGACCTTCCACACAGAGGGCTGAACTAGTGGGCCCAGCCACAGTACTAAATAACCCCACAGCTGTGAGGAATTCACAACGGTATTTACATAGAGGATTCAGCAGGTGCACCATCAAAACCAGGTGACTATTGTTAGAAAGAAAGGCTTGAGAGTTGTTCTTCCCATCTATGCAAGACTTCCTCATCTGCTTTCTGCAAGGAAGGGTTTCTGCTATACAGATCAGTAGGGATGATAAAACTATGCCAAATTCAATGGGGGCACTGCTCCCAGCAGGAAATTCCTGATTTTATTTTTGAGGAAGATGAAAGAAAGACCAGGTCTAAAATGGTGAAATAAACAGAAAGCTTTAGTCAGTAGGAGATGTCTTGCATACATGGATTGTGTATTTAACACAGTTACCCACTGTCACAGTTGATACACACTGACAGAATATTTTTAAACACTGGATTAAAGAGAGCAACATTTTAATCTGTAAGGGATATATAAGAAGCATGAAATCTGTGGTGACTTCGTAGACACTGTATTTCAAATCTGAAGTCTATAAAACAGCACAACACCACACATCATGAGATGATGGAGGGCAGGATTACACAAGATGAGGCTACAATAACAACACAAAATATTGGGGCAGAGGCACACACAAATGAGATGTCCTCATACCTTGAACCACCTAAAGCCAAAATGGTTGACCTCATGCACTGATTCATTAAAAAGCTTCAGACAGGCAGTGAAGTGGCAGAATGGTAGAAAACAAGATAAACAAGAGAGGAAAGAAAAAGCATGCAATTAAAAGCAAATTACAGTCAGTGTGAACAACATCAACATTTTAAAAATCACACGTATCACTCACACTTGGTCTAAGACTATTAATAATCTATTACATGGTTTGTGAAAGTCAATGGGTTTGTCATTGATAGTATATGGAACATGTAGTTTTGCATTTTAAAACCCTAATATTACCTGTGCTTGTCTTTCAAAATTCTACAAAGAACTTCCACAGGACATAATAAAACAAAGAGGGTGTTCTTTAAAAGTAATTGAAGGAATATACATTGAAAAACAGCTACTTGCCACAACTCTATATAGACCTGACCGTATCTAACTGATACCAGAACAAAATCCCCACCCTGAAGTGGGGCACAGCAGGTCTCTCAGTGCTGTGCTGACTTGAACAAGAGTCAGCAGATCCTTTTCTGCTCTGCTGATTTGTTGCTCATATGTTAAAAACCATCATTGGTCTGAGGTGGCAGTTTAGTTCTGTTGCAGTAAGCCACTGCTGTCATAGGTGCCAACATTTTCTTCTTCCAATATGCTGCTATCATTCTATTCTCCTTTCTCCTCCTCACTGCTACATCCAAATTAATTTCTTTTTTATGCTTTTAATGTTATCTACCATTTTCCACCAACCTTTACCCACAAATCTTACTTGTCTTGGCTCTCTTCCGCTCTTCTCAATCTCTCTTGACCCTGATGGTTTAATTATCTTCCAGCTGTGCATTTCCCTGCCTTGCCTCATTTTTAAGATGTCACACCCAATTCCAACAATCTATTTTTTATATTTATATGTATGTATTTTTATAATTATATATATTTTTATATTCTTTGAGCACCAGCTTCTAGGAGCTCAAAGAATATAAAAATAGCCACTTTGTCTTGTAACTAATTAATGAAAACATTATAACATCCTAGGCATCAAATCCCATACCAGTTTAATTACTTTTGTGCCTCATCATAGAACTTCTAAGTGGCATTCACTACCCAGTTAACATTTCTATTTCATGCAATTTTTTTAAAGGCTACACGAAGTTTGGAAAGAATGCATTCTTGAAAGTGAGTTCCATCCCACTGTCTATGATCACAAAATACAGCAACCAGAATTATCCTCAATACATCTATCAGCAAACAGCTGAGCTCTAGTTTATAGAGAAACAATTGCTATCTTCAGGAAAACTTAGATTTTTACTTCTATTTCATTGAAGTCTGTGATACCAGAATACATTATAAGAAAAACCCCTTAAAATGTTTTAAAGTGCACTTGGTCAGAAGTGTTAAGTAAATGACAAAGACAAGGAGATTCCTCCATTGAAATGCAACCAACCAAATGCTCCTGTTTGCTAATTACTGTCCTTCACAAGCTTTATCAAAATCTCATGGATTTATTCATAACTTAGGGTATGCTTTCTTGATGATTACTTACCTGAACTAAAATCAGACATGTCCATGATTCTTCAGAGTATCAGTGGCACAAAATCAATTAATGCATAAAAGTTTCTACTTGTGGCTTCAGTACACAAGTGTGTCTTTTCTGTGTGCATGCTTGGCTCAAGCCAAGGGATTTGTCTTTTTAACCAGTTGTTTTGCAAGTGCAAGGAAACTGTGGCCCATAAACACAACCAGGCTAAAACAACCCATTGTCTTTCAAATAAATTAAATGAACAGGACAGTAAATTTAAGTATACCTTACATACAGGAAGGCAGCTTTGACAAGCAAGACAGATCAGAAGAGTTACTACTACTACTTCAAAAGCTCAGGATACCTTATATTTTAATTTCAAGAAACTCTTATCTATGAAATACAACTTACTATGAAGTCTTCGCAGATCTTAAGAGTTCTGTTACCTAACAGTGGTACAGACATACAGGATCATCAAAGAGAGCCAGCTGCGTTTCACGTAGGAAAGCAGTGAAATTAGTACTTTACTGTCTGGTTACTTTCCCAGGAGGGCTACCAGTGACTTTACAAGATTGCAGACCTGTTTCTCAGCATTGTTCCTGGCTGACTCCTCTTGTGCTAGCACCATTTCCCGCTCTGCAGTTATCTGAACACTTTCTCTGAGTGCCTCTTCCAATTCTTCAATCCGATCATCCTTTTTACGCAGATTGTCCTGGAAAATGACGGGAGACGAGGTGAAGGTGACTTGTTTGGAAGTACAGCCTTTTAACCAACCAAGTTTTAAGCCAACCAAAATGTGTTTCTCCCTCCCAAGGTGCAATTGCAGGCAAAAAATCTTCACACAAAGGAAAGAATGACGAAAGGATGCAGGAGTAAGAGGAAGATCGCAGTAAAGAGAAGGAGAAAGCCAGCAAAGCAGGACCTCAAGCAAGAGTGCTTGTCTGATGTGGCTATACCACAGTCCTGCCAGATTATACAGCAGAGAGAAGCAAGGATTGTTGGAAAATAAGGATTAGTAAGCAGCTCTGAAGAAGCAGAGAAGCCAGAAGTGGCAGGAAAGTAGCAGGCATTCAGAATTGCCCCTTGGCTCGCACATCCAGCAGCAGGAGTGGTAAGAAGGGAAACAGAGCACAGCACTTTGGAATTTGCATTTCCAGGTTAAGAGGGAAAAAAGTAAACATTGACCCAACAGTCTTCCACTGTTCAGATTAAGCCTTAAAGGAAGTTTTATACGCAAGGCCCACTAGGAAATAAGGATTCATGTGGGCTGTCTGAATCTCAGATATTCAAGTATTAAGACTCCCTAAAAACTTATTCTTTGATTAAGAGCATCTTCATAGGTGTGAGTCCAGATGTGTCTCATATGTTCAGACCACTGAAGAACACTTACTACTCCTCAAAAAAATATGATTGGTTTTTACAAGCAGCATAAATTACAAAAATATATATACACAATAATGGTATTGTTATTTGTAAAGGAGACTCTCCTAACTTATCTTGCAAATAAATAAATGTGTCTCTCCTCTTTCTGCAGAAGCAGCTTCACAGAAGGCATCAAAGCAGGCTGTGCATACATGAATGCCCTTCACCATAGCTGCTTAACAAATCCACTGCAACGGAGCAGCTTGGTGGAAGATTTCTGCATCTCTTGTCTTGCAGGTTGGTTTAGATCATGGGGTTCCAATGAGATATTAATGCACACTGAAGTTAATATATGGCTTTTTAGCCACCTCAGTAGCAGTGAAATCAAAAATGCTTTTACTTGTTGGCACTTTGCTCTTTGTCAGATGTACCCCTTTGGCTTCTGTTCTTTAGGATTGCAATTTTCCACTTACATTCAAAGAGTTTTGTACCATATAAAGAAAAAGGAAAAAGAAGACTGACCTGGAAAAAAAATTGTCCTTGCAACCTTCATAATGAAAAAATTAGTCACTGGGGTTTAACAAATGAATCTGACTTATTCCTTGATTCCTACTTTCTAGGACCGTACCCCCAAAGACAGTTGTATGAAAACCATTTCTGACAGTCTCACAACTGCCACTTTCAATGAGAGCGTTCAAGCAGAGATGCAAAGCTTTGTATCAGACTAGTGCAGGACATCTGGCACCACTGCCCTGGTAAAGAGCAAAGCTGGTGTTCAGCCACCAGCACAGGCAGCAGGAGTTGTCAGGCTTTGCAAGCAGAGCAGCTTTCTGCTGATGGTTACATTGCAAGATGGATTCACAGGGCAAGTAATTGGTGTTTTCTAAAGAAACAGATGGAGAGATCTACATTTGTTTTCTAAAGAAACAGATGGAGAGATGTACATTTCAAAAATAGGAGTTTCTTAACATGTTTTCATATTTTCAGAATCTTTTCAGAACACTCATAACATCTTCCAAAACTATTTTATGGTTATCATAAGCGTAAATGAAGTCTCATCAAATTGATGGATAACAAGGTTACAAAAAGCTGTGCAAGGAATAGTAACCATTTCAGATATAGGAAATATTTATTTGCCTATCTGCATTACAGAGTAATTACGAATTTTGCTCCTTGATATATCATTCATGGATAGTCAGGTGAATGTATAGTTCTCTGTGTCAATCAACAGAAGTGGGAAATGTGCATTTGAACAGCAGCATTTAAAACAGAAACTCCTTTAAAATAATAATGGAGAATTAAACATTCTAACACATAGGTATATCCACTCTTCATTCCAGGCAAACATTTCAGAGGTGAATTCAACACAGTATTAAACAAGATACTATACAGTGCTCTATTCAGATAGGTGAACACTTGAGGGACAGGAGGAGGAAGAACAACTGGTGATACCAAAAATACAGTGCCACATAACCTGCATTTGAAAAATCTATATTCATATATATTTACTTTTCCTAAAATACTACATAAACTTTTACATATATGATAGAGGGTTACAAGTTAAAAATCTAGGCTGACTTAGAATGAATTGCCTAGAAATGGTGAACTCTAACACAAATAACCTATCCAGTAAGAAAAGCCTGAATATAAGTTTTTACTTTCTGTCTCAGTCAAACCTATTTAAAAGATGGGTACTTTTATGTGTCATGATGTGTGTAACCACCTGACAAAACCATACAAAAGACTGGCAGGTGCAGCAAGTTAGTCAGGCAGCACCTCCATTAGTGCAGCTTAGTCTCAAAACACTCTTAAAGTATTATTTTATTTCTAGCTCATTGATTCGTGATTGATTGGTATTTGAATGACTTAAAAAAAAAAAAGTAAGCTGCTGTCTCATGTTAGTAGATAAAACTGAAGTGAACCTTTAGACATACCAGCATGTTAGTCCAACTGTTTGCCTCTGAACTCTAAAACATGACAGGCTCATGCTGACCTGTGCTGCTGCTGCTGCTTTCCTCCATTTAATCACATGAATTATTGCCTTTATTGTGGTAAGATTTAAACTCTGGAAAAAATCTTCTATCAATTTTAACTTCAGTTGTAACAGTTTTCCTACAGTGACTGTTCCTCTGAAGCAATCATACCTTTGAGCATCACACCAATAGCAAATCTTCCTGTATTTTGATAAAATATCAGAATGATAAACAGTGACAGCCTCTTTTCAAAAATCTTATACAGATGGCTACTCATAAAGAAAAAAATACTTACCTGTACAGTAACTGCATTCTTCAAGGTGTATTATCTACCCAAATACCTCTGTGACCCCCCTTTCCCTTACTCTCCTGCATCCCACATGCATGAGATTGCACAGCAGAGATGGAAATAGACTGGGATAGAGGAGACAGCTCTGTTTTTATGCTCACAGGTGTCAGCACATAGAAAATAAAAAACCCGCTCAACACTGCGGGAGTGCCAAGAGTTCAGGCACAATAAAAATTTTTGCTACCTGTGCTGTGATCCAGTTGCTGATTCACATGCAAAACTAATTCCATCCATGCCAGTCTGAAAGCCTGAAAGGAAAAGGTGGTGTGACTGATGCACATTTCTGGGCTTTTCCTTTCACTTCAGGAAGGAAGTGGTGGGATGGCCAAGTGATGCATGTTAAAATGATGTATCAGTTTAATCTATCCTGCATTCATGTGATGTGTAATCTGCCATGAAGTTTTATGCAAGTGCATGAAATAGGATACATGCTTTCACCAAAGCATTGAGGTTCAATTAAATCTGAGGTATCCTGGCAAACTTCATAACCATGTCTTGAACTACACTCACAAAGATCTTTATGAACTAATTTCACTCTTGGAATTACGGTGAATTTCTCTAGTTAGCTCTTGGGAAAGATTAGTTAAGAGTTTGAGAAAGCAATGAAATGATTCTTTTAACTGCTGAAAGTATTTCTAGGAGTAGAGAATCACCTAGGTAGGGATAGAATTTTATCATATAACCCTGTAAATAATGCAGTAGCACATTTTACCTGTGTACTTTTATAGACCAGATGAGAAGAACGCAAGACTGGAAGTGTTTTGCACTAGGAATCAATTACTTTTTAAACAGTGAAATCATCATTACAAGCAGTGATGATGTTTACTCCTTACTCCTGTGAACTACAGCTTTTGCTTATCATGTATTTCCTCAAGAAGCCATAACCTAGATAAAGAACTTAGTGACCTCAGTCCATTCTAGATGGAATAAAACTCTTCCTAGAAAGAAAACCCCTCCTCTGTGAACTGACCTTCCACTGGGTAAGTGGAACATAGGAACTCAGGACTGTCAGCTGCCCCAAGTACTACTTAAAGCTTCCTCATGGATACAATCATTTAGATCTTGAGACAACAAATTCTCCAACAACATAAAGATTTTTTTTCCCATTAAAAATATGAGGGCCTGATTAACTGTAACTCTAAAGTGCATGCTGATTAATTAATTAATATGAAAAACTGAAAACTTCTTCAAAGGCTTCTCAAAATCTTCCATAAAGTTCCCTTGCTTCTTCTTTTTGGCCATAACCAGAACCAAATATGAAGAAGAAAAATTGGTTCTACTTATAGTCAGCCCATTACTGAGGACTTCTAGTTTGCAATCTCAGGAATCTACCAAAAGATGCCAAAAGACTCACACAATTATTTAAGGTGGGTTTCTGAAGTTTTCTGCAGAAGGAAAAATGCTATGCCAAATACGTACTCTTCACAGAAGACAATTGGTGAAAATAAATCAGTTAGTTAAATAATGTCTGTTTTTCTCTGAAAAAACATCTGTAAAAGCCTGCATATTTTCCTAAGAAGGTCCTAAGAGAATACACAATGTGGTGCTACCAAAAGGAGGTATTACAGCTTCATTTGATTTCAGGAGCAAACAATCAGAGGGCCTTAAAGCTCAGGTGAGCATGGTGCATCTCTCTCATTCTATTCAGCATGCTGATAAACTGCTTCCAGTCTCTGAACAAGAAAAGCACACAAAATTGTAACTCATAAATGGGGAAATACCTCTTACATTGGTGAGACAATACTTTGACTTTTGAGGTTTTCAAGAATATACATCAGGTAAATGCTGAAGGCCAGAACCCATGGTACAAAACCCAAATGGTATAGTTATGACCGAATCTAGCTCAAAATGAGTGTTTGGGGTCCTTCTGCAACTCATCCAAAGTAACAGATGTCCACAAAAAAATCATTTAATTTATTACCATTTCCTGAAGAAAGTGGCAATACAAAAAAAACCCCAAACCTCCAAAAACATATTTGCTTGAAAATTGGAATGAAAGAAAAGTTTATGAAGACGGAAATACCTTTAGGATAGAGTATAGCTTGGTACCAAGATGTAGCATAAACCCCAAATAAACACAGATCCAGGACTAAAGACTGTGAAATTAAAGTAACAGAGAGACAAACTACCATCCAGAGCTGCTACAAGATATACTGTTGGGCATGAACAAGCAGTGGAGTTACAATAACCACGGATGCTAAGGCTGTCCTGGTGCCCTCAATTTGCAAAATTAAAGCTAATATACTGGAGATTATCTGTGATAGAGAAATCTCTGGCTCTTCGGCGGGTCAGTATATCCAAGTATTAGGTTTATTTGAAGTCTGTTTCTCTCAGTGCAAAATGAAGAGGGTTTTTTGTAAGCACAGAAACAGCAGATGTAATTATCAGGAGTTGCTGAATGAAAGGAGCAGTCTGAGAGCTACAAGGCACAAACTGCCAAGCAGGAGCTCCTTGATCAACATTTCCTCATCTTTGGAGATCAGACCTGAGATACATGACGATTATGTCATTAGAACAACATATGTCAGCATCTGGAAGGTTGTATCTGCCAAATAAGACACATGGACTGGAATTCAAGCCTGACAAGTTACATAAATACAGAAAATAACTACAAGAGACAAAAGGAGAAAGACTGGAGTAGAAGATTTTAATTCCAGTAGGAGCTGAGAGGGAAGTGCAACCAAAGCTGGCCACAGCACTGCATATGCTGTATTGAAAACATGAGGAATGGCAGAAGGTGATGAGTACATTTTTCTAAGAATACCACAGTGGAAAAAGAGGATATGTGTACATCCAGAGTCTGTGTGCACTTGTGGATCATCAATTGCAGGAAGAACAAAAATATATTTACAGTGAAAAGAAAAAAATGGATAAATGTTATTTCTAGACATGATACGTTTAATACAAACAGCCCATTAAAATTAGCATGGTAAAAATAAAAAACTGTACAGAAGCCAACACTTTATAAGAAATGGCCAGGGAAATTGTCTTTTTAAACAGAAAGGTAGAAAATTGAGTGATGTTTCAACTACACCCTGGAGTATACAACTGTCCCTGGAGTATAGTTTCAACTACAGTGTCACTTGAAAATACTCAAGAGTGATGCAGGACTATGAATGATGCTACCAACAAAAATATGAGCTTTACTGCATGTGAGAAGGATGCACAGAAAAATATATTTACATGGGAAAAATCCACTCAAATCCATGAAAGCTGGAAAAAAAAGGTATCAACTCTAGAGATAGAATGCAATAGAAAATAAGCAGATAGATACAAATTACTACAAATTGATCTAATTTAAATGAAAGAGAAGTGAAATGGGAGGGGAAAAAAAACCTAGTGAAAACTTAATAAAAAGAAAGGCTTAATCTTTCACATTGTCTTTTCTTAGATAGACATGAAAGCCTTATAACAAACTCATGCCTTTTGCTATTATTGCCTGACAATTGCTGAATTGTATACAAAAATGTGTGAATAACTCCAGCCATTTACACACTTTTCCTTCCAATATAGAATATCATCACCCAGGTGTGCTACTTTCAAAAAGCATTTCCAGAACATGCAGCACTTTTGCTCAACATCAGGAGCAAAGTGAAATACAGAGCCTGTGATAATGGTAAGAAAGGATCCTAATCAATACTAGTTGAAGGAGGACAGAAAGGAGAAAAAAAAGGACAGCTCTAGCCACTATTACAGGCTCAGAGAGGGAAAGGCAGCAGTGGTTGTTCCTGTGGGAAACAGGCAATGTCCTTTCCTGATCGTTGCCATCCCTTTGACACTTCTTTCCTGCTGCTGTAAGCTTGGTGCTCCCAGCACAGCAATCAGTTATAAATCTGGGCCTTGTACAGACACTTTTCATTAGCAACAGCCCAGACAGACCCCAGCACCTTGCCAACACTAACAACCAGGTTTACCATTTAGCAACTGCACGGGGTGCCAGCAGTTTTAACATTTTGCTCTGGCTGTTGCAAATTACCACATCTGTAGTTTTTAAAACCTAGAGGGACAATGTTTCTATCAAACCACAGCAGGTCACTGCACAGACTATTGAAATGGGACCCAAAGCTGACAATACAGCTGAGAAAGTGATCTGAAGTGAGCAAAAGCAGTAGATATCTCTAATTGTTATGGGGGTTTGTGGTTTTTTTTTGTTTATTTGGTTTGTCTTTCTTTTTTTGGAGATGTGTCGTGTTTTTTGGTGAGGCTAATTGGAGCAATGCTACTGTAACAACATTTGTTTTTCTCTCATATATCAATATAGTGATATTAGAGAAAAAGCCAGCAGCAGTTCTAACAAACTGCACCATTAACACAAAGCTCAAACCCATGCTATTCCCTGGATACAGCCTTATTTGCCTGAGCTCTCGTTGTAAATGTCAGTCCTGTCATCATCGTTGTACTAATATGTCACAAGACCTACCTTTCTTTGCTCATTTTAAATCCTTCAGCAGACAAAACCATCAGAGCACCATGCATGGACAGCCATAAAAGAACACTTCTCTTGTTTTTCCTCTTTTTCATAGATAAATATAGGACAAAAATTGTGACTGATAAAAACACGAGTGAGGAAATGCCAACTGAGCAGTTGATCCCATTGAATCTCTTCCACTCCTTCAATTTTGAAGGGAATTCCTGCAATCATCTCTGGTTTTTGATTTTAGCCTCTGATGCTTCTTCCTGGATGTGCATCATAGTAGAGCAGCTTTTGTATTTGTGCTATGAACTGCTTCCTTTAAAGCAGCCATCAAGATCCTACTCCTAACCAGAAAACATTTTGAGTTAAAAAAAATTCCTCTTCATTCCATTAAAATATTCCCCCTTCTCCCCATATTCAAACTAGAGATCAGTAAAACAAGTTCATTACTGTTTTTCCATGCCATCCACGAACACCCCAATACACCCACAATCCCCTTGACAGTCAGATGCACCAAGTGAAGGCAATTTCAGGGAGAAGATCTGCCTTGGTACAACATGGATTCAGCTACAATATTCTATTCTAGACAATATGTCTATTCTGAAATAGACATATTAATTTAGGGAAATGCTTGGCTTAAAATAGTTAAAGCTGTTCTCAATATCTTTACTGGTAAATGCCTGATCTGCTGTTCCACTGTATCCAGAAAATAGGGATGTATTTGAAGATGATGAGAATAGAATAGAGCACAGAAAATGTAAAAATTTGACAATAAATAGTAATGTAATCAGAAAACAGTGAGCTTAAAAAATACTGAAATAAGGTGTTTCAAGATAAAAACTTCTCATTTGTGTATTTGCAGCATTACACTGACAGTAGCTTTAAACAGGCAATTTAGTATATAACATTCATAAAAATCATCATTAAAATTAACTTGCTTAAAACCCAAAAGAATGAGAAAATGGAAACATTTCACATTCTGAGAGATTCTCACTTCTTTGTATGAAAATTCCAATTGTTTCTATAAAAGCCTGAACTAGTTCAAAAAGAGTTATTGTTTCCCTTTAGCCCCAAATATTCCAAAAGGATCCTCTATTATTCTCAGTCTACAAAGTGGGGAGAAGTACTCCCTGGCTCTTGTCTTCACTCATTCTTTTCCACATTCAAGAATTTAATTTCATTTAATATCCATTTAAACAGAAGCCTGTCTTTGTGTTTACTATCCTTGCCTTTACCTCTCCTGTGTTTGCCACACCTTTTTCTGTGGTGGATGGTTGGCATCACTGCACATTATTCAGAAGGGGAATACACTGCTCATGCACACAGTGGCACAGCAGCATTCTCTGGTTTGCTGTTTGATACTTCTCAAATGGCTTTTTAATAGTCCTCCTAACCAGTAACATTTTCACAAAACTATTGATTCTAATTCTGAGATTGCTCTCCTATGGTAATAGAGCTAATCAGAACCCATCATTGTGCACATATATTTAAGATTACTTCTCCTGACATATATAAATAAATATATAATTATGTTGAATTTCACCTGCTCTTTTATCCATGGGTTCCAGTTATGAGGTACTTGTGAAGGTATATAGGTTATCTTTCATTTAAATATCCTGAATAAATCAGTGAATGTAATTTGGGATTGCACAAAAATTTAATCTCATTTATGGAAAATATTACATCTGCCATTTTTTAGCTGTGCTCTAGAAGAACATGGGTAGCAGTTGCTGGGACACTGTGTTCCTTCAGTTTTTATTTCCTTGTTTTTCATGCCCTGCTTTGGAAAATCATCTGACCCCAAAATTATCAAATTTTAGGAAGAATTCAAACACAAGCAACAAAAGCAACATAATGTTCTAAGTGAATTTGTTGATGGATTTTAACTGACTACAGACATCTTCTAGAATGTTAGTATCATCCTCCTTCAATCCTCAGTCACAGACTAAGTGATACCAACATGCTTAAGTTTTTCCCATGCCTGCATTGAGATCTGAATGCACATCAAACCAAACTAACGAGATGCAAGGACTGGTGCTGACTTTTAGTGTGTTACAACCTTCTGTCAGTTCTGAACACGATTTGTAGCCTAAGTCTCAATTCCAGTTAATATTTGCACATCACAGTAAGATCAGTTGTTCTGATACCTCCTAAGAATGTGTAAATTTCAGACAAAGAGAAAAATTTAAGACAGAATACATTGATTTCTATATAGAAAAACAGTAGTTTAAGGGTGACACCAATTTGGGCAGTTTAGTAAGCAAGATTTAAGAATGATACTGATTTAGAATAAAATAATTAGATTTAGTAGTATTTGAAATTAGAGGAAATATTTTTAAGGAAATGCTTGAGTATTTGTTCCCACAGTATAGAACAAAAAAAAAAAAAATCCACATGTATTATTCTTTAAAAATAAGTTCTGAATTCTTTCTGAGGTCCCCATCATCACCCCATCTCCTTTTCTTCTTCTATTGTGCAAAAGAAGATTCAAACAGAAAAGCAATTTTATTAAACAATGAGACTATGAAATGAGCCATGGCAATTGGGCATTTTTGTTCTTGGGGAGAGATGAGTTAGAAACCACTTTCAACACAGCAAGAAAAAAAACAAACCTTATGAGAGAGACAGAAAAAAATTAAGAAGGAAAAAAATGCAAATTTATTACAATTTCTCAGGCTCATGAAATAAGACACCAAAATGAAAAGAGAGCTGTTCTTCCCCTTTAATGTACTCCTATTGTTTTGCTTAAATCTGGCTCTCAATGTTTTCTACTCTCAGGAGAGACCTCCTCATAGGAACCACAGTATGTTGTCAACAGATACATTAATCTCTCTGACAGCTTTTAGGAAAGCAGTTTGAACTCAGATATAATCTTGGGGAAAAAAGCCCATGCAAAAAACATCTAGTGGTTAAGGCTGTTGGCACACATTCAGCTGTGCAGTCCTCGCTGCACTCAGTTTCTGGCATACCATGAAGGGTACCAACCCTTCCCTTTGCCAAACAGGAAAGAGCACAAATAGCAGGTTTCATCTTCCACTGACACATCATGTTTCGGCAGAAAAGACTGGGTGAAAGTGTGTCTGGGGAATAATATTCCTGATGGATCACCAAAAAATGTTAGGATGCAGAGAGTCTTCTTTCCTCTACTAAAAACTCTGAGGCCATATAATGGCTTTCTCTCGCTACAAATCTCAATTTGCAGTTAAGGGAAATACTGGGATAACTGGGAGACTGCCTAATGCTAGCTGTAAATAGTGACTTCCACAAAATTTTTCCAGCTGTCTGTTCAAAACTGTACAGCTGTCCAATTTTTACTTTACATAAGAAGACAAAGTCAAATGGTTCATCTTTTTTAAAGATGTGAAAGCAATGAATTCATCCAACATGAACATAATAAATGTATGGTAAACTAAACAAAACCATAAAGTGAAAACTGATAGAGCAGATGGCTAAATGTCTATCCAGGGAAATGCTTCTACATTACAATTGCCAGGGCCCTTCAAACTTCCTTTCTGTAAATGTTATGGTAACAAGTATTCTGAATGGAGCACTCTCTCCTGGTCAGACACAGGAGAAGATAATTTCTTAAAAAGGGATTTAATGTCACAAACATCAATTATGTAGAATGACAGACCCTGTCTCTATAATAACTGCCATATCAAATTAAGAGCAAGGTCATGTATTTATTCTGATACTCTATTTCAGACAGAGAACAAAGCTGCACATTCTTTCTACAATTCATTTTTGAGACAAATCATTTAATGTTCAAAAGTGTAGATTTTTTTGTTGGTGTTTCAGCATGCAATATTTCATACACGAGCAAAAATCAGGTTAGTTAGATCTTGAAAATCATCATCAGAAAAATGGCTTCATCAAAACTGGAGACAAAACTGTCCCCACTCTCTGCTTGTGGATCACAGCTCACATTTTAAGAATGTTAAATCACCAAAGCTCAACAAATCCAAGAAAACTAAGAAAGAAGAGAGGTAAATATAAACTTTTTTAACAGTCACCCCTATTACCATATACTTTGTATGCAGTTGTTTGGAGAAATAGGTATCAGATTTCTATAAGGAGAAGTTGGAAACTGCTATTGGAAAGAGACACAGGTAAATATTCCTAAGTTTTAACGTGTTTGAAAGCTTGTCTTGATGAGCTTCCTCTAAGTAAATGGAGAATTACTGTCTTGCAGAGTCCACCAGGCACACATGTGAAAGTGTAAGAGATAAAAAGGACCTCATCTGAGCAGATGCTGTGGGGTCTCCTATTTGTCAAGATATTTTTCTAACCTTGCTGCACTTACTTTCTGGCAATCTGTTAATAAATTTTCATGCCCTTCCTTGAAATCCACATTGTACTTCATCATTTCAATACAGAAAAGAGGAGAAACCTTTTTTGTATGACAGAAGTGCATTTTTATGTGTTCTACTGTGTTGCTGGGATGGAAATCCAACAGTGCAACTTTTACATGAAAATATAATGTCACAATAGTGACATTAGTCACAATAGCTATTTCATGTTATGCACTGATTTCTAGCACTGTGCAAGTATTCCTCCACTGTCCAATGAACTTTTCAGTCCTATTTCTGTGTGGCTGAATGATAAATTGATTAAGGCACTAACTCTGTGAAAATATCAGGTAAAGAGCATTACAAATGAAGAATAACTGAGTCTTGTCTATATTTATTGTATTATTTTAGACACATATAATGAAGTGAGGCTGTCTATTAATCATTCATGCATTATCTATGCTGCAAAAGTAGATGCATCCAGAAGGGCTTATTTATGATATTTAATTCCCAAAAAGGGCTACAAGTCAAATTATTTCTTCCTCACCTCCCCTCAAGAAACCTCTCCTCACTTTTAAGTGATGAAAAGGTCATCATTTTTGGAACTTCTCCCAGACATCCAGGAAAGATAAGAAAAAGATCTCTTGACAGAGGGCTATGACATGATCAGAACAAGAGCTAGCTTTTCTCAAAGCATCTGCCAGGGTTAAATATGTGCCTGTTTCTACACTAATTGCAACACACTGTGCTGAAAATCACAACCCACCAAATACATACAGAATGAAAAGTTTGTGAACACTGTCTTTTCTGTAACATATCGTAAAAGCTGATGGAAATGAAAATTCCTACTGGAATATTACATCACTAATGAATCATAATGCATATTGATGTCTCTACTGCATATTTATATCCTGTTTTGTAATGAAAAGCCAGTTGTCACAGCATCTCTGAGAGAAAGAGCTGGAGGGTAAGTTGATCCCAAAACTACCTATTGGCTACCACTGCCCAAATAAAATAGGACAAAATATTTGCATACAATTATTTCAGTTACATTTTTATGAGGTATAACTGATCTTTAGAGCCTGTATTTGTTCTTACTTGCTGCATTTTCACTAACAAAAGTCCCACTGACTTTTGTTGAGAAGCAGACAGTAAAACACTGATTGACATTACCTCAGAATCACATTTTGCTAAATTATTGACAACACGTAACAATATTAAGTTTCATCCCGTTTGGTGACTGACAAGAAAAACTCATCGTTTCGAAAAATACTAAAAAAAATTTTTTTAAATGAATGGCAAAGTGAATTGGTATCCTTTCAGCAATTGGTGCCAAGAGCTCTGTCCTGGAGGACAGGATGAGGATGACCTAGAGCTGAATGTAGCCTTAAGTGAAATTACAGACACTTGTGTAAGCGCTGATGGCACCAGGTCAGGCCCAAGGAACACTGACACCCCCAAGGCTGGGCAGCACAGGGAATTCCCAGGGAGACCAAAACCTCTCCATGATGTAATTAATGTCTAAAAAGGACTGGGAGAGGAAGAGGGAGGAAAAGAACATTTCAATCTGAGTAATTCCCAAAGGTGCATCTGAGCTCAGTAAGCAGATACAAGTTTGAGATGTCAGACTGTTCTCTGGAACAAGCCCTGCAGATACAAGATGGCTTTAAAGAATAGATTTCTGCCAGGCTGAAAGAGAACAGTTGACTGTTTTCTGGGCTGTAACATTTTGAGGTGTACACTCCACTCATCTGGCATGCAAGGCTGGAATCTGATATGGCACTGGTGTACATGGAAGAGAAATTAGCCAGGAACTCCACACTTGAAAGTCGCTTATCCCAAGAAAACACCTAACATATTTAACTAGCATAAACCAATTTGCTTCAAATCTGATGAAAGTTTTCAAAAAGTTCTTGAACTTTAAGCTTGGGAAGGTCTACTTTATCTTACTTTAACCATTTATTCAGAAATTTTGTACTCACAGTCTAAAAGCAAATTCAGAAATGAATTAGGAAAGCATAATCTTGCTTTACTAATAGCCAGAGGAGAACACAACATAATTTTCATTATGGAGTATTACTGCCAAGAGATGAGATGGAAAAACTTCATCCGCCCCACCTTCAAGATCCAATCATAGCATATCTAGAGGAAATTCTTCAGTAATTTAGCTCAGATGTACTGGGCTCCACTTGAGTTTTCAGGTTTTTGAGTGTTGGCACTGACTGTGTGCACATGCAGTGGTGCCTCGTAACAAACAGTTAACCACAACAGACTGCTTCAGCTGGAAGCTACTCCAGCAACCACCCAGCCCAACCTCCTGGCCAACTCAGGGCTGGCAAAAGTTAAAGCATGTTGTTAGGGCACTGTCCAAATGCCTCTAATACACTTGGCAGCCCTGGGGCATTGTGGCTGATATTTAATGAATTTAGAAGGTTCATTTGATGAGAAGGTTTTTGCTTATCTATCCAGTTAATTGAGAGCTGCCTGCATCACAGTAAAAATATTATTGAACATAAAGTTGCATGTTTGTTTATATTAAAAGTAGAGCTCTTTCCACTGGAAGGATAGGTTTCTCCAATATGATAAAAGAAATACATTATCACAAGAAACAAACAGCATATACTTGCATCTACAATTCATGGATTAGGAATATACATTAAATTATCTAGACATGTGTGTGGAAAAAGAGAAAAAGAACTAATAAGTTTATTTCCTTTCTACAGCTGCTCATTAAATCACTCAAACACATCTTACACATGATGTGAACATATAGCTTGTCAGCAGCACTTAGAGACTGATGGATACCTGCTGCAACACAGATTCAATAGTAAACAAACCCACAGCACGGATATTCTGAAAGTTCTGGAAAAACTTCAGAAGATGCTAGAGTGATGAAACAAGAAATTATGCATACTTCCTTTCAGAAGCCAGATTGAAGTATCCATTCAAATATAATGAAATTTCAGTAAATGTTACCTTTCTAGGACTAAACAGCATATAAATTATTTTTCACAATAGCCAAGCTTCAGTCACTTCAAGCAAAATTGTTCTACTCCAACCCAATAGTTTGTTTGTTTCTTTATCCTGCTTATAGACCAGACACTCTTCAGCCTCTCAGATCTCTGGAGAGTTGTGGTTTAAGAGAACCCAGGAGGAAAAGACAAATTTGGAAAGCCATTTATCCATCTCACTAGAATTGAGACATTATGGTTTTTATTCTTTCCCCACTCCCAAAAATACCAAATTTCCATCATCAGAGCTCTGTGAATAAATGAACATTTTGTTACTGGACTCAGGAAGAAAGAAACCACAGGCCTGTTAGGGACAGAGAGGAGAGCAGGGCACTGTGTGCTTGGGAGCGTGTTTATTTGGCTGGATAGCAGATGGTCATGAACCGAAGAACATGCAGATCATATATTTTTAAGCATTTCATAATGTCTTATTATTAATTCCAGCCAAAACCACCAAGACCAAAATTATCTGAAATTGGTGCTTGCGTGTCCTGACCCCAAAGCCAACAATGGTTGCATAAAAAAATGTTAAATATCTACAGTCCTCTCAGGTTTAGCTTTTTTTAATCAATTACAAGGCAGTGCCCTTTAAGAGTCTAGAGAGAATACAGGTCTCCACAACTAACAAACTGAAATCTGGTCCTGGGTAAATTTTACTTCCAGGAAACCAAAATGTTGCAGTCCTTGAGAGAGTGAGGCTATAAGCAGAGGGCTCTTCTAAAGGAAGGAGCCTTTATTGAACCTGTCACTTGTCATTAAACACTCCATATTTTACCTTAACCTGATATTTTCATTAGAGCATACAGACCTTTTTCATCTGTGAATAAAAGCATTCCCTTCAGCCTTGTGCTGAATATGGGGAAAGGCTCTCTAAAATTGAGCCCACCCAAACAGGACAATTATGTTCACAAAAGCAGGAAAAGCACTAGAGAAGATCAAGTAACATTAATACCATGATAACTTGCACACTTCAATGTTGACTATCACATCACACTTCAATCTTAAATTATTTAATGCATTTAATAATGTCTATTTTTAATGTCAGAAAAACTTGCACATAATTATATAGAGAGCACAGACACTAGTGCAGAATAAAACACAACATAAGCAAACTGCAAAAAAGTATTTTTTGCTTTATCTGTACTGCTCTACAGAGATCTCTAGTTGGAAATCCTGAATGGAAAAAGATATATTTTTATATCTATGATCTCTCAACTGCTTAAAACACTTTATTAAGTAAAGAATTGGATAAGAAATTGCAAGGGAAGCTATACATCCTTAAAGAACTCTGATATAAAGCAGCACCATTTTTTTCCACCATTTTTTTCTGAGCAAAAGCTGCCTCACTGCTATCACTAAAGCTGTACCATCTTCTTGATGTACCAGAAACTGGTGTTATATAGTTATAGCAGAACTTAAAAGTTCTCAGTAACTGAAAACTAAAACTCTGTTCACTGCTATGTAGTACAAACATTTTACTTAATACACTGTTTCTTGGAAAAAAAAAAAAAAAGTGGTTTCAGTATGCAAATAGAAGCTGAGAGAAAACAGGTATCAGGCTTTTTTCAGTGTATTACATATGTGAGGAAGACAGAAAAATGAAAAGGGAAAGAATAATTGGGGGAGGGAGAGAACCAGAAAAGGAAGCCATTCCTTGTAAAATCTGGAAGTGCTACATAAAAACAAAGATTATAGTCTGATGGAATGGTGTCATTCAATAAATACACCACCCACGTAATTGCAAGGCAAATGTGAAGCACCAGCTGTCTTTTCAGACTTGAAATATAGATTTACTCAAATGCAGATTAGAAATCTAACCAAATATTGTAGTAGTTTTAGGAATTTTTAAAGACATTTCACTAATACCAGGAGGACTGTGTTATTTAAACATAGCTGCCACATAACGAGAGCCTTGTGAATTGCCATAGCATTACAGCCACAAAACCCATTAGCAGATGTAGAAATCCCACATTCCCGCCTTTTTAAAGGTCTGCAGTTATGAAATCATTTTCATACACTTGGAACTTAACTATTTCATTGCCCAGTACCTACAGGACTGGAGGGGATGGAGAAAACCACAAAATGGTGCATCTGAGAGCATTCCATGGACACATGTTTCTGTGGTTCTTTCAAAGTTTTAGCTGAAAACATCCCCCCAGCATCCCACAGAACCAAGTAAAGAAGTATCTGTTTGAAATAAGGGAAGGATTTATCTTTACTAGAGAACTTTTAGGATGTATTCTGTGTCTTCACTGTAGATGTATTAAGATACGTGGCTGATAAAAAGAAACAGGATTTAACCTAGGATAACAAAGGAAGACAAAGAAAGGCTTGCTCTTTAAAGATTTACAAAATGAAAGATTACAGGGTAGGGTGCAGTTTCCATATTTATTTTCACTCACCAAAAAGAAAGTTGTTTTTGTAAATGAAAGAAAGCACAGTCAAAATGTCTATTATCTCCACACTTAGCATCATGGTATCTTTGCTGTACTCCATGCCAGTAGTTTAATATTTTTATGACAGCAATTGAAAACTTACCATTTGATAAACCTCCTGCAGCTAATCTCAACTCACAGCACACTGAGAAATATTTGACTTGCTTTTATACCAGTGACTTCCTTATGCCTGGGCAGATTTGAGGGAACTAGATAACTCTGTGGGGCAGCAGCATGATCATTTCAGAAATAAAGCCAGACTGACCAGAAAGCACACCAAGAATTCATGAAGTAAACAAAAATGACTACACAGAGAAAACATGGTCCTCAAGTTACCCCACAATAACTCCAGCTTTCTCAAAGAATACTTACTTGGTTATCTTTCTGAAGAAAAGACATCAGTATAAGGTAAAACCAGCTGGGAAAATATACAAAACAGCTAAAGAAAAAGGCTGTTAGAAGAGCAGAGAAGAAAGAAATGTCACACCCAATCTCAATATGGAATTGATACAATTATTTCAACAATCCACTTCATAACCAAGTTGACAGTTAAAAGTACATTTTCCTCTTATGAAAATTGGGTAAGATATGAAGGCAATTGAGAGAGGCTGCTTTCTTTGAAATGCTGTAGGATAGATATGTCTTTTTAAACAATCAGGAAAAAGTTTTTAGGTAACAGCTATGAAAACAGATCAGGAGGTAGAGCGGAGAGCCAGGCAGTTCAGCCTGGCTCATGATCCCAACTGCATTAATTCAATTCCCGCGTTACCTGAAGCTGTTGGGAGCTGTCATTAAGGTTATCCTCTCGTCTCCTGGCCTCCTCCAGCATCTGTGCACTCTTCTTTTTCTCCACTTGTTCTTTGTGCTTCAGATTTGCTACTTTCTTATTTTGATCTTTAACTTGCCTGCAAAAGAGAGGAGCACTCAGAGCGTGGTCCAGAGCTGCTTCCATCAGCCCCACTGAGCAGCTGGGCCAGGGAACAGTGGCACCATCAAGTGCCACCACTTCCTTTGTACAAGGTCACCAAACTCATCCTCAAGCATTACTCTCCACTGTTAATTCAGCCAAAAGAAGGCTTCATTTTGCTCATTACTATTAACCTAACCTAGAAAATTTCAGAAACAAAAGCATTATTTATTATTTGGTATAAACTATTAATCAAAAGATGCATCTGTCCTCTTCTGACTTTGGGGAAGAAAACTCTTCTTTGTTCCCACACACGTACATATAAAACCACAGAAATCTAATAACCCATCTTGCTTTGGGTACCACTGTATCTATGTGAGGAAAACAGGAGGAGCAAAAGGAAAACTACTGAAGCATGTCTTGAATATAGAGGATTATGTACAGGAATTAGGTGATCTGTTCCCAGAAGTAAAACAATTTCTTTTCAACCTTAAGATCTACCTGTTTTATTGATATTTTGAGGGATTTCCTCCTTTTTTTTTACACAAACAAGACACAACGAGTAAGAACAAACTATTTGAGAAAGCATGCATCATTTCCTTTTTACTTGCATCTATGGACTATTTTTGAAGATCCTGGCAGCTACCATTGCCTGCAGACAGAGTTTGGCCTTTCAGGGCATTAAGACACATGGAGTATTGAATCTAATTACAGACCCTTTAATCTCAGCCTCCTGACCACAGAGAACTTAAGTCTAAAGTTTTAGTCCAATCAAAACAAAACAGCCTAGCTCTGCTTCCTCAGCCCTTTTCTCCATAATTATATCTGGAGTTTGGATTTTGGAATAAAAGACAGATTCTTTGGTTGCAAGATTTCCCCAAAACATCATGCAAGTAGTAGAGACGGCTCTTTAATTTACTGTTTAGAAAACAGAATTATATACCAGCTTCAGATCTGGTATGTTATCCACACAGACAGGGAAGAACATTCCTTCTCTATTTCAGAAATACTTTTAGAACAGATCACAAACAACTCTTCTTTAATATTTTCTTCGGAACTCATAACACAAGTATGATCAAGAACATATCTCTTTGTGATATATTTATGTTCAAATTATGTGGCATATGACCAGTCAGTGTTTTGAGTTCCTCCAAAAACACACAGGTTCAAATCTAAGCTCTGCTTTTTTTCCAATGTAAGCCAACTGAGGCTGGGAAAATTGTGAAGACAACAAATTTTCCTTGGTGCTAAAACAAACACTTAGAGTGAAAAAGTGCTGATGGCCTCTGGAGACCCATAAAAAAAATGAAAGTTCTCTTCTGATGATGTTAAAAAATTATTGGCATACTTAACTACCCTGTCCAAGAGTTACAGCTGATTTGAGTCAGGATGCTTTTTAAACACAACCAGTGTAATTGTTGAGTTATTCTAACCCAGTGCTCCACACTGGCAATGGGAACATTGCCCAGTTTGAAAGCTGACTTGCTCAGTGATTAAACAACTCATTAGAAATATTATGCTGGCACCAACTCAGCTTGTACAACATACAGTTCTATCTGTCCAATAAAAGAAACACAGAAAGTACAGCTAAGTCAATGAAGAAAACGAAAATATGTCAGCCCAAAACGTTCAATTCCATATGAGAATTTTTAATCAACTTTTAAATTAAAATTAGAGGAATTAAGTATTTTTTTATAAATTTGCAAAGCTAGAGTCACATATGGGAAACTGATCTTTATTACTATAACCAGCTACTTAGATAAGAGATAACAATATTAATAAAGCCCTAACCCTCTTCAAAATATGTCTGAAATAGGTAATCTCCTATGTGGTCCAAAATGTTTTCAAACAAAATATTTATTTCAAAGAGATGGATAATTATAATGATATGTATTATTGCTATCCCCCTTCTCATGTGTTAACCAAAATTTATGACATTCTAATATATTAGGTAGATGTCTTGAGACAAAGACAAGCTTCACTAAAGTTAAGTCTTGAAATTACTTAGGGCTTGTAATACTGAGATCAATCTTCATAAAATCTTCTACTAGACCATGTTGCTCAAAGCTCCATTTCACCTGGCTTTGAATCATGAACAAGATACAACTATCCCTCTGTATCTCTGATGTCAAAAAGCAACAAAAGTTGGGCTATAAACTTTTCAAAATATACAGGTATCTGTGGCAGTAACTAGACTTTCCCAAACAGTTTAATTTTATAAATCTGAGGAGGTTACATGAAACCCCGAATCTATAAACCCAAAAAGGCTTGGAGTCATTTGGTATATGAACACACATTTCATCTCAATGCTCGTGGTACCAAATCAAAATTCTCGCTTTTGCAATACCTTGTGCAGATAATTATTCAAAAGGTTTAGCATATACAAGTCCACAGCAACATGAAAGTATACTGTGGTTCTGTAAAGAATGCTCTTCCTTCTCTGCCAGGTAACTTTCAGTCTTCAAAGCCAGCTAGAGAACCATTTTTTATATATGCAAACAATCTTTTAAAATATTTAAATACATACTGCTATTTTTAATATCAAGAGACCTCAAAAGCTTGCTTATTAGGTATCACCCCATTCACTGCTCAATAAGACAGTTTTGTTGCTATTTTAAGCACTGATGATTGTTATAGAACAATTTCATCTTCATACCACCACTGAACAACATGCAGAATTGGACCACATACTGAACTGGAACAAAAAAATAAAATACAGAAAGTACGGGACTTAAGTGAGCATGCTGCAACTGGTACATTTTATAAGGAGGCAGTCAAGAGGAAATTTTTTCATAATATATGTGCACAAGAAAGCTTAGTAGGAAAAATGAAACAGAAACAAAGTTCTGCAACTCCCTCAGTCTGAGAGCTTCACTTTGTAAGCTTAACGTTCTTTTAATTCTTTTGAATGAATTGCATATATATAGAACACATATTCTATCAAAGGGACAGCAAAGCTTTTTAAAAAAATCCTTAATCTCTAAGAGTATTTTCATTAAAACTGAAAAAACATGCATGACATTAAAGATAGTAAAAAGAGAATGACTTATGTGCAATGATGGCAAGACCTTAGAGGCTTGTGAATGTTTTCTAGAAAGCACTACTGTCTCTCTGCATGTACAGCAAGAGCAAACAACAATCTGCAATGTGTGTGTGGGCTTCTCATCATATAATAAAGAGCTGATGAACTTCTGAAAGATATTATGTATTAAATATTACCAGAAGTACACATTCCTGCAGAAACATCTTTGCAAAACAGGACTACAAAAGAGAGAAATAATTCTGATGATTCAAATTAAAGCTAGAGAGGCAGGTCACGTTCACTTGAATAGAGCTGTGAAGAAGATACCAACTGAAACCAACAGAAACAAAAAACTAACAAAAGCAAAAGTACCTCACCTCAGAAAATGTTTATTTTTAGAGTCACCTCAAATCAAATAATAGAAGTGTTATACTCATATATAAAAGAACAAAAATATAATGAGAATGTTTATGTTGAATTACAGTGAAGACTCCCACTCTTTTTGGAAATAACAATTTCTTTTGCACTTTTAATAGTAATTTTAAGATACTTATCTTTTTTTGAGAGTCCAGTTCCTAAAACATTTTGCCCTCAAAAGTGAAAACTCTTTTCCACTATTTCGAATTTTTCTCCATTTCACAGTATGTCATGCCAGGTACTGTTACAGACTAATGTGTAGAACAAAAAGAAGTAGAAAAAAAATCAGGCTTCTGATTTAAAAATAAAAACCTCGAAGACTTTCAAAGACAGGCCAAGATTTTCAGAATAAAACATTTCACATCCTTTGATTTTGGGTGCCCAATTTAGTCCATGTGCCTGATGAAAAAATTTCCTAAGCTTTCCTAATCGGGACACTGAAACCAACTGTTCATATCTATGGCTTTACTCTTTCTTTAATGAAACAAAGCTGCACCACTTAAAAAAAGCCACACCTTTCCACTTCTCCATGAAATTCTTGAATTTTCAGTGATGAAATATAGCCCAACACCACGTGGAATAAATTAAAATAATCACAATAATAAAAAATTTCAAATGAGAAGATTTCACATTTTAAAATTATTTCAAAACAGGAAGACAAATATAAACGATAAAGGACCAGTGGAAAATCAGGCATTCCTGAAAAGTGGCAAGTCGCTTTGTTACTCATCAGTCATTGGGAAAGACCTTTCCTCACTAAGAAGAACAACTGCTACATAGGTCCTTTTATTCGTTAAGGCTTTTATGAAATTAATTTTTTCTGTACTAATCAATATTTTTTTAAATTTTGGCACTGATCTAATTATCTTTTACTGTAATGCACATCAGCATACATACAGCTGCTAATTCTCTCCTCATATGGATTTTCATGCTACACATTAATAATGTAAGCTACTACCTGTATCTGGCTATTTCTTCTGATATAATTTCAGATGTCATTTTTGTAAAATAGAATTTGATAAAATGTTAACTGAAAAGAGGAATAAGTTAATTTGAATTTTAATAATGTATTTTAACATACTTTTCCTTTACATTTACGTGGCTAACACTCAACAGTGTTTTTAGAACAGTCCAGGTTAAGCAAACATTTAGAATGCTTTTGAACCACCACGAAAGCTTCCCTGTAATATAAAGTGTACACACACATGCTGTATTTCACACAGTGACTCACAAACCAGGAACAAACATGCAGATCTTGTGCACTGCTATAGAAACAGCTTGTTTTACTCATCTGACTTAGGCACTCAGAAATATTTCTATGTGTCTGTCAGCCATGTCAGAAGGATTGCTGAGCTTGAGCCTTCATTGCTGTAGCATTACCACCACCCACAGGACACTCCACTGTTGCTGCTGCTGCTAATCCTGACGGACAGATGAACTTCAGATGCTTTAAAGAACACTTTGCTCCTCAACATGACTTAAATTGATAAAACAGTCAACATGACCAAAAAAGCCTACACTGAAAACTGGATGCAATGACCTAATAAGTTATTTAGTTTTGAACTGCCAAAGTACCTTGTGTTATGAAATATTAGGGTCTACAATACATAGTGTAGAATTATGGAATATTTCAAGTTGGCAGGAAAGGATCCATAAGGATCATTGAGTCCAACTCCCTGCTTGTTGCATGACTACCTAAACCTAAACCATCTCACTGAGAGCATTGTCAAACACTGCTTGAACACTGTCAGGCTCGGAGCTGTGACCACTTCTCTGCCCCAGTGCCCTCATGGTGAGGAATCTGCTCCTCATGTCCAGACTGAAGTTCCTCTTATGCAGCTTCATTCCTTTTCCTCGTGTGCCATCACTGGTTCCAGAGATGGATCAAGACCTACCCCTCTCCACTGCCCTCTTTGAGGATGGTGCTATCATTGCCTAAGATCTCCAAGCACTTTGTAGTCCTAAGAGACACAGAGAAGTGTCTAAATAACAATATTTACCCCAAAATAGCTTTTGTCTCTTCTTTGTTTTTAAGGTCTGCCCCCACAAAATATTTTAGCTGACCATATCCTTAACTATAACTTCTGAATTTAAAGAATCATGAATACAGTGATGTAGCTGGGTTGTTTGGATTTTCTTGCTTTGTTTTATGGGTTTTTGTAGTTTTGGTACACAAACAAAAATATTTACATTCTGGGGCATACAGCAGAGGGAAACCAAACAAAAACTCTTCCCAAAAATGCTACTTTATTTTGAAAATAAGGAAAAAAAACTGTTCTGAAAGGTTTTGATTTGGCTTTTAGTTGCTCAAAACTCACTTCACCTTCGTTAGGATTAGTCACCAAATCATGAAGAATAATGGCAGTGTCTGCAAAGCCTAATTGCTTAACCTCATGAAAAAGAAAGTGATAAAGGGAAGATAAATAAGTAATGAAGGAAAGAGGCCCACATCACACAGCCCCATCACCACAACTGGGTGTGTGATTGACAGTTGCCAAGGGTTGAACAAAGTTCCTCGCCTTACGCCTTCAAAAAAATAGGATCAGGGGAATTACACACTGCTGAAGATCTATGTGAAATTTTGTATGGCTGGGTTGGGTTTTTTAAGTGTTACATAGGCCTTTTCCTGGGCTTTGGCTGTACACTGCAGTTCCAGCTTCTCAACTAGTTTGTCATTGCTCTTCAATGTTATAACTAGATCAAAAATGGCGCATTAAATTACTACCTAGAAGAAACAATCATTTCACTATGCTTTAGAAACTTCTGCTCATGGCATCCAAGCTAAAAGACCAATCACCACACTTAAACTGTTCTTGTTCAAATGCACAGCACTCAGCCACTTCTCCCAAAACCTCTCATCATTTTGTTACACTGGTCCTTGCTGTTTTGCACCACTTATATGACAAGGTAAGGAATGCCAATGAAAATATTAGCAGATCCTGAAAATGTAACTGGGCTGCTGCACGTGAGTCAAATTGTCCCACAGTGGCTTTAAGAGATGAGGGGTGGGCTTCATTTCCTGATGCTAGGAAACTTTGATTTCCAAAAAAAAAGTGTGTGTTCAGGTCAGCACAGGAGGGGGAAGGGATGAAAAGCTATGGGAAACTCACTTGCCCCAGATTTTAGGAACAGGAGCCCAACAGTGTCTGAATCAAAAAGCGTTAAGGTCAAGACTTCAAGCAGATCTCAACTTTACACTGAACTCTTTCTTCAGCAGTAAGAATTATTTGCATGATATAATGCACATTTCCTGATGCAGTCAGCTCATCAGCCAGCACATCTCTCCCTGAAGCTGAAACAACACAAAGATTTTCTTCCAGAAACAGCTGATGGGAAGATATGAGATAGGGGAGCACAAGCCATATGAATCTAGAAACTCAGTCTAATAAAAAAATATTATCCTAATTCTCCTATAATGTAGAAGCACCTAGGAAAAGAAATCTATCACCTGATTCATTAGCAACAGACAAGGCTTACCAAGTAATAAAGTGGCCAAAGCTATTATTAATGAATGTTTCATGAGGGAATTAAAAAAAAACAAAACTAGAATTAACCAGGGTGCTCTCCAGTCATGAGTCAGAAGCCCAGCTACATACAATGGCAAAGGTAAATGCTGCTGTCTGAGTATTCTCAAAAGAAAAAAAGGTAAGAAAAGAAAAACTGCTCCAACCAACTGGCTAAAATTGATGGATTATCAGCAGAGATTAAACAAAGTGTCTTTGTTTTAGTGCAACAAGTCCATATCAAATCAAGCAAACCAAAGGTTTGCTTTCAAGACAGGGCCAAATACAATAAAATACAATATATTTCTGGTAAACATCTATACTACCTCATGTTTTCATTAATCTCTAATTATAGTTTTGTAGATAAAATCCTTTGCGCTTATTTTTCCAGCTAATGTGCAGTGAAAAATAAGATAAATAAACTTAATGTGCAGCTTTCCCAACTGCTTAAGTTCTCAGCACCTATTTCCTATGAAGCAAGTTCTATGATAAAAATAATTAATATATTACCATAATTTCATAACTGGTGTAAAATTTGAACTCAAACTTCAGAGATTAAATATCAAATTAATCATACGTCAGGTTTGATAACTATTTTTGAAAGCTGATAGCAACTGAACGGAAATAAACCTTTAACCTTAAAACCTTGCAACTTTTAGTTTTGATTGTTGCTAGGAACATCAAAAACACAAACTTCAGGTGAATTCTGAAATTAACCTGTAATAGAGTGGTATGGGTGTTGCTTTGTTAAGAAAAATACTAATATTTAAGGACCTTAATAGAAGCATTCAGTCATTCAAAAATAAGTTTGTTCTGTTGTGTTTTTTTCCTGCTTTTGTTAATTGAGCAAACAGATGCAAAGCCAAAAATGACACTTATAAAATGGCTGATGAGGCTTTGGTGTGGATTCCTTCCCCCTGCAACATGCTGGGTCAGTTGAATTTGGCCCTAACAGTGTAGGAAGAAGTCCCACAGGTGCTGTTCTCTTTAACTCCAGCTCACAAACCAATTTCCCTGTGAAGAAATCACACACAGCCAGCCACCCTCTGCTCAAGAGACCTGCACCATTTGGCCAAAAAAAAGTGTTGAATGGCATTTGATGGAAATTTCAGAGGGTATTTAGTGATCCAAGATAACATGTGTCTTTTTTAACTGCAATCCCACTAGCCAGAAGACAAAACAAATCACTATACAGCAGTTGTTTTCTTTCATATGGGCAGGCCATCTCTTAGTTCCTTCTAGAACAGTACCTAATGCAAACAACAATTAA
This sequence comes from Taeniopygia guttata, assembly GCF_048771995.1. Classification (NCBI taxonomy): domain Eukaryota; kingdom Metazoa; phylum Chordata; class Aves; order Passeriformes; family Estrildidae; genus Taeniopygia; species Taeniopygia guttata. The sequence goes on from NC_133025.1 coordinate 69,820,790, forward strand.
AAACAAAAATCAAACAAAAAAATTAGCCATTGCAAACAAACAAAAAATTAATGTGAGGAGAAGAAAATTTTAAAACTAGGCATTTAAGAACCATGCTAGAGTAGCTTAAACATCTATGTAAACAAACTATGAAGAGCGGAAAGTCCTTTCTAACTGCAAATTATTACTGCTCAGCTGGGGTAACAGCTGAGCAGTATTATTCTGTCCTATTGATAGCTGTATGTTAAAAAAGCAAGATATGTCTCACACATTTAAGCTGACAAATACTGCAAATCCAGTCTTCAAGCAAAAGGTATTAAACTAAGCAGTTGCTAAGGACACGACCTAAACCACAATGAATGCAATAACTCAGTGCATGAGGACTTCTGAAACAAAATTAAATATATTCACAAGAACATTCAGTTTTGCTTGTAGGAAAGGCTGTAAGGAAGTGATGCCAGCAGGAGCATTCTGAAATAATGTAAACCTGACCATTTAGTGGCTAAAAACCTGATGATTTTACATCACTGAGATGCCCAAATAAAAATCTGATATAATTCAGTTTATCTACTTAAAACAACATTGTTTTCAAGAACAGTCTTTCTAAAAGACTCTATACAAATGTGAACTGAAAAGTGTTTACTCTGTTAGCTACAAAGAAGTTATACAAAATCTGATCCAAAGCAGGCCATTGCCAGATACTATACAGGGAAAAGTATACAAAAGGATGGGGCTGGTTGAAAAGCCATGTTATCACACTCATCAAACTGTTCCTTGCTACAGCATCTCCCTCACCACGTGTTAATTCAGTTTTAGATGCGAGGGACACAGCTCTGCTTTGGGATCCACTGCTGAGACCAATTTCTTACAGCAAATGGAGACCACAGAGTCTCTCAGAATGCACATCTGGCATATTTCTGAGTGCTTAGCAAACAGTTACTAAGAATTATCTCCTCTTCTGAAACACATTCTGAATCGCTGGCTTTAACAGCCCACATCAGGTTAGTATGAAGAGCGCCTGCTAAGGTGATTTGTTACAGACTTTTGAGTGTTACAGACTTACAGCCTGGCAAATGGGGTACAGCAGCATTATCTGTAATAAATATTCCCCACACAGGGCTGCACAGCCTATCTGAAGAGTGCAGATGGCTTAGTCCTCCTCCTCTGACACAGCTGTAACTCTGCCTTCTCGGTCTGGTACACACAGGAGAACACAGCCAGGAACATTCTGCAAGTTAAGTGAACACCACTGGGCTTCTGGAGAACTCAGTGAGTGCTGCAAAGCAACGTGTATGAGGTCTCTTCTTCATTAGGGGTCTCTCTAACAGCCCTGGTAAGCCATGGACAAGGTCAGTGCCTTATGCATTTGAGGAGGGATTTCTACCATTCCACAACACATGGATCTGATACAGAAAAGCATGTCCATCAGTATTTTGAATACATAATTTAATTTTTAATATATGATGAAGGAGCACATTAAAAGAAACCTCAGGTGAAAAGATGGCCCATGTGTCAGATACCTGAAATATACTCTCACTGATATCCTCAGAGATCCGAAGGTTGGCTAATTAAATTAGCTCTAGTTTGGAGTGTGTACTTAGAAAGATACATTCTTTATCTAGGCAATTACACTACTTCAGCTAACTACTTTTTATTTGGTGGCCTTGAGACAAGTGAGGCAAAATTAAGATTTTAATTGAGCTGATCTCCCAATCAGGGCAACTGCCTTGATGCAGACATCTTCTGCCTCCCTTCAGTGAGCTGATTTTCCAAGTAATTGGGAAACACTCCTGATCATTACAAAATACCAGCAATTCTTCTTTGCTGTCAAGAAAAATATTACTAACTCAAATACAATATATTTTCTATAAATGATCTTTTTGTATGAAGGCATATATTGGAGGTTGAAAGACATAAACAGTGTTAAAAATCTAATTAATGAGGCTATGAAAATATTATTGAGGCTATGGTCAAAATAGGATACAGAAAGACAAAAGAAACTCTCCTCTCCCTTTCTACTTAGAAATAAAATTTCTCTACCTCTAATTCAAGAAGTAGCTATACCAAGATGCAGAAGAAAACCCACAATTCCTCTCTGGAATTTTCAAGAAATCAAATTAAATCCCTTTGAAGGTGGTGTTGGGTTTTTTCTTATTGACTGCTTCATGCTTGTACAGACTGTATAAGGAAGAAGGTAACACTGTACAGACCCTATAAACTAATTAAAAATTTTAAGAGCCATGCTGCTTTAAATCAAATTCACTATGGCTCAAAAGTAGAATTTCCTCACACGTATTGGCTTACTAGTTAGAGGTATTTATATCTATTAAAAATATGATAAAGAGATAAAAATGGATATGGGAAAGATTACACCCATAATGTAATTCATATCTGCTCCCAAAATTTAGAATAGAATGTGTTTACCCCTTCTATTTAGCTTTAGAATACTTTTCCAAATGTTCACCTTTTGTTCCTACTATATGGCTTTTGCACAAGTTACAACATCATCTTAAGTCTGAAGCTCCTAAAAATAGAAGGCAGCCTCCTTCAGCTGTCATTTGTTCATGTGAAACAAGCATATTGAACATGGAAATAAGCAGTCAAAGGAAGCAAACTGTCAGAAACTGTGTGCCATGCCCCAGCTCTCTGTGTATATGATGTGTATATGAGCACACATCTGCATATTCCATACTAAAATGGAAAATCTGTGCTGGAAGCAGGAGATACAAGAAAGAGAAATAGGCGTGTCATGAACTAAGGAGAGAAAAACCACAGTTATTTGCATCTCTCTGCTAATTATATAAAAATAATGCCACTGCGTAGTGCCTCCAAAATCTCTGCCTATTGCTTATGCAGTGGGGAACAGTCCCTTTGATTGGGACATATGATCATTGAGTATTTCCTTTAAGAAGAAATTACATTAAATGTTGCAGTTATATATGTGTTCTACTCCAAATACAACAGGAAAATCCATTATTTTCACATTCCAAGTCAGTGGCCACTTTTGCAATAGAAAGTGTCATTTTGCTGTATCCTACTGAAGTTTTGACTAAAAATTTCATTTAGCGCTTTCTCCCGTTTTTTGGCATTAAAGTGAATGATGAAAAAGAAAAAACAATTGAGCGAGAGGAGAAAGTGCTAAAAGAAAAGACAATTCATGCTGATTTGATGTACCAATCCTTTAAAATATGATGGCATCCTAAATACTGAGTGCTTGCTCTCAAGTATTTTACATATATTGCTAGGATTTAGTAATTTAACAATGTAATCTAAGCTAGTAATCTAAGATATGTATTGCTAACTGAAATTGCAACCATATTCTGCTGATTGGTTTGTGGAAGTAAAATATTACACACTGAAAAGTGAAATGAATGTATCTAGTAGTGCATTTTAAGTTAACAACATTAATAAATTGGGTACAATTACATGAGAATTCAGGGGCATCCTACAAAACCAAGAATCCTACCATCTGAAAACTAGGAATACACTTGTTTTATTTAAAACACTGCAGACTCAAGGAACTAAAGTGAAAATATCATGCAGACCATTACAGAGTAAGACAAGCTTAGGGAAGGATCCAGGGATGAACACAATAGTGGTGCTCCTAAAAGAATGCATTTTCAAAGGCACAGCATCTCCACTGTAGTAAGAGTCCTTATCCTTATAGATTCTTGTGGGGTAAAGTTGCATTATGTCACTTCTCTTTTAGTTCCCAGCATGTGGGACTTCATCAAATGTGGCATGAACAACTCAGAACACTAAAAACCTAGAACTGAGCAATACAGGAGAGGAGAAACTAGCAGGAAAGGAGCCTAACTTTTCTGCTGGGTTGGCACCTTTTGCTTTCTTTGTCAAGGCTGGCCCTGAACACTCCAGCTTGAAAACTGCCACTTGCTGGCAGCTGTAATTTCTAGGATGAAATGAAGCTTTTGTGCATTTACAGAGAGCATTTTGCAACTCAAGTTTGTAGTTCTTGGTCACTTTTGGTTTTGTATAAAAAGAATTAAGTTACCTGTAAAGGTAAAGTTCATGCTAAAGTGCTTGAAAGAGTGAAGCTGGAACTGAATCATTCCAATCCCACTGTTGACCTAATTTTAAAAAGTGTTAAGTTTTCCTTTATAGTTCTTTTGAAAGTTTTAAAGTTCTCATAAAACTTCTTTAGCCTTCCGATAATGTTTACATATTTGAGAGTCAGAGTTCCCACACAATTTCATGTATAAATAGAATAGTTTACATATTTCTCTGTGGGTAGAGAGAAGTAATTGATTGATCTTTGGACCAGTGTGGTTGAGGAGGTGGTAATTCCATCCTCCAATCAACGGCCACCTTTGAAATTCTATAAATACCAGATGTTTGAATAAAACGAAGTCTTTTTCTCTTTTGAACTTACCAAGCTTCTGTGTACTCATTTCGTGTCCAATAGCGACAGCCCACTGCCACCCCAAAACTAGCAACATGCTCAATCCCAATTTCTATCAAATCTGTTCAGTATAGTAAACAGATACATCGGAATATTCCATGTAAAAGCACTTTACATTGGTAGGAGTGTGCTGGGTCACTAAAGGGAGAGGAGGCGCTTTATCCCTTGGAGATGGGAGTTAATTATTCAGCCATGAACTGAAAGTGACAACTAGAAATATTTTGTTATCTAAGGAAGTGAAAAAACCCATTTCTTTTAATTAAGAAGAAAGGCCTATCTGCTGGATAAGCAGGAAATTAAGTAAGTTACTGAGAGTTTGATTAAATCTGTCTGAATTGCCTGGGATACTTCAAGAAGACTATCGAAAAGCTGACATATTCCAGCATAAAAGGGCCCTCTAATGTTTGTAGATGAAGAAGACATTATGCAGAAGAAGGGAACTTGAATACACCACCCTGCAAGAACAATGAAATGCAAGAGAGCCACAAAAGAGAAATAGAAAGGGGGAAAAAAGAGCTTTCTAATTTAATTTTAGCCTAAGAATGTTAAGCATGTTTTTATCTTGCAGTATCTCTAATAGCCAACTTGGGATTTCATGGACAAGAAATTTTGTTTTCCTTTTACAGTAAAGTGATTAGGAATGATTTCCAATTAACTGACTGATAGCAACAGAACTGTTCACTGAATCTACAAACTGTATGACTGTAATAAATATCTCTGCTTATCTAACGTATTTTTCATGCAAAAGATGAGGAATTATTTGCAAAGATGATGCATAGGCCTGTTAGAGAAGCTGGTTTCACAGGAATGAGGATGGAAAGCATGAGCTAAGTGAGCAGTGAAATAATGCTCTCAATTGATAAGTGAAGCAGTGAAAGGCACATCTGAAACACGAGGGCTCAGAGGCTCTAATGTGAGGCACACCGTTGTGCAGGTCAGCAATGGAGCTTGAACTTCACAAGTAACACAAGAACAAAAGCTCTAAGCTTTTAAGAAAAGCTTAAAAAGAACACACAAAAATTTGTGAAACAGAATTCCCAAATTTATCTTCTCTGATTCTATTCACTGCAATAAAGTTTGAGAGTATCTGTGTTTAGGGATGGGGTAGAAGGGGAGAGCTGTTTTAAAATCATGAAATAAAGATGTCTGAGTAAACGACTAGACAAACCTACTAAGATCACTCTGACCTACATCACACTGATACTATACTCTAGAAAGCAGCAATTCTTTAAAATTGTTTAAAAACTGAGAATACATATAGAATTTTGCAAGAAGTAGAAGTGCAGTGGGCCTTGCTCCTCCCCCAACCCCACAATCTTCTTCTTTCTTTTCCTACAACTGTCCAATGCTATGAAATAATAAGACCATTTTTGTTTACCCTGTTTTATCAGATCACTATTAAGTAGAAATTCTTAACAAAACCACACAAAAACTGTAGAGCTTAGCCAAGAATACAGGTTAACTTCCCATAGAAAGTCAGAATCATGGAGTAATTCTGTTGGCAGGGATGTCGAAGATCACCTCATTCAATACCATCCTCAAAACAAGTCCAAGTTAGAGCAGGTTGCTCCTGGCTTTGTTCAAATGAGTTTTGATTATCTCCAGTGCTGAGGACTCTGCAGCTTCCTGGGCAATGGATCAGTACCCCAGTGATAACCGTTTTCCTGTCCATTATCTTCAACTTACATTGGAACAAGCTGCAGTTTATTTCTGCTGCCTTTTACTGAACATGTCAGAGAAAAGTCTGACTCTGTCTTCTCTATGAATTTTGGAGATGTATTTTGTCTCATCTTACACATCACTAAAAAGACACTGAACACTGCTGAGCCAGTCATCTCATCATTGAACCAATCAGGTTGGTTAGGCATGATTTGTCCTTGTAAGTCCCATACTGGCTGTTCCCTATCACCTTCTTTTCCTTCAGGTTCTTGAAGATGACTTTGAGGAGAATCTGCTCCAAATGCTTCCCAACACGTGAAGTTACACTGACTGTCCTGCAAACACTCAGATCCTCCTTCTCATCCTTCCTGAAGATGGGTGTGATGTTTCCCAGTCAAGAGAAACCTTCCCTGACAAGCACAAGGTTTTGAAGATGATAGAAAGAGTCCTTGCTATGACATCAGGTGGCTCCTTCAGCACCCTGGTGTTTATCTGATCCAACTTCGTCAACCTGCATATTTCTAATTTGTTTAAAAGGCCTGCAACTCTGTCTAACAATCCTGTGGGTAATGATTCACTCCTGCAAACTTTACAATTACGTTCAGGGATCTGAAAGGAGTCGTTACCAGGAAAAAAAGGAGAAAAGGCAGACACTGAACTGCTCATCTTTTTCAGCAGCTTTTTAAAAAGTCCTGCCTGAGCATTCTCTGTAAATATCATATTATTGCTGAATGCAGGGCCTGTTAAAGCTTGTGGCACTGTCACTTATGGAACTCTTTGCACCATTGATATACACAATTTTAGAATTTTAACAAAAATAAAAATCTATCCATTTGGGGGGATAAAATTTTGCACAGAATCTAGGAAATATAAACTTAAAGAGGAAATATAAACTTCAGATTTTATTCCTTAGACTAAATGTGATATGACACATATGGGTTAGTCAAAATGTTTAATGTTGCATGAAGTTTGAGTGATCATTTCATTTAATCTTCTGATGATGACATGCTATGTAATTTGTTAGCTTTGGGATATAGGAAGATAAAGACACATTTTAAAGGCTTCTAAAAATAATGATGTCTTTCGAGTTTTCAAACAATATGGTAAAAACCCCACCTTTTTGTTATATCTGAAAAAAAGGGAATTGTGAAGGATTTCTCTCTCAGAGCATTTGACTCGGACCTCCTCAAAATTCACAGCTCACTGTAACACACAAAAATCCTCCCTAGTACCATGTCACTTGTCTTTTCAATGCTACCTCAGCTCAAAATCCCACTGAAAACCTGCACACTTTGTGAATACGTGTGCCAAAAAAAAAAAAAAAAAAGGAATAAAGAGAAAAACAACTCATTTTTTCACATAATAAATTAATTTCAGCAGGTAGTAGGAAATTAATTAATTAGATCGTGTGAGGCTGCAGAAAAGTGAGAATTCTGAGATGATGTACAGCTGTGCATAATTTTTGCTTAATTAAGATGCAGTCAAATGAGGCAAGAAAAGAGGATCTTTTGACAGAAAAGGTACAGATTCCACAGAGAAGGAAAGCTCTGATAATCACTATACCTAAAGCAAATTTGAAATGTTATGCCAGCAACTTTGTTTAAGGAAAACCACAGTTCTATTTCATGATCTACATTGCCTTCATTTTTTCCCTTCCCCACTATCATCTCTAAGATGCCATATTTCTCCTCACTCACAAGGATCAGATAACTCTTTAAAAAAGAGTACTTCTTAGTGTAAACAATTCCAAAGCCATTTTTGCTCTAAGTAGAATTACAGATTGCTGTTTTTTGAAGACAGCCAAGGAAATTTAAATGGAAACTTCTTTGAAGATAACATTTCTGTCTCTGCTGAGCTAAAACCACTGCTAACTCAACATGCTTCAAATTTTCATCACTTCCTGACGTGGTTAATGACCAACATTATGGCAGAGTGAAGACTCAGAGTCTTCTGAAGGTATAAAACTAAAGAGCCAGCCACACTTGCAGTAAAATTTCTCCTGAGTGCCCTGGCACGCTGTCAGTGCTCAGATCCACGGCTTCCTGGAGGTTCAGCAGATGAGTCAGTGTGCAAAGGCATTTCCAGCACAGTGAAAAGCCCACAGGTATCATAAACTACATGCCTGCCACTAAGTACTCTGCTGTTTTGGTCTGGCTTTTAAAAAGAATTATTCAATAACACCCTGAGCTTCCTGTACTCTGAACATTTTATGCAGTATAATTTGCTATTTTCTTATAGAAGGATGATGTTTTAAATATTTCTTTGGTGGTTAGATGTGTTCAGTTTAATATACGTTTAGGACTCTGGAAGAAGGACTGAAATAATCCTCTCAGATTTAGTATTTTGTTTTTACTTTGATTTCATAAGGCTACACTTGAGTTGCTACACTGATATATAATTTTACATGGATACACTCTTAGCAGACTTTTACCTGGATTCATGCCACCAGCCTGTACTCATCTAATCACCAAGCCACTTTGCTTTTGGAAATAAGGTTTACAGTATTTCATTAGTACTTCCTAGCGCATCAAATTCTCTTTGGTATAGCAAAAAATATGGAAAAATTTCTTGTAAGAAGTGGATTACTTGCTTTAAAACATGACAGACAGCAGAATCAATTATGTGATCTAAACTAGCAGAAAATCCGACAGTAGAAAGCAGAACACTAAAAGACAAGCCTCCTGTGGGACAGCTCCTGTCCAGATAAGCTGTTTGTTACCTAGTTTGAGGCTGGAAATCTTATTTCTGCATTATCAATATTGCTCATTCTTCCCTTGAAAAATCTGCAGTTGCTTGCTATAGCACCTGGTTGTCAGTCTTTTTATCTACCGCAACTTTTGTGACACATATTCAAAAGAACAGCTCAGAAGAACTGGAGCATATGAATTTATAATACTTTTTCTATTTTTTTTTCACTGTTGCAGGTAATGACATCAGTATAGTGTTATTTGGGTTATTACTCTTGAACTCAGCCAACATTGGGAAGTTTCTTATGTGAAGCTGTCATCAGTAGAGATGCTTAGCAAAAAAACTTCTTACAGAAAACTGCTTTAATCCTCATGCTTTCCAAGTCAATTTTATTTACTATGAATCAGCATGACATCCACTCCAGATCCTTAAGACTTCTGAGCAGTAAATACATGTCACAACAGCAACAGTGATGCAGATTACATGGTTCTATTCTGATTCACTGAGTTTGTCAACACGAGAGAGATGATGAGAGCTTAATGGACAGATCAGAAAATTCAGATGTATTTATTACTGTAAGTAAAGCTGCTCTAGATGAGAACAGAAATAATCAGAGGATTTCTTCCTGTTATAAGATAGACATACCTAACACATTTTTCACATATTGAGTTCTTTTCCAGGTGACACATTAGCTTTGATTTCTGAAAAAAAGTGCTTTACATTATTCAGAGAAAAATAAAGTTAATGTCTCCTATAGTAGCTTCCAAGGTAGAATGTTGCTTCACAGAACAGCTATTTTTTTCATATATTGCAGTCAGTGGTAATTCGGCAAACTCTGAAATGCTTAGGAAAGAAACTAGTGTACTTCAAACACTGTAATTTTCCTGTTTGCCCCAAGGAGAATCTTTTTACTTTGTTTCTGGCCAGCAGAGACTTTGTAGTTCCAAGAGCAGTCATTCTACCTACTTCCTTACACTTTTAACAAATAAATGAAAAACACAGCAGATAACCATAATAATTTTAAAAACTGAAAAAAAAGTAATCCAAAATAATCAATAAACCAACTAAGAAACTGTGAGGACAGAATGGACAATCTCTTTAATATCTTAGAAAATTCTTCCAAGTTCATAATCCTAACACTTGGCCACCTCAAACCACAGTCATTACCTTCTCCAGCCAAATTTTCAATATGCTCTAAATGTGAGAAATAAAAGTTATGGTTATATTGCTTGTGAAAGGAGAAATCACTCCAGGTCTTAGAAAGACCACAACCAAAAAGCACCCTAAAGTTGTTTCCCCTCTTATCATTAATTCCAGCATAGGCACAGGTATTGATAAAACCCTATAGCCTTATGGATTGAAGTCAAACCACCTTTGACAGCTGAATTCCATAACATCTAGGACTTCATCAACCAAAGCACACCAAGCTCCACTCATGGTGATAACAGGCAAACACAGACTGGCCCACAGAGTTCTGCTCATGCAGCAAAAGGCAGAGTGGTCATTTCAGAGGAGAATGTTCACAGGGCAGGAAAAGCTTCCTGGCAGTTGCATTTTTTGGGACATGAAGGGGGTCATTCAAGGCCAGACCTCCTGTCCCCACTAATTACAAACATGCCAGTATGACACACTGAGTAGGGAAGGTATTGATGGATGACAACAACATGATTAACTTCCAATCTTTTTCCAGTTTGTGGGAGGAAGAAAAACACGCACCCGAGGCCACAAGTGCAGAGCCTGTGCCAAACCAAGGTCACGGCGCTGACACAATTTAAAGGCGTCAGCAGCATCACAGCACTGGGGGATTCCAGCCACCACCACATTTTTCAGTGCTAACCATGAATAGCAAAGTTGGATGTTGGTTGATAACTCAGAATTTTAGTCATTAAGCAGTGGCTTTCTGGGCAAAGACACTGCCTAAAACAATTATGATCATTCCTTCTTCAGAAGTCACAGAGGGTTTCTACCAACAGACTTTATCAGCAAAGACTAAAATCCAACATGGTTGCAGAGCTTTCAAAGGCAAATGAGAGTCATTAGATAATGTACTCATATTATTTAGGCCACAGATGTTTGCTCTGAGCTATCCTACTGAAATCCCAAAATCTAAGGTTAGCAACTGCTTTTAAAATACAAAAACAGAAAAATGAGCCATGGCTGAAAGACTAAAAAAATATTGTCTCTTAGTAGGCTTTCTTCAGCGGTTTATCACTGTATTTTCAACAAATTCATCCCCCTGCTAATTCACTTATCTTTAACCCTCAGCCCTTGGTTCTTTCTGACAGCACAGCACATTCAAGCTGCACCAGAACTAGTTCTGCGACATCACTGCAAGGTTTCAGGCACAGATGTAATGATAAAGATCCAGCAGTTAAAGTTTGTATAACCAGTATTTCAAAGGAACCACTTTTGCACTCCACAGCGTGTGTATGTATCATGGAAGATGGCTAATGACCAATCTCTTCTCTTCTTAAAATAACAGATAAAACCAGTAATATTTAAACTGTCTTGCTTCACCTTCCTGTTCCTGGAGTTTTTTCCCTTTAAAAACCTTCATTGGCTAGTCTTCCCCCTTCTTCCCAGCACACAACAGCATTGATTTACAATGGTTTGATACAAATTCTTTCCTTCTAAACATGCACCCTATTCAACCCATCCTCCTACACAGACTTAACCAAATCTCTGATCTTTTATTTTGCAATCATGTAATTTGATGTGCAATCTTCTGTAAGATCTCAATTTCAGCTGAATAGACAGTCCTATAAACACCCTTTTAAAAGCAGATACTGACCTTGAGGTGAGGCTGAAGGAAGCAGCAAATCCAGGAAGGAGATGCGAAAGAGAAAGAGTTAGAGTTTGTGAAAACAGAGTCCAGAGATAAAGCAGTTCAAGAATAAAGGACAAAACAAGCAGATATAAATCAGGTAATGACACACAGACACACAATCATTCACAAACACAGAGCTGCTTATAGACATCTAATTAAAAAAACCCCAAAACAACAAAAATAAACAAAACCCAAGAAAAATAAATAAGAGAAAACAGGACTTTTAGATTAGATTACACCATTTCAATTAGAGGCAACTTAATATAGAGAAAATAGTCTCCAATATGTAGCAGTTCTTGGAAAAAGAAAATAAGCCATATTACAAGAAAACTCTGGATTTACATCACATCATTAGCAAGTACCCTTCTTCCAGAATTCTAATGAACATTTTGAAAATACAGAGTTTGACTATCTGAGATGAAACCTCACGTTTCCTTTACGACATCTTCTAAGGGCTTATTTTCTCTCCATGAGCAAGACATGACATTTTTTCACTTTTCCTGTAGATGATCCCAACTTGTCTAAAGGGACTAAATAGAAAGGAAAAAAAAAAAAAACCCAACCACTGAGTAAAGTCCTCGAAACCTGAAGACTTGTCAAAACTTGTCAAAAAAGCTCATCTTTCTTAATTTGGATATCGAAGTCACCCCTTCCAAAGAAAAACAGAAAAAGCAGCTGCCTCGTTTTCCTCCGTATAATTCTCCTGTATAAGGTGCAATCTAAGAACAATAATGACCAAACAGGTATTTTTTTGACAGTTCTCTCCAACATTGTTCAACAGCAGAACTGACCAAGACAAAATGCTGGAGTCCCCTGTATAACATGAGGTCCCATAGGTTCATTATTGCTTTTTTTTTTTTTTCCCCCAAATGTCTCCAGTATCTTTCATAGGCATCTGCTGTCAATTTCACTGATAACAGCAAGGTAAATCAACAAGGAACCATAAGCACAGATATTTCCGAACTGATTTTAAATTTGATGATTTTCAGTCTATAGAAGAGAGGCAAAGGAAATCTCCTTCTGTCCAAAGTAGCAATTTGGCCTTGACGATATTTGTTGTACTTCTCCCATGGTAAAATTTCACTCTAAAAAGGCAGGATATGGGCTGGATAAAAATATTTCTATAGGACAGGCTAACTGCAATATTCTTTATTACTCTTGATATATGGAGGCATGTAAATAAAATTTGAAGCCATTATTTATGACATAAATTTTACTATCAGCTGTGTAGGGTATTGACTTTGTACAAGCAGCCGTTGTTGGTCTATAACAGATTAACTAGTGCAAAAGTACTTTTCTTTCAAGGATAGCTGTTGTAAAGGCTGCATTATCTGGAGATCTGGGGAAAGAATGACACTTGTAAAATGCCAAATACAACATTTCAGTGTTTGATCTTGACATAACTTAAAACATTCCAAAAGCCTCCGTTAATTCATACTGAAAAACATGTAAGTAACAAATATGTAATTATGACTGAAATCCAAGACTACAAACAAATTTAACAAAAGGGAACAAAAATGTAAAAATAAACAGTTGATTAAATATGGAATAAATATAGTAAAGTGAAAAAATTAAGATTCTCATTTTCTGTTTCAGGGCTCCTTTGGTTGTGTTGTGCTGATATGATATTGTTTCTTCAGTTCAACAGTGAAAAACATACAGGCTACAGTTCAGAACAGCCCAGTGGAATTTAAATGAACCATATAGTTCTTCCAACTGCTATTAAAGGTAGCATCTTTTGCTGGCACAGGATGAAGGCAAAACAGTATGTAAAACACTATGCTGAGGTCATTTGCAATTGTCTGTGTGCTACAGAAGTATTATTTAATCAGCTGCATGGGTTTTAAACAAAGAATAATTATTGCTACATCTCCATTTTGTTATGGAATAATTCTTTCTTCCAAAGAAAAATACATTTTCTGTAATTGCTAGACTCTTTTCCAAGTTTTTGTTACAGAGGCACAAAATATTTTTTAGAAGTGGGATTTTTAGAATAATCATATTATTTATCTAAATGCAAATAAGGACTATGTCTGAAAGCACATTAAAATTAGAAAAAGAAATCTGTAGGTGTGTTGTCACTCAAACTAAAACCAAAGCAGACACCTAAAACTGTCAGCTATTGGGAAATATATGGAGATCTGCCATGGACTGGATGGAGCTGAAGCCTCAGTTCATGGGCTATATCAGTGAAATTGAACAGAGGAGCACAGCAAGCATCTGCCCCAGGCAGCAGCCCCAAGCAAGCAGGATCAGATACATACCGAGGCATACTCATTACAGAACAAAATCACAAGTTTTAGTTTGCACTCCTTCCCTTCAAGCAAGAACACACACTTGTAGCATTCCTTACAAGATCCAGCAGCAGCGCTCCTGCCCAGCCCCATTAACTGTGTATTCCGATGCAACAGTCACACAGGGAGACAAGACAATTGTAATGCCAATTGGCAGTCTCAGAGTAACCCACTTTCTTTTAAAATATCACCCCATTGTTTCAAAGGTAGAGCCGACTTTAATCTGAGCACTGGGTGCAGATCAAAAAAATGAGATGTGAAACGCTTAAGCATTTTAATTAAGAAATCTGTATTTTAAAGACTGTTGGTTATTCCAGCTACAATTTTTTCCATGTGCTTGTGTATTATAGGGAGTGGAATGAGCCTGTAACATTTGTCTCAGATGTACTAAGGATGTAGTTTATGTAACGATTTTCAGTCAACCTTTAAGTTTCCCTTGTTTGACAGGGAGTTATTGTGTATATTTATTACTCTGTCACTCCTTCAAAGCAGTCTGACAGAGAACAATAGGCATTTGATCTTCTTTTTGTCTGTCAAAGCAGAAAGGCTATTTATGTTTACCCTTTTTGACATGTTTTCTTGATAAAAAGAATGATGGCTGGTCTTATCCTTTTTCTAGGTTGGGATTTAGAGGAATAGGGAAGAGATGGAGAGGCAGAGACAGAAGGTTTGTTGTGCATCCATGCACACATATATGCATGGATCTAAGAGCACAAACCCAGCCACAGATGGCCACAATGGAACACTAGAATTACTATTTCACTGGCTTACTGGCAATTACTGCATATTCCTCTTGTTCTTTCTCTACTCCAAGACAACACCGAGATCTAACATTTTTATTTTATCAGTTCTATAAAAGAAATTTTGGGGTTTTTTCAGTCCTTTCACACCAGGCTGTGAGTATGGATATTGCTCAAAGATGTCTACTGAAACAAAGCTACAAAACAGTTTTTGAAGAGATGTAGTAAAGGCAGGTAACAATGAAACTGATATGCAGACTAGGCTCATTATTTACATGATGCTCTTTCTTCTCCCGTTTATAATTATTTTAATTATTTCACAGCTCTTACACTCAAACTGATCTAACAGCTGGATTAGGAAGTATCTGCTAAATAAAATCCATTATTGCTATAATATAAAGCAGATGACAACTCCTATACTCATTACAGATAATAGGCATGAGAGGGAGTGCTTGAAAACCACCTTGATTTAATGATAAAATCAAGCAGGACTTCAGCACTACAGAAAACTTGGCAGGAAAGAAGCCTTCAGAAAAGTTCACAGTCAGTGCTTCTCATTACTGGTATTTCTCTAGTGCAGGGTCCTTCCTGGAAGATCCAATTGCAGATCCTTAGTCTTAGATTAGCAGACAAACCATGTTTTCAGCCAGTCCACTGCTGAACTGGCAAAGGAGTTGGTCCATACTCAGTTCTGCGGACATGAATCACTCTGCTGAACAGTGTCAGTCCTGCCTGCTGAATGTGAATACAATACCAGTTTAGATGGCTCACTGAGGGGATAACACAGCAAGCTCCTTCAGCCAGTCATGTGCCAGCCCTGACTTCTCACCATGTCAGGGGCTGGACTAACTGGGGTTCTTTGACCTTGTATTTTAGAACAGCTGTTTCTGCAATATCACAAAGCTCCAGTTTCTCCCAGTGTAGCTGCTGAGTTGAGAGCCTCTACATCCGAAAACACAGGAAGAGAGAAAGAATGGGAAATAAAGGACAGCTAATTAAAGAACAAATTGAAGAAGGATATCCCATTATATGAAAAAGGTGAGGATGGATTGAGAAGTCACTGTAAAATCATTGTGACAGAGTTTTATCTGGCTCTCTCTGCAGATGGATTTGCAATTACTGACAGTGACCCTGTATCTTGCTTTTCCTTCTTTAGATGCAGGTTCCAAAAGTGGTTAGTGAGTCTGAGTGCTGCTCTTACAGCACTTTAACAAAGCTTGACTTCCAGAGGGCAAACACTTGCTTTCTGAAAACCAGTATACTTTCAAATATCTTAAGTTAAATACCTGTAAGCAAATGGGCCTTCATCTTTTATTCTTATCTGTTTAAAGAAGTTATGTTGATATGAAATGTTTTCCTCCTGTGAAACTTGATACGGGACTTCAGGTGTAATGCTGATCTTGTATGAAGATAAAGCAAGATTAAGAAGAAACAAATTACTTGTTCTTTCCTAGCTTGGAAATGATGAAAATATTGAACAGATCTGTGTGCTCAGAGGTGGAGCTGGACTAACTATGGGCCTGACCACTTCTTTCCATTACAAAACTGAGTTCTCAGTTGCTTGCCAAATATTAAAAAGTTGTGCTGCTATTTCCCATTATAGGTTCAACCTAACCAGGGATTTTTGTGGAAAATTTCAGCTGTGTCCTTCACAAAAGGCAGCATTCTTATGGAAATAAAATTGTAAAATAAAATTGTATAAAACTGTAAAATAAAATTGCATAAAATTGTTCATATATGGTTAAAGAGTGTATAATTTCACATACAATGTCAATTAAAATTATCAAGCAATCTTAATTTCAGAATATCCTAAGTTTTGAATGATTTACCTTAGAATTTTTATGGTCATTTATGCTACAGATTTTTGAGGGAAGTGGATGAGAAACACAACAACAACAACAACAGATTCTGCCTTGTAATAATACCATGCATGTATCAGATAAATAAATTTGCTTTTATGTTTTATGGCAACAAAATGGATTGAAGTATTTTAAAATAATATTTAATTGTTTTAGGTTTTCCAATGCCTGAATCAGAGTTCAATGTATTTTTGGAGAACTATAATCAGTTAAGATATATACAGAATTATAGCCAGACCATCTCTCAAGGTTAACTTTAATGGTGATGATTATGACTTTATCAGCACCTTTCTTTAATTTGACACCATATCTTTTACTTTAAATTATTTATATGCCTTGATGTGGTTCTTGCTTAGGAATGCTCTAAAAAACGATTTAAAAATTCACAGAAACAACACCAAAGACAATTATTCCAAGGTATGAGTAGCAGTTTGAAAGTAAGTATTTCAGCTTCAAACTGTTGACTTAAGCTTAGGGCATAATTTACCAGTACAGTCTCCTTTACACTATTCTAGGAAACTGTAAAGTTGATGGAAAATACAGCTAATTTCTCTCTCCATCTAGCCTTCACAGAACACTACACAAACATATCTGTCTTAAAGACAGACAAAATAAGATACTGCATTCTACTGTCCACATTTTTCAGCACTCTTTTGAGGTTCCGCAATGTTTTTTCATCTTTCATCTACTGTTGGGAAGAAATATTTAAGATAAGGAGTATACCTTTTGGCTGCTACAAATCAAAACTTGGAAGGTTTCTTCTTCAAAAGGGCATCCTTAAATTCTTTTCAGGAAAAATCTCCAAATTCTCTTTCTTAAAATAGCCACTAATTCCAGCTGTCTTTAACAGGACTGCTGGTATTCCAGAGCTGAGTGCTGTCTTCTGTTGATCCCAAAGCAATGTTTCCTTCAGGAAAAAGAAACCAATCCCTGTGTCCTTGCAAGAACCACCTATCTTACATAGTGAGCGTGCCAAATGAAAATCAGTTTTAAGCCTGCAAATGTAACAAGCACGTCCATATATATTCACTCAGTGCTCACTTCTGAAGAAGCATTACAGATATAATTCCTGCCACCTCTCAAGTACAAGGTTTTTATTTGCACAATATGTGCACACCAAAATGTGTATAAACTGCTGTATAGACTGTGTATAAACTACTATGTGTTTAAGCTACTCTGAAGGCTCTGATGGCCATGTCCCAGAGAGGGAGTCCTTTTGTTTGCTTGTTCTCTTATTACAGGACAGTCATCACAATAAAACTCAGTCGGAAGTGTCCTAGGTTGACTGTATGATGCCTTTATCCCCAATCGTCTGCTCTGTTTATATTGAATAATAAGTTCTACACCTTTAAGACTTGTTCCAGGAGTGAAAGGGAGGGGGGAAGAAGCGTGGAGTTTGTTTTCAAGAACTGCACTCCCTCCTCCACATTCCTGCTCCTGGACTGTGTCGTCTGCGGATGGACAGACAGAGAGAGAGAGAGAGCTCTCCTTTTTTCTTTTCCTAGTTAGTTTTAGCTAGCTGAGACAAAGAAGTTCCCTGGACTGTAGTTTTTTTCCCTTTCTCTGGACCTGCTCTGGACTGAACCCCCAGAAGAGCAGCAGCAGCAGCACCTGTGGCCCAGCAGGCCGGGCCTGGACTGCAGCATTTCCAGCGCCGGAGGGACTGATCAGAGACTGAGTGAGCCCAGCTGCAACCCAGGGGATTTTTCCTGAGTTTGTCTCTCTCTTGGAGTGGCGAGAAGTTTTATTGTTTAATACTGTTTAAAATTGCTTGTTTAATAAACAGGTTTTTTCCATTTTCCTCCAAAGAAGTATCCTTCCCAAACTGGTTGGGGCAGGGAGGGGCCAATTGAGTCTGCTTTCCTAAAGGAAACCCTTTTAGGGTTCTTTCCCCAAATTTGACCTGAACCAGGACAGGAAGTCAATACTTGTTACGGTGTGCTCCTGGACACCCTTTTGTCCCCCCTTTCCTAGGGCCTCTGTGGCTCTGATCAAGATAACCCCTGAATCCTCCCTTCTGCCCCAACGGGGTTGGCGGGGAGCCAGGAGTGCCCACCCTGTCCAAAACCTATATAGACCCCTGAAACTTCCTGCTCTTTCTTTTTTGCCCCGCTCTCCATGGACACCACAGAATAAAGAGAGCTGCTCCAACACCCTGGGTAAGGAGCCTCTTCTGAACACCTTTCCCTCTCCATGCTATTTCCTCCCCTCACAGCCCCATATCTCTGAGCTAGTCGGATTCATTTGGGGGGCTGCGTGGAGGGGGGGAAACCCATAGAAATAACAAATACTGACCTCTATCAATGACACATTTTAGAATACTTGAGGAACACTGAGTTTTAGCTGGTTCAGGTAGAACTGGTAGCAGGGATCAGAACCAAAGGTTCAGCAAGAGAATTAGAATTAGAAAGCAACAGCTTCTGTTAAGTTTAAATCAGGGAGAACAGCAGCAAACTTGCTTTGGACTGTGGTCACAACCAGCGCTTGTACTCGACGTAAGCAGGTCCCGTTTGAGCAAGGCAAAGAAGCGGCATTGCAGCAGCCCCAACCAGCAGCAGCAGCAGCAGCAGCGGCCACATTGCAGCCCGGAGGAGGAAACAGAGCCTTGAGGGCACTCACTTTCCCAGGAAGTCCCACACAAACCCCCCTACGTGCTGCGGTGCGGGGACCGACACCTGGTAGGGAGGGTGCAGTTTGCGGGAGCCGCGCTTTCTGAGGAAAGGCACGGTCACAAACACACCCCCGGCGAGACACAACGGAACAGAACACAACTCGGGGGAGCAGGAGGGGACAAGGGGGGGGAAAAAGCAAGGGAGGAAACAGAACACAAAATGAAAAGTTACAGAGAGACAGGAGGTTATGGGATGGCAGTACAAAAAGCAAACTGTTAGTTACACAGGAAGTGAATAACCAGACAGCTACAAAACCTCTACACCACCAAAACAGGGGACAGAAACAAAACTTATGGGGCTGTTCACCCACAGAAGAAATATGGACTTAGGGCCCACCCTCCCGTAAGAAAAAGCAAAATCCTAGTATATATTGGAGTATATACACCAATGATCTCATGCTTCCAACCTTGTGTTGACTCTAGAATATTTTTCAACTTTTGCATAGCATGCACCATACTTCACACATTTTTTTTAATATCCTTCATCTGAAAAGCAATGTCTCCCAGTCAGTAATTGCAACAGCTACTGAAGAGTGGAAGCATTTCCCTCTTTATGTTAACTTAAGCACAAGGCAGCTTTGCTCGCATTGAAAAGTTAAAATAATAGTTTTCTGCTTTTAATTTCATCTTCCTCTCCTTATTGTCACCTCCCTAATAGGCAACACATCTCTTCTGTAGATGAAACTGTGATACCATTTCTCTCTCCCTGACAGCATATGGTCTAGTCACATAGACTAGCAAAAGGGAAAACTATAGGAAAGAGAGACTATCTTTTGAAAAATCCCATTTTTTTAGTACAACTGACTGCTCCTGATAGGCACAGCAATATTTGCTGTTTAGCTTGCTGACAAGTGCTTCTGTAGGCACTAAGGCTCTTTGCACAACACAGCTTGATCAGCTGTAGAAGCAGTAGAAGTCAAGATAATATCTAGCTCACTCTGCATGGATCACAGTGTAGGAAAGACGTTTAACAGGCAAAATTACCTTTTTTTTTCTTGGAAACCAGGTCTCTTCTAGATCTAAAACATGCATGTAACATGCCTGAATATACAGGTTCAGCCACGAAAGAATATTTTATGAACAAGCATTGTAGATAAAAACGGGACCAACTTATACATGAAACAGCATGATAAAATCTCTGCTTTGTGTAAAAACTCACAAGAAGAAAGTAAGCTTTCAGGGAATAGTTGTTTGGGGGAGCAATTGAAAACAGGGAAGGTCAAATAGAAATTCCACCAATTATTCAGAAAAAGAGAAATTACGAGTCAAAACCTCACCATAAAGTATCTGGAAGTTCCTATTTCTTTCTCCAGTGCTGTGTTTTATATTACAGTTCCACCTGAAAAATCATTTCAGGTGCTGATACTTGGCTAAATCACCACACTAACAGCATCCATATTAGATCTCTAGATCATGAAGACGTTTTCTATTTCCACTTAGAGTGGTTATAGAACATGAATATTCTTAGATTTTTCTCTTCCCCTTGATTTACTTGGCTGCAGGCATTCACATGATAACAAAAGAAGTCTTTTCTTTAACAAAACTGAAATACCTATTCTAATTACTAGAAATAACAGAAAACATATTCTATCTTATCTCAGTACTGGTAGAAAAGTTAAAAGGAGAAGAGGACCACTCAATTTTTTGTAAGACTGAGGATCAGGTGATAAGAAGGAATGGATAAAAATGAAATAGTCAAAGTATTCACCAAATTGTTACAGAATAGTATATAGTCATTTGAGGGTTCTATGTTTTCATAGTAAGACTTTAGTCTGTGACTGAAACATCAAGAAACTACCATGTAACAGGACAAACAATACCTGCTTTGCAGAAGTCTAGAAGTGTATCTTTTCCAAGAAAAAGCTTGTTTTCTAACTCTTTGAAGATGGTGCAATTGCTTCTGTCAATAAAAGAGAAGGCGACCCATCCTAATTTCTCTTCTTTGCTATTTTTCCTTTGTAGACTATAAACTTTTTTGTTCATAGGACACTTGTGACTATTCAATTTTTGATGCTGCAAGTCAAATCATAGGTAATTTCTGAATGCTAATGTAACAAAAAAGTCTGCTAACATTAGAAGGATATGTAAGAGAATTCTCTTCCTGTCATTTTAATCTCCTCTAGGAATCAGGCTGAGGAATGATGCATATTTCTGACTTTCTTTTCCTAAACAGTAGTTACTTCTCCACAAAAAAAAAAAAAAAAAAAACAAAAAACCAACAAAACAATTAAGGCACTATGAACATATTTCTTCCCCCTGTCTTACTTCTGATAGAAGCTTGCTGCTTGTACCTGTTCCCTGGTCAACTTGCCTGCCCGAAAGAGGATGACATGGGGAATGTCACACCTGAGATGGGGACCTCAACAGGACTGAAAAAAAATTACACAAACAAGTGACTTGTAGCTTTTTTTATGTCTATATTCATTCAACAGCAGCAGCCTGAATGTTCTGCTGATTACATTATGTACCAGTGGGCTGAACAATGCATCACTTAGGAAAAAAGGAAAGACATTTAAAAAGAATATATCCTCACTCCTGGGTGTTCAAGCTTATGCCATAGATATGAAGAATTTTGGTTAAACTTAACAACTTAAAGAACACTAACAGGATGTTGCTTACAGTCACAAAGAGAGAAGAAGCCCAGCTGGAAAGCTGAACTGTTCCAGAGCTCTGTACATTTCAAAGAAAAGACAATGGACTCCTTAGAAAAGAGTTTTTCAAATCATTCAGAGGGGCTCATAATTTGACAATCAGCAAGCCATGAAAAATAATCACTGATTGCAGAACCTGAAATGTCTTCCACTCAGTTGCCCTAATCTTCCTGACACTAAATTGTAGAGTAGGTAAGTAGTGAAAAGACAGAAAGACTATTCTGCACAAGGCAAATGTGAAGAACAAATTTCCATTTTGCTGCACCAAGTTAGTGATTTTTCATTAGGAATGGTAAACAAAAAAACCCAAACAGGTATTACTGCCCAGAAATTTGCTCTTGGCTCACTGTAAGATGAGAAAATGACAGAACACAGAATCTAATTCAGGTTTTTCACAAGATCTGGTACTTATATTTTTGATACAAATGTCATGGAATCATAATAAATTTTCATTTTTTCTTGGGTCATTATAGTCTTCAGCCTCCTGGCTCCAAGAGAAAGATGGAAAATGCTGAAAAGTGCTAAATCAAGTTTTGCTTGGACAAAAGTGAATCTGCTTTTCTGAAGCAAAGGCTTCACTTGGGCCAAAGTTTACCTGTATCCCTACCAGTACCAAGTTATGAGGCCACTTGTCAAAAGAATCTGAGAAAATAGTAACAGAAACTCTGAAAAGGCATTTTTCTTATTTGTTTTTGTGAAAGCTACGCCTGAGGAATTTATTGTATCAAAACAACAAACTATTTTACAAACACACAAAAATTTCAACAGCTTTTCCTACCCTCTCCATTCCCTCACAGCTCTATCTACCATTCTACCTATATTTTTGAGTAGCCAGGTAAGAAAAAGCACATGGTAAGACACCCTTTTCCTAACAATGTAGCACAATAAAGGACCAAAGACAGAAAAACTCTAAACAGACTTTTCCAAAAGCGACAATTTAAGGTTTTTAAGCCAAGAAAAATGACTTATCTCTAACATCAGTCAGTTGTTTTGCTCCTCTTCTAACTTTACACCATTCTCACCTTTCCAGTTCTGCTATCTTCTTATCCTTGTCATTCTTCTCATTTTCCATCTCTTTCAGGATCTCCAGAAGCCGATCCACCTCAGCCTGAGCCTTGCCAGCCTCCTCCCGGTGGCGCGTTACCTCCCGCTCCAGCTGCTGCAGGCGCTCACTCAGCTCGGGACTGGCCCTTGCCTCCAGGGTTGCCTCATGAGCCTGGGAGAAAAAGGTTCAAGAAAAACCACTTTGTTCACACGTACCTATTTCACAGATACTCTGAAAAAAAATACATTACTTTAAATCTGAAACAGAATCAAAAAAGAAACACAAATATGAAAAAAGTGTTAATTTGTTTGAAAGAAAAAAAAAAAAGAAAAGCAAGTGTGAGCGTAAAAGTTCCTAAAGTACACTTATAAAACAGTGGTAGGACTATAGATTCAGTTATTTAAGGTATTTCTAACCTATTTATCCTAAAAAAAGAAGTCACAGGTTAATAGCCTTCAGTAACTACATCACTATGGAAAGTGTCAGACCTTTGCACAGATGGTGCTGATGTGCTCAAGTCCTTGCCAGTTCTGTGAGCCACACAGACCAGGGTTTATGAGTATGGCTACTGAAATTATCTTTGCTTAGTTATCTAGGAAACAAATTTTTCAAAATCAGGCTATTGGGACAAAAAGCACTTCCAGACTGAGGATGACATGATCCCAATGAAGAGATTCTTTGAGGAGGTTTTTCAATGGCTTGGTTTGTTATAAAAATCACTAATTTATTAGTAAACCTAATTCAATAGTACTCAAGCATATAAGAGACAGGAAGAATGCAGTATTCATGCTGGAAGTTAAACCAGCAGACTAAGGACTATCCTTTTTCTCTCATCATGCTCCTCTGCTCTTGGATCTTGAACCGCAATTTGATAGCAATTAAAGTTATTTCAGAATTGCTCAAAATTGCTTCAGTGAATAGCAAGTTTGATGGAGCTATTCTGCTGATCAGGATTGCAAGCCCAGGCCTTGCTCTTCTCAAAACAAACCTACAACAGAAAATAAGACTACATACTTTTCTCCCCTCTGTGTGCAGCTGTGGAAAGTTGTTTTACAAGCTGCCAATGTTCTGCTCCAAAGCACACTAAGTCTAGATCTGATAGTATAGGATTCTGTTGCTTTTAAAGGTAATTGGAGAGTACTACAGCAGTAAAAATCTCAGGGCAGAAAGCTGCTTCTTCCAAAGAACCAAACAGCAAAATTATATTTGGCTAAATCTGTTTAGTTTTTCAGTAAAACAAGACTGGAGGAAAATATCCATTCATTGACTCCAACATTTTTGCCTTGAAGTGTCTAGTTTTTAATTAGCTTCTTTAGAGCCAAGGCCACGTTCTAGTAGAATCCAGGAGACTTGTGGAGCAGAATATTATGGGACTGTGGAAAGTCTTGATGCCAGTCTTTAATGGGACTGACCTTGGGATGGATCTGGGTTTCCCAAACAAAGGAAAGGCTCATGTTCCAGGGTCTTAGCCCTGCAGCTCTTGTCTGAAGGTCAATACTAAGCTGTTGTGGCTTTCTTTTGTTTAAAAACAAGAATTCCAGAAAGCTGATTAAGCTGGACAGTATTTTATCCTAGAACAAAACGCCCAGCACTCTCCAGGTCTCCCACGCAGATGGGGCAAGAGTGCCCAATAACCAAAAATCATGGAAGAGCGGAACCCTTTCCCAAGGTAATGCAATTAGGAACACTTAAAAGGCTCCCTGCTTTTAAGTGATTTTGCAGTCAAACCCTGACACTCCTGTGTCACTGAACTGTAAGACTGAAAACCCTGCATCTGGGCTTCTGGCTGAGACCTGGCCACAAGTGCATCCCTGTGAGTCTGAAGGCCTTTTGGAGTTAGGGCTGTCACTGCTTCCAGATTCCTTACTGCCCCATAAGCACTTCATATTACACACCCTTGGAAAGGGCTCTCCACAGCAAGTGGAAGTGTAACTAATGCCCTGCCAGGAAGATGCAGACTCCAGGAGGACGTGGCAGCAGTGAGACTGACAAGTGTGTCAGCTCCATGAACAGCTGTGAGCACCAGGGGACATACTTGGCTTTGGAGCGAGCATTGGTGGGTGTTTCTGAAATGCTTTTTTGGGATTTCTAGCCTGTGGAAATCTGAAATACTTGATTTCATTTCCTTTTCAACTACACCTTAAATTTCAAAAACCCCCTCCAATCTTTCCTTCCCAAACAGAGGGAATTGGGAATATTGGTTTTGGGGGCACCTATATATCGACTGAGGCCATCTGTATTCTCCTAAGAGACACTGCTTATAGAGCTAAGTCTGGTTTTCACCAGACAGAGCCTGAGTTCTTCTGTACTGGATTTAAGTATGATTCCAACATCTCAGTTTTTTTGTTTTAACAAATACTCCTCCAGGCTCTTTAAAGTCATCCAAAATACATGATCAGATAATCAAGAAACTTCTTTTAAAACAAAACAAAGTTAGGCTGTTAGCCTGGTTTATTAAACTCACTAATTCAAAAGGAGTTATAAGACCTAATGCAATTTGACTGTCAGATCAGTCCTGATTTATTTTATTCTGCTAATAAAAGCATCTCCACAACAACCCAAGAGACACTACTGAGAAGAGGAAATAAATTTTCTTTTCTAGAGAATTAGCCAACAAGTCAGTGTGTCTGGTTCTCATAGAACCAAAGGACTATTTACAGGACATAAATTATTAGTTAAAACATGTAACACATGTTATTTGTATATAATGCACATAAGTATGGATACTTTCACCTAACACAAAGAAAACGTTATGTGATATGCTGTAAACTGGAGACCACTTCCTGCACTGTGAGTTATTGACTGAGTGACTTTGGTCCATTTTGTGGGTTTTGTACAAAATATGTGTTTCATGACCGTATCTAAAATCCTACTGGATTCATTTATTGTATAAGAGAGAAAACCAACGCATTTAGAGCTTTCCCACAAACTCCCATGAAGATCTGGAACAGATGAAACTGGCTACCTTCCCTGTGCAAAATAATCTTGTTTTTTTTCCTTTAACCAAAAAGCTAAACACAAATAATGAATTCCTATATTCACAGTAAAAAAAAAAACCCACATACAACTTGCGCTGCCCATCAAAGGGATACAGAAACTCCAAAATAAGTAGTAAATTCATTTTTGAAGCAGAATCAACATCTGAAGTAACAAATGCACCAACAGTTTCTCCTGTATTAAGAGACTACAAGAAGTCTATTTCATAAGTTTGGCTTCCAACACTGCCTAACACAGCATTTGTAAATCTGTTGTCATTTAATACAGTTACAAACAAATGTGATGATGCATAAAAGAAGTATGACAAAAATTAAATAAATGTAGAGAGCAGCCTGCTGAGGGTGAAGGGAACACTGCACTTTCTCATCTCTGCAGGCTATTAAGTTTACCTGATTAGAGGCTATTTAAACCCTTCAGTTGTTACTCCTGACCCTGTCATTAGCTCTCTGTGTTCCTGTGTGGTATCAAACAGGTGAATTAAAGAGCACAGCCAAGCTCACACACTTCATTCTGCATTGATCTGCATAAGAAACAAGCACATTTCAGCTGGAAAGCAGCACCCTCTTAAGCTCTGATTTTATTTACAAAGCTCATCTGATCAGTATTAATCTTTTCCAGTGTGAATTCAGCTTCAAATACTAAATGTTCAGGACTGAGAATAGTTTAAGTTTACTACTCTGGATATGTTCTCCCAGTTCTTAAGAGGGACTATAAACAAAGAAGTGGTTTAACAGCTTTCTGCTTTCCTGCTCTCATTTCCCATCTGGAAAGTGGTAAGTGATGGGGTGACTGCTTCAGGTACCTACAGAACATAAGAAAGAGTGATTGTTTTCTCAACGAAATAAATGTACTCTAACTTCTCTTGCTTCCACAGAAAATCAGCTGACAAAGCCAACTTCTACAGCTAAAACAAAGGTGACCAATGTTTCATAGAAATAACCAATATTTACAGATGGAGAGGAGTGGAAGACAAAACATATTAAAAAGAAATTTCTAAGTTGATATTTCTTGTGCCAAAAAACTCTTTTTTAAGAGGTAAGACAATCTTACACAGCTTAAAATGTTCCAGAGACAGGGAACATAACAATAGCACAGACCTAATTTAAAGGTTCTAAAATGTAAATAAAAATTCCTAACATTATGACCAAGACTCCAAATCAATATTCCTAAAATATTAACTAAATCAAACAGCAAATAACTCACAGCGAACACTTTCTACTTTTACCTATGAATTGAGACAGTAAATTCAGTTTAACATTTCACATACAAATGCTGCCAAGAACTTTTGGCCATGAAGTAGAAGTTCCCAAGAACCTGAAATCCCATTTTAATACACCCTCCTACCTCCCAGGGAGCCTCGTATCTCCTAAAAATAGTAAATGCACACACAAATCCAAAAATATATTATGAGTATTTACTGCAAAAGACAAACACTTTACCCATCTTCTGTGCTTTTCCTACTACAAAGGCAGAAATTCAACTGATAAAGCATTTGTGCTGTCTTCTATAGTGCCTTTATTAGTTTTGACAAAATTGTAAATTTAAAAAACAATCAGGCTTTTTCCTCCTTTAGTTCCAAGGTTCTACACACCCCAAACTGTAAAAAAAAGCATTTTGAAAAGGAAGTAATGGAAGTAAAAGGCTCAGGAAATTCTGTGATATACTATGTACTGTAAACTTGAGTCTGTCACAGAGAGTTATTTGCTGTCTTTTAACAATCTCTACATGGTTAGTCTTTGCTAATGGAACTGCAAATTTCTGACACTGAATAAGCAAGTGTTCAGTTGGAATCAATTCATAAACAAATTATTTTCTTTATAAAGACTCATAAAGACAGGAAGACACCTCAAGAGAGGCAATTTCCATTACTTTAAAAAGTGATCTCTTCAGAGAGATACAAGTTCCCAGAGATGTTATTAAACATTAACCATTTGCTCTCTTTGGATTCAAACCAAGACAGAGCGGGCAAAGTCAGGAGGGAAATGCCCACAGGACATCTCTCTTTGTGAGTGTATTTACATGGCATCTCTCTGAGTGTATTTTAACTTGCCCACTTGCCTCCTCTTATCTGGCCCTTACTCACCTGACCACAGGTTACCGCTGTTTTACAAAATCAGGACACAACTAAAGAACAGACATTTAGAACCAGTTTTTGGATATTCTATGCATGGCTCTGTAAGTTGCTTATTCTTAACTGCAACATGACATTAGAAGAAAAATTTCCCCAATTTTCTTTCCCATGACAGCATACAGATGGCCTGTATGCCTCATAAGAGGAGGAGGAGTTTGGCTAAAAAGAGCCAATCCCTACCACGAACGTGAGCACATAGCCATTGGCCAGGTGAGCTGGGTGGTAACCACAACCATGTTTGGATGTGGAGTCTTTGGAAAAGCCTACATAAAGAGCTGTGGGCAGCAATAAACTCTCTCTGCTATGTGAAACCCCGGTGCCCTGTCGTGTCTCTGTGTCCTCTGAAGATTAGCATGACACTTTCTGTCATGCTAATCACAACTAATCACTTCTTAACACCATCAGTGGGAAATAAAGATGCATTATTATACCTGTTGTGCAGGGGAAAAAGCAAAATGGAAATACATCCTGCCTTATTCACTCAATGCTTTCCTACTATTGAAAAAGTATTTTACCATCTTACTTCTCTAGATGATTATAATCTTTCATATATATCTGGCTCACTCTTGGAGCATTTGTCATGCAATATTGAAAAGAGCAGGACTCTCGCAGACAATAATTTAGTTATGAAATGCTATACAAATTACCTCATAAGGAAAAATGAGGAAAGCCACACTGTGTGACACTGGCCATTTCCTGAATTTGGAATATTTAGTTTTTCAAATAAGTTTCACAAGTTTTTCTGGGAGGGGTAGAGTAGGTAAGGTTAAATTTTTTTAGCTGTAAGAATATCAGGGAGAAAACCTCTCCAACTTTCCACTACATGAGATGATGCTGAGATCATCATGCACCATCATCAGAATGGAACATTTAAAGTTCCATCATCAGAACAGAACATTAAAAGCCACCACAGAATCACACGATGGTTTGAGATGGAAGGGTCCTTGAAGATCATCTCCTTCTAAGGTCCCTGCTGTGAGCAGGGACATCTTCCAGCAGACCAGGTTTGCTCAAAACCCCATCCAACCTGGTCTTCACAAAACCTCTTGTACCTTATCATGTGTGTTTGCTATATCATACTGGAGAATAAAATACACAGATCGCTCCAATACCTTCTATGTTCTGACTTCAGAGTAATGAGTCTCAAAAAGTTTGCATGCTTTTAAAGATTTTCTAGAGAATATGCTCTCCTGACAAAAATTCTTCTGCCTATTTGCACCAAGTACAATCTTTTCGTACTGTATCTCATTTTCTCAACTCTTTATTGACACTAGCCAGGTTTAAAGAATTTCTAATATGGGATGCCACAAAAACGGAACAATTGCAAGCCCCAGCAATGCTCTGACCCTCAGACAATGATTGTGAGGATAGACAACTCCATTTACCCTGAACATTGCCAAGAGTAACACAGGTATCAGACTCCTTAAAGTTCTGTAACACCATTTTTTATGCACAGAGCCACAAAAGAAATCTCTGATGAAAACCACCTTGGATTACGTAATTTACAGTGTCAAGATATTATTACACAAACACTCCTTGACAGGAGTGCTCTTTGACATCAAACAGGAGGCTGGAAATAGGATCCAAAATTAAACTGACATAGTACCAGCGAGCTGAATGGTTACACAATGTTTTAAGCAATCTTTCAGTTGCTGCAACTTAGTTGTTATTTCTAATTGCTGCTGTGCCCAGTGTTACAGAACGCTTTCACGCAAGAAGCTTGATTCGCATGGAAATTCCACCTTCTTGCTCTGAAAATGCACAGACAATGGAGATGACAGAAAAGCTACAAGACATTTCAAGCACCAGCAGCAAAAACAAAACACTGACACAGTATTAAGCTGTCCAAACAAAAATGCAGTTAGACCAAGGCAATCAAACGCTGAAAACATCTCAGAAAGCTTTTTGGAGCATGACTGGTCAGACATCCCACTGCTTTTTGTTTGTATCCATACTGTCCATACCCACTATACTAAGGGAATTCACCAATACACTCTGTGTTGGCCCAACTATAAAAGCACAGGTGAATACACATGCAACACAAAGAATTAAATGTGCTGGCAACAGCCTCTCAGATTGCCAGGGAACTTACTAGCTTGGATGGATGACTCAATAAAACTTCAGGGTGCTAAAGGGAGAAAGAAGATAGGAAAAGATGGAGAAAATTTGGGATAGGAACAGTGTGTGAGAGAAAAAGAAAAGATGTAACAAGAAAAGAATTTAAAATAATAACTGAAACATTAATTTACTAAGACGACAGAATCTTAGTGGTTCTAGCATGCATTACTAACTACTTCTGGAACATGAGAAACATGGAGAGTTACCCACATGCAAGTTCCAAATTTTATCTTGAATTTTTCAGTTCAACACATTTGTCCAGCCCCCACATATTTAATGCAGCTCTTTGTTTGGGTTTACAGATGAGTTTCACAGATTGAGAAGGACTTTAATTCCTAGTGCTTCCTTTGTATCAATTTCAAGATAGCTGAATTGTTTAGAAAACTAATTCAGTAACTGCCACTATCTGAATGCTGAACACAATTTTCCTTTTAATTTTTATTTAAACAAGAAATCCTGATTTCCCCGGCAGCTTTTTTCTTTCTATGTTGAATATATCATTTATTGTCCCTTCTTCAAAAAAAAAAAATTATCAGCTGAGAACAAAAACCAGCCTCATCTGCCAATATTATCAGTAGTATTTTCAGCTGTGGGAGAAAATCCATATTCACAAAATAAAAAGCAGCAGAGTCTGTATTAGACTAGCCAGGCTAATTCTTGGGAAAGAGAGAATTTGGATCAACACTTCATTAAGTATTTTTTCTTTTTTCTGTTTTTTGAAAGATACTATCCTCCTGAATTTGAAGAAAGAACACCACAGCAGAAAAAAAACTTGAAAAACAACCTCTGAGTAAGCCTGTTGAAGGTAGAGGCATTTTCCTGGCAGGGAATCACTTTTTCTGGTGAAAAGTTCCTAGAACTGCAGTAAGAGGAAGTTTATTAACATATGGTTTTGACTCTTTTTCCTTCCTAAAAATAAGGAGTATATCTATAGGGAGAAAAACTATGCACTGGAAATGAAGATGGACAAAAATCCAATCATCTTTCCTGGAAAAACTTCTAATATTAGTTGGTCTCTCCGAGATCAGAAAAACAAAATGAAACAAAGTATACTGGCTGGGAAAGACAAGATAGAAAATACTGGGAAAAGAGTATCCTGAAGAACAACAACAAAAGGAAAATCTTTTCACTATAAAAATAATACATTAAAACAGTAGTTTGGACAAAGATTTTCCTAAAGAAAAGAAAAACTACCACAGAGCATAATAGCACTTCACAGGAAAAAAGGGAGAGAACCTCCTTTCTGTTATTTGCCTCTAATGATTCCATCTGAGCCAAAATGAAGACAGGACACCAGGCCATGTAAACTCAACAGGGATTTATGAGCTGCTTTCAACCTTCAGGATCTCCCACTGCATCTCCTGCTGGCAGCAGGATGACAGCTAAGCACAGAAGCAGTGAATATAGAATAATTAGAACATTAAGCACACAGATTTGCATAACCATGGTATTATTATTTGAAAAAACAACTCCAATATGAAAAACACTGCAGTTTCAGTTGCTAAGTCAAATATCAATATAAAACACTTATTAGTGAAAAGAGGAATAGCAACAAGAAGTGGATACTTCAAGTGAGACACTGGAGAGTGACACAGAACTAAAACCAATATCAACAACTTTTCAGCACCCTTGCACTCTGCTTGGTTAATATTTTTGTTTAGTGTAAAGTTAATTCCCTTTTACAGAAGAAAAGGAAGTTTGCATGGCTCACAATTTCTCTAAGTCTTGCTGTTTGCAGGTTAGCAAGAGTTTTTTGCAAAGACTGCCAAAGTATTTTTTATTTAATGGCATAACTGTAGTCCAGTTCAGTCTCTTCTGCCAGCTTCCTAACTTCTAGGGCTAACAGATTTGACTGGAAGTCCTCAAACTGTTCACTGGGAATATGAAGCAAGGGAAGCAACACTGATGTTGGACACATCTCCATTCAAACTGTGAGGGAAGAACCCAAAAGAAAAAGCTTTTAGCCATTTACTTTAAGGAGCTACATGAGAGTTTCCTTCCTGCATGTGTCTCATGCAAATCTGCACTAAGATAATGTAATAAACCTTAACAGAATGAACCTCTAATTCAGTTTTAAACTGAATGCTCTCACGTAGCCATTAGTTTTAAGGTTAATTATGACAATTATTTGGAATTGTTAATAATGCAGAGGTGTAAAAACAAGTTTTTAGAAGCTTTAAAATGGAGCTGGATTATCTGTCATAATTATTTCTTATTTCATCTTGAAAATGTCAAACTGCCTAAATAAATATCTGCAATGCATTTAAAAAGTGAAAGTCTTTAAAAATATTTTTTTTTATTCTGTGCAAGCTACACACATAAAACACACTAAAGACTTAAAAACAGCTGGAAGAACAGGTTATTAAAGAAATATGTAAACTTACTATAGGCAGAAAACATATTCAAGTGAATGTTAACTGTATTTTCTCAAGTAACTGGAAGCTACTCCACATAGGTAATGGTAGGCTACCGAATTTTTTTTTTTGGCTGCAGAACTAAAACCATCCTGACCATGATTTAGGTAGCTTCTTTGCATGAGGAGATGCTCTAACAATCTCTGGCAAATCTTAGCTACAGTAGATTTGTCAACTCATTACCAGCAAAACAGGGTGAAACTGCAACTCATGGCAGATAATTCAATGAATGGTCCTTCAGGTCTTCTGAAATACCTACTGAAAACATCCTGTGAGACCAATTACATGTGTATAGTTGCCTTTTCTTGCTACTGAGCTCTGTTGATGCTTAGTAACAGAACAGTTGGTTTTGTGTGACAGAATGAAACAGGACAAACATGGGTCTAGATATGCATGTAGAGAGTTTCATTTACACTGTTCTCAGGTGCATTAACACCCACCCTGCACCCACACAACAGGAATTCTAAACAGGTCTGAACTGATGACTCAAAATCACACACTTCACAGTGGCATCTTTTCATTTGTTTTTTGCTTTCCTCCAGGCAGTACCTGAATTTATCACATTAACTCCTATAAGCATTGATAATTGGTATGTGAAATGTTTAGTTGGTTTTTTTTTTTTGGCTGTTACATAAATCTAATGGCACAACTGCTGCTACAAGCTGTACTGAAGCAGACTAAGCCTCAGACTCTTAGTACCTGTAAACAAAAAAGCCAAGAGCACTGTTACTGCATGTAAGTGAAATGAAAGTTTAGCATAAGTGTCTGAAAGTCACTTTCTGATAGGCTTAGCTTGTAATATAGTTTGCATGGACACTCCTTCACGGGTTTTGCTGAAAAGAAAGTCAAAGAATTTGCTCCTAAGACCCCAAGTTTTCTTTGTAGACATGGGCAATGTGTTTAGAACTGTATGCTCACCACACGTGTATAAACATGCACTAAGATTACCTTCTTCAATTGTGTTTCCATCTTCAAACATTCTTCCTTTTTCTGTTCTAATGCAATTTCCAGTGTCTTGAGTCTTGAATCTTTCTTCAGTCCTGATGAAGCTAATGATGAAGCATGTTCCTTAAGATCCAGTAATGATGTCTAAATTAAAAGATGTGAAAAAATTATCAAGTAAGTGAAATAGTTTGTTTATTTTCTGTCTTTATTTTCTTCCTATCCCTTCACACTATGTTGAGGTTCTAATTTAAAATATTTTTTCAGGTTGTTTGTGTCATTGACTTAAGACAGCTTGAATTAATTCAGGCTTTCAGGATCAAAATAAAATCTTCTCTAAATTAATTTCAAAATAGTTTTTAAAGATGGACAATTCTGTAAACTGGAACTTATGCTCCAGTGACAGTTATGTTTCAAGAAAAACTGGTTTTCAAGAAAATTGTATTTAAAATCACATGTGGTTAGAAGATTTAGCCACTGAGAGAGTTGAAAGCATTTCTGTGTACAGCTTCCATGGGGTGAAATTGATTCATGCCACCTTACTACAAAAGACATCTCAACTTCTTTTTCACTAAACATTTTTGTGTTTACTTTTTTTTGCCTGTCAAATGCTGATTTCCATGTAGATAAAAATCTTAGTGCTTTCTAGGTACATATTTTTGTGTTGTTTTACTTTGTCTGAGTTTTGAAAGAAAGATTGTAAATACACAAGAGAGGAAGAGAGAACATTTATATTTCTCTCATATAATTAAGGTAATTTGTCTAGCCAACTGGCTCATTACCAACAATCAACCTAATTAATCAAAAAAATACTCGAGAGTCTAAAGAACTGCCTGTGTTGTTTGCATAAAGGAACAATCATTATCCTCACGCTTTTGGCACCCACAGCTTTGATCAGCCTCTGATCCTTCCTCCCTCCATTGAGACAGGGACAAGCTTGTTCCCAGCCTTCTGCTGTCTGTCAGCACAGCTCAGTCAATGCCATCACTGACCAGCAGTCAGTCACTGCTAACAAGATTAACTGCTGCAAACAAGGGGATGGCTGCTATCCCTGAAAAGGTGGTTCTGAAACACTGATGCTTTGCAAATTCTCAAGTGATGTACTCTACCGGATCAGCTTTGTTGAAAGACAATTACGATAAAGGAACAGTTTTCTTCAACTCAAATGTAACACAAACAGAGACAACAAATAATTTTATCACAATAGATTTGTGTTGCTGGTCAACCTCTTTCTCTGTGAGATCTCCTTGTAAAATGCTGACTCTCTCTTTCAGGTCCTTAATGTCTTTCTTGTAGTTGTCGATCTCTTCCTGTTTTTCTCGTTCATCTCTGTCACGCTGCTCCTTTAAACGCTCAATGGTCTTTTCCTGACAAAAGAAAGCACTCTGTGAAGGTAATTCCTCTTAGTCAATTCAGCTTCTGAGGCTTCCTATCACAACACTTCTGACACACTTGAAATGAGGAGAAGGAGCGTATTGCCATTTTCTTTTCTTTGCAGTTGTAAAAACCCTCAAGAAAGAGAAAACTTGAGAAATCTATGGACTCATTGCTGTGAAATACCAGCACTGTGAATACAGGATTCAATACTGTGAATCTCTGGATCTGTGAATGTTCACAGTGCTGTTACAATGCAAACCAATTACTCAGGTTCTGATCATCAAAATTAATCTAAACTAGGATGCATTACATATTGCTTCCTGACTTACAGAAATCTTATTTTTCTAATATGTACCGTTAAATCAGCGGTTCTTCAGAGAAGGAGTGGCGTGCTATGTGACACTGGGATATATATACAGTAAGAAAAGGCAACAAAATAACTTTTCAGTACAACAGATATCAGTGAAGCTTTGGATATCTTGGAATCTGAAAGGATGCAAACAAATTCCCCAACCTCAGGTGAAGTTTAACCACAGTTCATAGACTCTCATAGACTAAAGGAGCTCCTCAGGGAGCCATGAGAAAACATATTGTGGATGGGATCGGGCACAAAATCGTGATCGTCATCGGGCACGGGAACTGGATCGGGATCGGGAACGGGCACGGCATCGGGATGGGGATCGGGCACGGGATCGGGATGGGGCACGGCATCGGGATCGGGCACGGGATCAGGCAGAAGAATGGGAACTGGATTAGGATCAGGCACAGGATCAGGCATGGGCACGGGATCAGGCATAGGATCAGGCACAGGATCAGGCACGGGATCAGGCATAGGATCAGGCACATGATCAGGCACGGGAACGGGCACAGAATCAGGCACGGGAACGGGATCGGGAATGGGATCAGGCACAGGATCAGGCATGGGAACGGTATCAGGCACAGGATCAGGCATGGGAACGGTATCAGGCACAGGATCAGGCATGGGAACGGTATCAGGCACAGGATCAGGCATGGGAACGGTATCAGGCACAGGATCAGGCATGGGAATGGGATCAGGCGCAGGATCAGGCATGGGAATGGCATCAGGCATGGGATCGGGCACAGGATCAGGCATGGGAATGGGATCAGGCACAGGATCAGGCACGGGATTAGGCAGGAGAATGGGAATTGGATCTGTATCAGGCACGGGCACAGGATTGGGAACCGTATCTTCACACAGGGCAGCAGCAGCAGGAACTTCCCAGGGAACTTCCAGCGCTTCCCACACTCACTTTTTCTGCCAGCGCTTCTTCCAGCGTGGTCAAGGCAGTGTCAGTGTTTGTAGTGTCAGCCTGCAAGGATTTCACTCGATCCTTTAAGCTGCTCATCTGCTTCTCCTTGTCTCTCAACTGCTCTTGAAGGTTTTCAATCTTGAACAAAAGAAGCCAATTTTAAGACAACAGCAAGAAAAACTATCCAAAATCATCTTAGGGTATATTAAATGATCAAAATTATTTTTAAAGTAAATGAAGCCTAGTTCTTATAAGCCCACCTCAAAACATCAAGTGATGTATTCAAACCCATCAAATAGTAACAAGGAATCTGTAGACTTTCCAACAGTCAGGAATAAATTCAGAGCAAGCAAGTCTGAACAGTAGTCACAAGAAGAGCATAAAGAAAAGCTATTATTCTAAGTTTCTGCGGATGTTGGGCACTGTGTCACAGAAGGATGATCAACACATTAACAAAGAAACACATCAAGAAAAGAAAGAAACGGACAAACACCTTACTGCATACATAAACTAAAAAAAGCACTTGATAATTAAAAACTGGTGAAGTATTATTTTAAGTATTTTCTTTGGGATCATCGTATTTTTCACTACACTGGCAAGTTGCTTGTTCTTCTTACATGGTGGCTTCCTATGTGATGGTGTATCACAAAGTGCCATTCCCTGGGTGGAAAATGTATCAGCCTTGTTTTCTGTGGGTATAGAATTTCATTCAATTAGGAGTTCTGAATATAGCTTTTGATAGACTCAGAAGACCTAACGCCAACTCTCTTTCATGCATATATACACATCAAAAGAAACAGACACATTAACATGATAATAACATGTCAAAACCAAATTTATCAACAAAGGAGTAAAGCGCACACAGATTTCTCACTTGCTTTCTCCTTGTTTTGTTCTGACAAGTTCCTCTTGCATCAGCAAATACACATTATAAACTAATGAATGACACGTGGCATGGAAAGCACCCAACTCGAAAACACTTGTAGCAACAGTCTTTCAAAGATATTTGTAAGGAATATTGCAGCCAGACAACCCCAAAGGCTACTTAGTCCCATATTCATATTGATAAACTAAAGTATTAACTAGCCTTCTGTTTCACCTGTTGAACATCAGTTAGCAGCTGCTTGGTTACTAGAAATACAGCAACTATATATAGGTTTTACTCTTCAACCCTGGAAAAACAATTTCTGTGATTACAGAGCAAATGGCTCTGTGACACATGCACTACTACCTTTGCTATCTGTATTGAAATTACTTCTGGAATATGGATCACAGTAGAACATGGGGATTGGTTTATCTTCATCATTTGTTTCTACTAGAAAAGAAAGTATTAGACCTCAAAGCTATGCTCAAAACTGAATTCGGGCACAACACTACAAAACAAAATTAAAGGCCACCAAAAAAAACATAACCAGAGACATCTCATGGAAGTCAGAAATAACTGTAAGAACTGAACATTCCTCTTTTATACACTCATATTAGTTGTTTAATGCCTTGTTAGCACACACTTGTAGCCCACAGAGCTTCAGAAAGAACCCCACTAGTTCTGATGAAACGTTTCTGGTGCCCACATGCAGGGCTGCCCAGGAGGCAAGCACGCCCAGGAGTGGCTGCTTTTGACTTCAGCAGCTCCCAGTGCCATCAGCTGTCTAGACAGGCTGGCTGTTTGGACAGCTAACCATGAAAATATACTACAAAGAAGGCTGAGTTATTCTTAGACTCGTGTTTACTTCTGGAGGAGAAACATTTGCCAAAGGCTCTGGCTGGCTGAAGAGGGGATGGTGCAGAGTGGCTTTCTGCTGGGAGCAAACCACACACGAGAGGCAGATAAATAATTCTGCTTCAGCACATATTAAGGTGCTTACCAAGGTAGCACAAGCCTTTACTTGCACCAGCTCAGTGTGCATTTTTATGTTTCAATGACACTGTTTGCTATGATCAGAGTAAGGATGACAGCACGATGTACGACTGCTGCACCTCCCCATTGCAACAGCATCCTCTGGTATTAAAACACCCAAACCAAAAATGTGATGTGTATAAGGTGTGAACCTGTCTATTCCTTCAGTCTACATGCAGATTTTTCAGTCTGATGCAATGAATGGTGGGGTTTGTTATCACTGAGGGAATAGCAGGTATGCCAAAATATTCCCAGTCATATCTAGGCACTACCTAAAAAGCCCATAGCTCCAGCTGTGCCTTTTGCAGGGTCAGGTAACTGAAAAACCACACCCTTACACTACAGAAAACTGCAACTGGCATTATGGGTCAAAACCGAAATATTTCTGTACTAATAGATGCAAAATTTCCCTATGAAATCACACTCAACAATAAATTGCCTTTATTCCATTTTTCTTCTAAATCTGCAATACTGTAACAAATAATAAGTACAGGCTCTCCACTACAATATAACCTGAAGAAGAAAGCAAATAGTCTCCACTCTGTCCATACAGGTAATTAATGAAGAAATTTGCTCTTATGTCCTTGCAACTAATTTGAGAATAATTTCAAAAAAAGAATAGACAATGTACTCCTAACAAAAACAAATACAAACAAACAAAAAAAAAGGCAATTCTGAACAAATTCTCAAATAACTGATGAAAATGAATCAGGTAACCAGAACAGGGTCTTTCTGCTACCCAAGTAAAGATGAAATAAACCTTACTGGAATCTCCAAGCACTGTGGAACATAGAGAGGCACAAGGATTGAATGAGCACTGTTATTCTTTAAATACTCATAAATAACAAATCTCCCCAGAAATGTTCCAAAAACCTACAGAATATATATTTCTTATGTATTTCTTATATATTCCTTTTATATGTGTTTATATATATATATATATTCCTCATATATAGTAATATATATAACTGTACCATATTTCTAAAATTCCCCAAAAAAAAAAAAAAAAAAAGTAGATACTATTTCTAATTATTACCAGTATTTTTTTTCTTGCCATGTTTACTCATTTTGCAGGGTAAAGCCAGCAATCTATGGCTATGTTAGCAACATTATCCTTATTGTAAAGGTACACATGGCTACACTGGTATCATCTGCTCTGCACATCAATTTTCCCATTAATAGTGATTTACTGGAATATTTTTTCCAACATTACCAGTTGTCAGGCACTATCATGTTTCAATTTGGGTGATTTATTCTTAGTTTTGTGGAACTAATTATTTTGCCTTCCAGCCCTGAAGCACAGAGTAGAGGCAAGAGAGGCTTCCTCTGGCATTCTGCTCCAAAGGCAAGGAAGTATTCTACTTCTTGAAAGTACAGACTCAGTGAAAAGCCCACGGAAATGCAAGTTAAAAACAGCCCAGGGACTCAAACGAAACACATCTAGTTAAATACCCATCAAGGCCACTAGATTCCCAGATTCCTCTAGTCAGGGGTTACTAGAGACTGTGAATCATGCTGCAGCCAAGAAATTCTTCCATAGAGACAGTGTCCACCTTCTTGCCATGCCCTGGGGCATGAGGAAACTGAACACTTCAAAAACAATTTCTATTCTATCAGTGACTTCTGAATAAATGAATTGGGTTGGTGAACTGGTCATTAAACCTCTTATACAATCAACTGAACACTTGATAGTATTCCTTCAGTGCAGCAGATGTGCAGAAGAGCATCTCAGAGTTCTGTTTAGCCTTACCCTTTTTTGATCCCAGCTTTCCCCTGGGGGGAGCAGCAATGTAAATAGGATCTCAATAATCAGAGGGGTTTCAAAAGGTTTCTGCTCCATTCCTGTGGCACAGACATTGAAATAAACAACAACTTCACATGAGCTGTTACTTTTCCAAACTGTTTTTCCTTGGTTTTGTAAAGGCACTATTGGTCTCCCCAGCTCCAGGGTAAATGACCACAAGGAGATGATGGATTATCACCAACCACAGGCAGAAATGTTTCTTTAACATCAGGAATACTAACATGGACCAAAGATGCATTTTTGGAAGGGAGAGTGGGTGAGTTAAGAAGGCATGTGATGACAGAACAGCTACAGCTCTGTCTAGGTCAAGACATGCCACTCCCTTTAATGTAAAATTACTAATAAAATAATAAAAAATGGACAGCCTACAGTCATACCTGAATTGCTGGAGTCCCACAGTATTTGAGAAGCTAAAAAAGATGGCCTCTCATCAAAATCAAAATGACAACATAACAGTTAAAACAGACATGACTGTATAAAAATATTTTAAAAAAATACTGCTGTGGGGAAAAAGGAAAGAGGTGAGTGAGAGATCACCTTCAGTACTCAGAGACTGTTCAAGAAAGCTGTACCACTGGATTTAAAACTATTACTGTATTTCTGAAAGTCATGTTTTGGAGAACATAATGGAAGTATATAAGCAGATATTACCGAGGAGTTTTCTAAGATTAAGCTCCAGTTTTGTCCGTGTCACACTGAAAACCTCACCATTATAATTGTCTTCCTATTGCAAATCCTGCAAAAGTACCACTAGAACAGTCCTGCATGCATTGCAAAAATGTGTACTTAATTTAGCATTAACAGATTCTATGAGTGTGAGAAGTAAAGTCTGCCACATGAGTGAATATCACATAGTACTATACTGAATCATTACACTGAAAGTAGCGTTCCTGCTATTAATATTAAAGGTTAAACTCCCAAGACTAGCAACAATGTGAAGCTTTAGGCAAAGCATGTCTTCTTGCAAGGGTGATATTTTTAAGTTGTTTTGAAGTTCAGGACAGATCAAACAATTACCCTTTTTTTCAACAAGATTTTGGCAAATGCAAATCAGAGTTTCTTCCAAAGTTCAGCTGCACTCAGTATGCCTTCTTTCTTACTTTAAGATCCAACCAATTGATATGAATATGGTCACATTATTGTTAAGTTCTATTCAGAGATTCTTGTTCTTGAAGTATCATACTAAAAGCCATTCTAGGGAACATTGGATTAATTTTTATTTCGCTTCCCAATAAACTTTTCTTTTTACTGCTCCTCTACTTCAACGCTTACATGGAACATTACTGCCTTTGCAGCATCACACTGGAATATTGTGCACTTTGGAAAAGTCCTGATGTTGTTGGAAATGTCCTGATTGTGAAACACCTCAAACTGATACAGGGCGTCTTGGGCTAACAAAGGAACATACCTTAAGTTACCTTAAGAAAAAGAACCAGACTAGAAAGGGTTAGGACAGCACAGAGGGAGACAGGACTAAAAGTGAATTTTAAGTGGCTAAACTCCAGCATTCTGGTTCATCTTACACAATCATATGTATGAACTGCTACACTGGGTCCAGTTAAAATTCGAAACAGCTCCCAGTTAAAAAAAAAATCCCAAGTTGCTTGGTTTTCTCATTCTCACTCTCGTGATTTCCAATCTGCAAAAAGTCCTTTGAAAGTAGCATAAAGCACTATTGAGTTCAGCTTTACAAACAAAGTACTTTGTTGCTATGCAGCTTCGAAAGGATGAAGGATTTAGTTTTGTAATTTCCACTTAAAAGTAAAACCTTAATTGTCAAATAAATAAATGGTTCACAAAGAGACACCTTGCTACTGCTTCAAAAGGAAGCAACTTGCAGGCAGAGAAAAAAAAATCTAGGAATGCACTATGAAGGACGCTTAATGAAATTAATGCCTTATTCTTGACCTAAGCTTGGAATCAGGATGACTTGAGAAAATAATGGTGTGCAGGAAGAAGTGCTGATTCAAGAAATATTAACTTGTACAGACAGTTAATTTTTTTGTACCTCTAGTAAAAGAGCAACAAAGAACTGACAATGATCCAACAGACTATTCTCTTTCCATTGCCTTTTCACACAAGGGTGCTTTGTAAGTATATTTCTACCAGCCAGAAAAACAGTTGATCTATGTTTACCTAAATAATCTCTATTTCTGTTTGTTTTCTTTTGTCCTCCTTTCTTTTGCATACCCAGCCAACCTCTGGTAGCACCAGTTTGCTGACAGACAACTGCAAGACAGAACTAAGAACAACAGTCAGCATAAAGGGAATTGTAATTCTAGTATCTTCTAAATAGTAAAGGTTTTTTTCTGTACTGTCACATTCCCTCTAACAAGCAGTATTTAAAACAAATCATATTCTCAGAATGTTACTACCATGTTTGCAGACCTTCTCTTTTTCTAATAAATAGCTTGAATTTCCTTCAAACCTAACAC
Organism: Taeniopygia guttata; assembly: GCF_048771995.1. Lineage (NCBI taxonomy): Eukaryota > Metazoa > Chordata > Aves > Passeriformes > Estrildidae > Taeniopygia > Taeniopygia guttata. The sequence goes on from NC_133025.1 coordinate 69,863,009, forward strand.
AATCCTGTCACTAAAGTTTGCTTTTTCTGAAAACTGATACTGAGAGGAGTTTTTCTTACAAGCTTCTAAAGATACTCCAGCACAATTCAAATCAAGGGAAAAGAAAAAATAGGACCTCAAGAGTTAAAACTGATTTTTGAGCTGGCAAATGTACTGAAATTCACATTTTCAGGGGAGCCAATATATATATTGTTCTTAAACACTGTCTCAGTTCCAAAACACTGCTTAGAAAATATTATGCATTAGCAACAACTCACATCCTCAGACAGCTGTAAACCAGTCAAATTTAGTAGTAGCATTGCTTCATTCTGAGGAGGTTCAATAATATTGATAGCCTGACCCAGTAAAAAGCAGAGTGTTTGAATCAAAATCCTACCATGGACACTAGTCAGTACACGGCAGCGGTTTGACCTGAGAGGGAAAAAACCCTTTCCAGCCCACTGATACTGCCTGTGTCTCAGAGCATGCAGATATTAGTATGAATTGACAATCCTTTATGTAAAATGCAATCAAATAGCAGATGTACAAAACCTGGTCAAAAGAGATTTGATCTGGCAATATGTAGGCCAGTAGGTTGTTTACATAATCCATTAAAAATTCTCTATAATTTGTTTATCTTAGAGCTTCTCTGAGTGACTCCTTTTGTTGGTATTCATCAGGTAAGAGACTGCATCCATTATCCACCACCAAGATTTCAACATCGGTTGTTCATCAAAACAATTTGTTGGTTCCAACTCGAGTCTGATTCTTTCATTCCCACAAGTAATTCAAAACAAAACACTGCTATCATAAGTACTAAAACAAAATAGTTTAAACTCCGCTGCTCCTCTTCAATGAAATTTAGATATTACTCATTTATTAAAATGTCATTATGCTGAGAACCATAATTGAAATCATCTGGTAATTAATTTCCCAATCTCATTATGAATAACATCTATTTTGTTGAAATCCTGGCCTAATCACGCAGAATAACATCATGCTAATTCTCCTTTCAGCTGTGTCCTGACATTTTGAAGCAATCTCTAAGGCTGTGTTTTCCGAAGTTTTACTCCTACCACCTACCAAACACAAAAGGCTTTAAAATCCAACTATTCTGGGGACATTTACTCACTCCTGTTATGAGGCTTTGACAGAAATGTGCACAGATTTGACTTAGGAAAGCTCATTACAGAGAAAACATAAATACTGCAAATTGGAATAATTTCATTTTGATGGATCCCAAATGTTCAAAAAAAGAAAAATCAAAAGTACTTTACTGTGCAAGGCCGATAAAACAAGGGGGAAAATCAAACCTAGTAATTGTTAAGTTAGATCTGATATTGTGTTTTGTAAGAAACAGAATAAAACTAACACGTTGTGACATTACTTTTAGAACATCTCAAGGTTCACCAGGTTTACACTTAAAGTAACATTTTAGAAGTGTAAAGTGAAAAAGTTTCTACACTAGCAATTAAACTTCTTTACTTGGATAAACCATGTGCCATATTTCATTGATAATTACTGTGAAACAAACAATCTTCATCCTGTGCCAACTTGATCTCTGTTACTCTGCAATACTGGCGATATTTTCCTGATTTGCTTGAGATTTTGGTTTTGGTCCTACACAGAGTAAGGATGCTGCAATACTGATACCTCCTGGTTACAGACACACAGTACAGTGCTATATATCACACTCATAGCAGGAAAAAAGGTCGGGAAAGACACAAAGAGAGGAAAGGCTGAACTCCTCAGAGCACTGAGAGAGCCACGAATGGAAATCAGGGAGCAGAAAAGACCAACCATTGAGGCAGACCAATGGATAGGCTGGGAACATGGGATTTAATGCTGATTATAAAGGAAATCCTCAATGCAAACTAAACTCCATTTACATTATCATTTAGGCTCACTCAAGCAGAAGGCTGTACAACTTGAACAAAGATTTTAAATTAAATTACGATTCAGACACTGAATTACTTTGCCCAAATCACTGATTTATTATCATCAAAGATACACTGTCCTCTACCCTGAGGGAAGACCTCCAGAAAGGAGGAATGCTTCTAATCCCAGTGTACAACATGGCCAGTCAGCTGTGATTGTCCTGCTTCATTCTCCTGGAAAGGACATGGACTGATGAAAAGCAAGGGATTAGGAAGCCATAGTGTAAATACTAAATACGAGTGTGTGGTTTTTTGTGTGTGTGTATTTTTCAGTATTTAGCTATCGCTGCTCTTACAGAATTACTTCAGAACACAAATAGATAGGTGACTAAATATCAAACTCTCACATTAGTCAGTGCTCCATACTCATAAACCCCCCAAAATTTTAAAAACTTAATGCACTAAATTAGTATCCTCATTTGCTGAAACCTCTTCATCATGCAGAGGAGCATCCTAAGTAGCAAATGCATGCTGTCCTGAGACAAAGGGACCTTAGTTTCTCTGCTGACACTACTCCATGCTGACCAGTTTTCTTACCCTTTGGGTGAAATTACAGATTTTCAAGCTGTTAATATACTTGTGCCTTATGACAGTCCTAAAGACTGGATAAATTTGTGCAGAGACCCAGCTTTGAAGACTGTTTTGCGTACTGGGTTCAAAATTCACTCCTGAATCCAGGAAACTATTAACTTAAACTGAAAAATTACTCCTTCCCTGTTCTAGTGAAGATCCCTAAGCTGACTAACAGAATTGCTAATGTCTGTTCCAGACACAGCTCAGACAAAACTCCCAGGGGCAGAAAACGCCTGGTGACCAAAGCACTGGAAATTGTGAAGCCTCGCAGCCCAGAGAGCAATGAAAAGCCATGTGAGGAAGACTGATGCAAGCAACCTCAAAAATGGCACATGCCCTTGCTTCTCCTGCCTCTTCAATCATAGGGAAGTTTGTGTTTGTCTTGCATGACAGTGAATACACCAACAAAGCTTATTAGCTTTATCTTGCCAGAAAAACCACGCTTCATTCATAATGAAGGCAAAGGGCCCCAGAGTTGGCTGTTTTCCCAGCTCCCTTCAAGAAACCAGAGTTTGTCAGTTCCCCTACCAATGAGTAATGTCCTGTCTTGCCAGTTAAGAGGTTATCTCTAGGCCCAAGAAGGATATAGTATTAAAGTCACTTCTCCTCTCTGAGGGATACTAGAAAAGTTCCTTCCATATATATGACAGATTTGCCAAATTTGCTGAGTTGTGGTTTCAGATAATACCAGAAACTAGAATTGAGTTTTCCTGTAACTGAGCTGTTGCTATCAATCTCATGTTAGAGCAGTGTGCATCAGTTTAAAACCCTTCCTGACCTGGCTGCAATAGCTGAACTACACAGGCAGCATCCTTAACCTTAAAGCCTGCTTGCTTTCTTTGTGTGAGCCTACTTATCTACAAGGGCTACCTCAGGAAAAAAACAATCAAGCACTTTAGTTACTAAAGTCAACAGGCAAGATTCTTTAATAGCATCAATATAAATGGAGAGAGTATTCCTTACATTAGTTCTCAAAATAAGAAACTGACTTGCTATCTTTCACACAGACCAACATTTGATTTTTTAAAAGAATATTAGCATACATCTGGGAATATAGGTATGTATGTTATGTATAATCCGGATGTTTTTATTTTTTATTGTGGCACCACAAAATGCTCAAAAAATAGTACTATAAAAATCAAGAAGTACATTTTTCCACTTAAAAATTCTAAATTATAACATAGGCAGGCACAAAACCTTATTTTGAATCTAGTGGGTTTTTCTGCCTTAGATGCTGCAGCAGCAGTCATAACCGTGCACTAAAAATTACTGTAATAGCATAAATAGTATATTACTTGGGTATGTCCCTGGAGAACACACTGTGACCTCTACCAGCACCTGCAAACCATGCACTACCTGCCATGGAAAATGCTGTCTCAAGCTAAGCTTGTGGACGTTTTAGGATCCATATTCCAAACAGAAAAATGTATGTTATTAAATGACTCAAAGGAATCAATCTTTGGGATGTTCTTGAAGCTGCTGAAACAAACCCTGTATGGTAATAAGCCACCTTTAAAACTGAACTAGCAAGGAGCTTAAAAGTGATATGAAGAAACTGTGCCATTCTCCTGTCCTAAAATCATCTTACTAGTTGTACGTTCACAGAAGGAAAAACAAGCCACAACACACCATGCCACCCGAGCTGCGCTGCAATTACTCTGAAAGGTTTTAATGGACTGTCAGAGAACTGGAAAGTCAAAATGGAGGGGTAAGAATCCCACTTTGAAAATGGTCATGGCTCACTGTAAAATGAAAATAAATTCTGTGTTGTGTCTTAATTTTCCATTTGGAAATTAAACAACTAATCTACCTGGATGTATGGAATGAAAAAAAATCTCACATGAAAATTATGCTGAATTTGAACTTACATAATGAAATCTCTTCGGTCTTCTTTGGCACTTTCATTGCTACCACAAGGAGTATTTTGAGACAGAGGAGGGATTAAAAGCCTGTCTAATTTTTCCTATTATTCTTCTAACTGAAGATAATACTACTGACATGATGAATTTCAATAAAAATCCCCCCCCCTCCATGGTAAAGCAATTCTAAAAGTATACTGGTGAAAAGAGAAGCTACTGCAGCATCATAAACACCAGGGGTAACCAATAAACCAGAATAGCTTATAGAAATTTCTAAAAGGCACTAATTTCTACTTTGTCTTGTCCAGTGGTTGTCAACAAGCCTGTAACAGAAAAGTCTGAATGAAAGAAAAAGCAGCAGAAGAGGTCTGATATCACTTCAGGGAAATAGAGGCACAAGTTCCCCATGGCCCTCCAGGACACATCTTTGAGGTCACATCTGTCAGATTTAATAAAGAAGCTGACACAAGCCTTGTGGGGATGTTTGGTCTTTTCCGTGGCATTTGAAATCTCTGAACTGGGTTTAGAACCATTTCAGTGCCATGACCTGAGACCTGGAGTAAAAAGAGCAGAAGTACAGCTCTGACAGAGACTTACAGAAATACTCCTGCGTAGGTCTCAGATTCAGTCAAAGAGAAAACAGAAAATTTCTAACCAGGCAGAAGCCTGAGAAAGTGCTGAGAAAGAATGTAAATAAGTTCTTTATCTCTCCTGTTGTTCACATTGTTTATAGTTAGGTTGTGCCACTGTGCGTTATTCACTGCACACCAATAGTGTGAGTTGTTTTCACTTCAGGACCAATGGAGTTGGTCTGCACAAAGCTCTGTATAAAAGAGCAATGTATTTTGAAATAAATCAGAGTTATACTCTCAGCCTTCTGACTTGGAGTCTATTAATTCCTGTCCTGCCTCTACAGTGTCACCCCGTAATTGGGCTGGGTAAGCCCCCAAGTCCTGAATAAAAGTACCTGTTTCATCAACTCTAGCTGAACAGAAAGTGCAGCGCATCCACCCTTCCCTCCCTGCAGTATCTGGGCTGATGAGCTGAGCCTGTATGCTACTCCTCCTTAAATGTCCATGATTCAAGCACATTAAAAGTAGAGGATAAGCTTGCCCACAGGAATATTACGGAGGCAAAAAATCATCCAGTCTGAACCAGGGGGGTACATGCATACCCATTTGTAAATGAACATGCAGCCCATCTTTGCTGGGCCAGTCTTTGCCCTTTGCTGCTGAGTTATTCCTCTCTGTATAATTCACACAAATAGAGACTCAGACACTCTGCAAGTATGACTGAACCATTGCCTACAGTGTGGACACTGTGGGACTTTTAAGCACTAAATGCCATCGCTAAGAGAGACTCAAAGGCATGTGTCAAAGTACAGCCTGCATATTATGAATTCTTAGAAAACCATATATTCATTAACTTGGTAGGCAAGTTCAAGGTCACACCTTGGATGAAACTACCATGAGCTGAATTAGATCATTGAAAATGCAGTTCCTTCTCTGAGCTCTCTCATCTCCTCAGGGTTGTGGGAGAGGAGCTATCTGAGTAGGTAAACCTACTTCAAAGATGAGGGAATAGAAAGAAAATAAACTTTAAAGTACAAACACTGCACTTCTAAGTTAGGAATACTAAACCAACAATGTTATTGCAGTAACTATGAGCACCATTGATTTGAAAAAACTGAGTTACACATTTTGTTTGCTGCACCTCTCTCCTGCCACACAGTATTTCTAATCATTAAGCATAAGATATTTACTCTGATTTCTAAGTTTTCTAGAAAACAGAGGACATTAATCTCCTGTGGAGAAAGGCAGTGCTTCTTATTCAGAAGTGTAGGAGCATTTGAAACCTTCCCAAATTCTAGATAAACAAGTCAGCACAGCCACCAAAGAAAAAAATAAATCTGTGTTCTTCCTTTATCACAGGTCAATTATCACACAGAGCATAGGGAGCTGCCAAAAACACTGCTATGTTCAGACACTAAAACTTGTTTTTTTTTTTGCCTGCAGCTATATTGAACAAAGAAGGGAGTGTTAGCCCCCCTCCCCAAGACAAAACATGACCTATCCCCAAAGCAAGAGGTGATTAATTCCATTTTTTTTTCTTTCCGTGTATTATTACTTATCTTTTGTCCCAAATGCCATTCCCCTAAAACGCTTTGATTGCAAAATATTGATTTTTTTTCTCTCATTTCTTTGCATCCTTCTTTACCAGCACAGATAGACAGATACAGCAAAAAGAGTAATGAAGCACCATTTAATGTTTTTCAGGTTCAGATTTCAAATTGGCCCAGCATGGTCCCTATTTTATTTTCAAAGATATTCTCCCTTGGCCTTGAGTTCTAACAACTTAAAATGAGATTTTATGCAAGATCTATTTTACATGAAATGAGAAAAAATAATCCCAAAGCTCTATAAAACTAAGTTTTTGCATTAAATTTTCAGATATAAAGCCAAAGTTTCCAAATTTCTAGCATATGCCCTTCTTCTGTTGTCTAAAATAAAGGTACTACCAAGCAGCATCACTGTATGAGCTTAGAACTGGAAAGACTCCAGGATTTAAAATGTGAAGCATATGGTTTCCTCAGCAACCTGGAAAATGTATTTTGGTGCCTACCGGGTATCAGTGATGATGCCAATTGTCATGTTAATTTTTCAGATCTTTGCTGTTTATAATCTTCTCCTGTGTCTTTTAACTGATCTCTAATCAGCCAGTAAACTTTCAATACTTTCTTCACCTTGAATTTTGGATGACTAAAAAGTATACCTTATAGCTCACTAGCTTTAACCAATACAGCAAAAATAATGGTTCATAAAGCAAAGCATGGGGTGGTCTGTGGCAATGAATCCAAACAGAGACCCAAAAAAAAGGGTGCATTTTAAATAATTTTTTGTTTCAACAGCAACAATTTAGGATAGCACAGTTTTGGGCACCATGCCAAACAATTCCTTGCCAGTGTCACCAGAAAAGGTGATTGCACATCTAAAACAGTAACAGAAAACAAAAAAAATCGTGAGGTCCAAATACCCATTCAACTATGGCTACATTCTAGCACAGGCAATCTATAAATTTCAAAAGAAGCAACTCTTCTTAAAAGGCCAAGTTATTCAAGTAATTAATTTTTAATAAATTCTATTATTTTCAGATCTTTATCACTTTAGCTTTTGCTCCAAATTTTCTTTGTACCTAGAATTAAAAAATATGAATGTGCAAAATGTAGTTGATTAGAATACAACTTCAAAAATATCTAACTTCAAAAATGGCTGAGTACATGCTGAAGGAAGAGTACTTGGTGAAAACTGATTGAATAGTATGTACTAATCCAATTACTGATTTGGTTCAATTCCTTTAACATGCCATATCTTTACCCTTTTCCTTCTCATAACTGCTGCTTCCAAATACATATTATTTCCCTACAAAAATATTAATTAACACTATACAACAAAAGCACTTTTTGTACCACAAGCCTTTCATGATATTCAGTTAAAATGTCCAAGTACCACTTAAATCACGTCAATAAACTTAAAACAAACATTTACTATCAGATAACTAAGCCAGCAAGAGAAAAACCCAGACAAACTACTATCTGTAATATCTATGACCTCTGAAGATACTTTAAACTAGACCTTCAGATCTTCAACTAGAATATAAGACTAAAACCTGATCTGTCTGAATATACCAGTTTGTAACCAGACAGAGGAATAAAAAGACAGTTGTGCATAAAGGTAAAAGTTTAAAGATTGCTTTTTTTCTTTTTTTTTTTTTTTCTTAATGTGCACTTTAATAAGATGCACTCTAGAAATGCAAAACCAGAAAAAACAAATCACAGTTTACAAGGATTAAGAGAAAAATATTTATCTGTGAGAAGCTACAGGCTTCTGAGTTTCCAGGCAGAGGGCAGAAATAGCTATCTGTGCAGTCAAAAAAGGACAGCCATATATACCAGATAAAAATGAGACTTCATAATTTTTTCCTAGCATCTGAAACAGATATTATGCAAGTTCTCATTAAAAAATCAGACAAGTCTTTCCTCAGGTATTTTCTCAAGCTCTGCTTTTCTGTAGAAAAATTTTAAAGAGAACAAGAAAATGCAAAGCCATATCTATAGAAAGTCCCACACTTGGTCTTCAATTCCAGGTCTGGACAAGTAATTAAAAATCTGAGTTAAAGACATCAATCCTTGAACTTCAAAGGCCTGAACTTCCAGTTATTTACCCCAGGCTATACAAAAAACAAAAAGGAATTCCATATTGCACCACAAACCTCACACAAAAGAATTGTCACCTGGATTCTCCACAAGAATATTCTAGGTTAGCTAGTTACAGAAATGGAAAAAAAAACCTTCAAATTTACAACTCTCACAATTCAGCTGCTGATGTTAAAAGAAAATGCCTCCAAGGCTAAAGCAAATTCAAATCTCTGCTTGTGATTCTAGTTAACAGGAGGAAATATACACTTTTCTACAGATAGCTTTATGTATTTTATACAAAGAAGCTGTGGATGCTCCATCCCTGGAAGCATTCAATGCCTGGTTGGATGGGGCTTGGAGCATCCTGGTCTAGTGGATGGCACCCCTGCCCATGGCAGGGGAAACTGGATCTGGATGATCTTTAAAGTAAGTCCATTTCAGCCCAAAGCATTTTATAGTGCTTTGCTTCAGTGGCTTTTGTTTTGTTTTGCTCAGAGACAGGTTTACAGAACACCACAAAGTGCAGTTTATTATGGCAGTGTTATCCTCAGTGGAGCCATCCAGAAGAAGAGGACCTCAAATCTTTCACTCTCAAAAAGCCTGGGTCCTTTCTTTCCAACCCGAAAAGACCGGGTGCTTTCACTTGAAAGCAGCAGGGAACAGTCCTGAAAAAACAGGTCAGATGCATGAAGACACAAAATGAAACTGTCTCAATAGGGATTACAGTGGTCTCAAAATAAACAGTATTAAAAAAAAAGAATCTTTAGAGCTGCCTATAAATGATCTAATGAAAGATCATTCTCAAGTGTCAAGTAGAGCAAGACACTGTGTGAAAAAGCCATGTAAGAATGAATGGAAATAAAACAATCTCAGTGACATTTAACATTTACACAAATGTCAGACTCCCCACCCCTTGTTTAAACATTCAGCTGGGATCTCAATCTGTATCTGGAGGTTGCATGACCAATTCTGTAAAACAAAAAGAAACACAGCACAAAAATCAGAAATCTGTGTTTGTAAAAAGATGAACAGTCAAAAAAAATGAGACTGTGAAGACTGGGAATCAGGGCCCTGCTCTAGAATTATTAATTACTTATTTATGGCTCAAGTCCATGCCTCAACTTTCATTCCTGCATGACATTTGCTGTAACAGAACTGAACATGACCTAAACCTTCATGATTTATGGCTATAGACAAGAAGAAAAGGCATTGGCCAGGTGTCAAAAATTAATCAATATTCTGAACTATTAATATCACAAGAATTCTGGCAATTTGTTTAAAGGTCTAGGGAAAAAACAGAACAAAAAACCCACATCCTCAGCTTAATACTCTGAATAAGAGCTCCAAGAACAGCTTCTCTAAAGATACAGAGAAAAAAATATTCTTCAAATTAAAATTTATTGCCATATACGCATTTCTCTATTTTCACCCTGTTTGGAGGAAAATTGGGATATACTGTGTGTGCAATTTGCTACCAGTCATCCATAATGACATCCACTGCCCTAGGGCCCAATGCCCTTTGGGATGCCTCTCTAATTAGACATGGTCTACACGGTTTTTTACCCAGACTACACCCAGTTCACTGATAAGGTCTACATTTTCTTATCCAAAAAGATATGAAGGATAGTCTCTAGCACTTCCCAAGAAATATTAAGTATGATAATACAGCATTTCTAACAAAACTTACACAAAATTCTTCACAAATTTTCCAAGTCAGTTACAGAGAAAGCATCCTAATTGCTTCTACTGATACAACCCCTCATTCATTCATTCAGTCACATACTGAAGTCATGATCAGCCAGTGGCTTGTGCTTCAAATCAGCATGGCTTTGGTAAGGTGCTGGGTGGGAAAAGATTGATTTTTCAGATGATGTGCCCTTATAAAACTGTCTCAGCCACTGGTAATGAAAGCAGAAGAAAATGGAAGCAAAAGAAGCACGTGCAATCACAGAAAGGCAATAACCTCTGTTTTGAATGCCAATTTTTTGTCAAAAATTCAAATAAATTCATCCTTCATCATATTCCCATTACATCACTGGACTCGAACATTTCTCTCCAGAATGCACATTCTAGCTCAGACTTTTTGACAGCCTTGGAAATTGAGATGCATCAGAGGTGTTTATCTGACTTAGAGCTCTCCAATCTTACCTTCTTCTGAAGAACATTAACTTTGCGTTCCTTCACCTCCAGCATGTCCTTGAGGTCATGGATCTCTCCTGCCTGAGTCCCCTTCTCCTCTGCCATCTCCTGGATCTGCTTTGTCTTCTTATTCAGCATAGTCTCCTTCTCTTCCAGACGCAACCGCAGCGCATCCACCTGGATTCAGAAATGCAGAACAAGCTTTGTTTAGCACACAGACAGAAACTTCAGGGAAATTAAACTGCACTTCCACAGGGGAAAGATTCAGAAATTGAACACCTTTAAGAATTCAACTTACATAATGCTGGGATAAAACAGTTATCATAAGTGACAGGAGATTAAATACTAAATATATTCAACTGTTTTATTCCCAACTATATGAGAATAATGCTCCCTCTTGGAAAACCTCAAATCATACTTCTCACATAACTCAGGCTTGTATCACACAATACTAAAATGTTTTTCCTCAAAGCAGAAACCAGCACAATGTGTTGTGAAGAAGTTCTCTCACATGCAGGGAAACTGGCCCCTTTATTTTAAACCTTACTAATAATCAGAGAATAAACATTGACTCCCTGTACCAGACAGTCACTTCATATTCTAGGTTTGAATGACAGTAGTAGCTGAGCCTGAAGGTAATGAAAGCAGAGCTCTTTGCATCCACTGAAGATCACAACTGGAAAGAGGTCACCTTAGGATGGCTAAGAATATTTTCACTTAAAAAGCAAAGTAATTGTTTAAATATAACATGTTTTCCACAGCATGCAGTTTTATATCAAAGGTAAAACTGAACAAATTACACAGTACAGGATATTTTGGGTGCAATTTGGACACACAAACACACTTAGGGCTCCCGTGGCCTGAGTGAATTTAGAAACACACTCTGGGAACTCTGTGGTGACCTCAAACTTCAAAACTGCATGTTGAGCATCTTTTGCTTTTCCTTCTGCATTTCTCTTCCATATGTGAAACAGAGCTCACAAGACAAAGGAAACGGGAGAAGGAATCAGAGCTACCTGAATATAAATTCAATGAGAAGAGTAAGGTCACTACAGAGCACAGACTAATCTCAAAGACTATTGTGGAATACGAAATCCAACACCACCAACCTGCTCACTATACCAAAAGAAACCCACTGACCCCTATCCACTCAGCATTCAGACAGAGCTCAACTCTGCCAGCTTGGCTGCTAATCTTATTTGACAGTATCAGATTTGGTTCCTGTTAGCTGAATCCATTATAGGACATCAGTCACACAGAGTAAACAGGCTGATCAATGAATTTCTTGGTCCTCCTGCACAGCACAGACTAGTAGAGACATGAAGTAAAAGGATGACAACGGCTGGACAACTCCAGCTGGGGTAAGAATTCAGGAATTTACTCTGTTTACGGTATTTTGTGCAACATCTAGTGTTAACATGTTATTCTATTTCCATTTTATTTGAGTTGCTAATGGAAAAGTTGTCTCTGGGGCTCTGCATTTCTAGTGTTCCACCCACAAAACCCTTTGGTATTTTGTCTGCCTCCTTTCACACAGAGCAGTAAGAACTTTCCAGCGGGGAAAAGAGCTGCCCTGCTCTCCCCATCAGCGCCGCAAACCCACTGCCACCTCTGTGTCTGGAGCCTTCTCACTTACACATACGTTATTAAAATCACATTCCTGACTTCTCACCCAGCAAGTGGGGCATTATAGTGTGATCTGCAGGGATATTCAAGTACCAGGTCTTACCCAAACATGATTTATAGGATGGGATAGTATTTGTAATGAAAGGTTTAGCAGGTGGATCACGCTTTGTCTTCTTTTTTAAAACATACAATTCTGTAGATTGATTAGGTATGTTCTTTCCTGGGAATCTTTGATATTAAAGCTAAGAGTCACTTTCATTAATTCTTCAAGGGAAACAGAAAATCTCCCTCACAAGAAAATAGACATAATCTTAACAGTTGTGTTGCAAAATATTTGAGACAGTCCAGATGCCTACAGCACAGCATTAAGTGAAAAGAGAACATCTGCAAATAGAAATTTATCCACAGAATGGTTTCCATTTTCTGATTGATCATTCTCTTTGAACTCTATATTAGCTTATGGTTTGGGGTAAATTGCATTCCTGGTTTTATTTGTGTGAGGTCTTTGCCTAGGAAACCACAGAAAACACTTTCAAAAGTATTTTCAAAGGCTGGCAGGACACACAATCATCACCTTAGCACTATTCCTGGCAGAACACTGCACTTGTTTATCCATGTCAGCTCAGTTTATGCATGGCATCCTCCCACAGTGACAAGAATTGAGGTCTGTGGGAGACAGATGATGCCAACTTCAACAGAGTCAGCTTAGGATTTTCCCAGTACACGGAAACAATCAGGCAAACACTACTGAGGTGCTGGCGCCCCTTCTCCTGAATTTTGTGTCTTGGATGATTTTGTCTTAACCCTGTGTTAACCTGTTTTCCCAGTAATGGACTGCCATGTCTTCAATGATGCATCGCAGGTACGCCTTGCAGTGCAGCTCAGGCCAGTTCCTTGTGTCACAAGGGGCTCGCTCACTTGCCCTGCCTGCAGCACCCAACTGCTCATGAAGCTTTACCAAAACAAGCACACCTTTAACCCTCCTAGGTACAGGGGACCTCTCTTCAGGTGGATACCACACACAAGACTTAAATTTCTCCACTGTAAGAGTGATATATGAAAAACTGTGTTGGGAACCACCGACTTGTCTTCACAGAGTTTTCCAGTAGCTGTAAATAACATTCTATGTCTCTGCTCTTAATGTGTCTAGCCATACATTAAACATGCAGAAGTCCAAATTTCTAAGGAAAACTAATCCATTAGTAGCTCAAATTACTACCAGAATAAGCACAATGAATGAAAATATATTTAACACAAATCTCATCTTAAGCCGTTTTTAGAATCTCAGATTCTGTAATGACAGTCTTCGCTTTCAGAATATTTCCAAACTACAGGAAAATAATTTACATTTTCAGAAATCCACAGTGAGTTTCAGACCTCACTGTGTTTCTCACTGTGCTCCTGAGTTTCAGGAGCTTGCATTAATAGGACTGAGATTGAAAACAAGGGGTTTTTTTCTGAATTTTATCACCATCTCCACTGTACAGTGGCAAGCAAGTTATTCCGACCCTGGTGATTCCCACCTGGGTTTATGAAGATGTCAGTGATGCCTAGAAAAAACAGCATACTCATTTTTCCTGAGTGATTCTTCACATCCACCTGACACCTGTTCAAACCGTGGCTGAACCATAATTTAGATAAGTGAACCAAACCATACTTCACTCGGTGGTATCAGAAGGTACTACCTGCCCTATGCTATATCCAAGCCCCAGTTGCTCTGTAACAGCAAAATTCTAAAGTTTAATTCTCTGTAGGTATGACTACAGTAGAGGCAGCAGAAGGAACAGGTGGATTACCAATCCTGAAATGTGTATTCAAGAGTCTGCAAAGGTTTTTAACAGGAGCCAGCCACTTTTTAAAGCAGATGCTGAAGTAATTCTATGTCAGCATTCAGAATTTAAAGACACTGAGAAATGCATAGAAACATGAAATTAAAATTGGTATGTGAGGTGAGAGTTGCTTTTTACCTACTATAGCTATTGTTAGATGAAGTCTCCAAGTATGAGTACATTTTTAAAAGGATCAGTTTCATGACATTCCATTACTAACTGGCAAACATCTATAAATCCAAATAAGTAGTTTAGCCTTTTTACTGACAGCATAGTCTGTAATTAAGACTTTAAAGCTATGTTTATTGACTGATTTGAATGCAGCGCTACCACAAGACTTAAATTAATTCTCTATTTTTGACAGTGATCTTTCTTTTTAACTAGAGCTCACTCTTCACCTGCTTATACCAGTTGCAGCAATATCCAGGATGGTCTGTAGATGAGAGTGAATTCTCCATGAACATTTAGCTCCCAGATGTCCAGACAACTTAGATTACACAACGATGCCATGGAGCAGAAGTGTTTAGCTCCTGCCAGGGTTACAAACTCAGTGCAGGACAGGTGTGCTGCTCCCAAGGCCTATTTGGGTCAGAAGTTCACTCCACTGCTCTTCCACAAGCTCTAGCACAAGACATTAAACACCTGAGCCCAGTGAACTCAGTGAACTCAGTTCTGTGAGCTCACCTCAATGTCTGCAGGTGCCAGCACTGGGTGTTCAGGTAGCTGCTGCTGCTAAGTGTTGTGAGAAACACTCAGCTCCCATCTGCACATTCCTCACTAGATGTAACCCACTCCTATGTCTTCTGATTTGGCAGAATCTACAGCAGTTTCAAAATGCCAGTATAAGCCCCAATAGAGAAAGATCTTCAGAAAATTTTATGTTCTAATGAGACATTCAAAGCAAATAAAAGCTTCCACATTATTAGATTCATTTTTCTACTGAATATTAGTCAGAATTTACCATAGGAACAGACCAATTCCAGAACCATGCCAGCTTGGGCAGTATACAAAATAAAGGAGAACATTCTCGCTGGTTAATGCAACTTCCCACTGAAGCCACAGAACTTCTGGCACTGATCTAAGCTGAAGGGCTCACTGGGTGAAAACTTTACATGGATAAAGCCTTAATTCCAACATAAATAGTGACTTGTTTTTTGTTTTGTTTACAAAGTGACTGTAGAATTTTAGAGCTATTTTTAAAGGTTTCTACAGCAACTGAAAAGTTAACCACAATATCCTCTCCACCCAATAGCCCTCAAGATAAACACCCCCCAAACAGCTCATTGCTGTTTGCAGTTCCAGTGTAGCAGGTGGCAAATCCATTTTTGGGATATTATATCAACACTCTTCCCCACTTGTGAGTGGGTTCTTTAACAGAAGACTAAAAAAGAGGTAGAGGCTTACAGAGGTATACTTTTTTCTTTTAACATCTTTATTTAAATATGACTTTAAAAAACTGATCCCCTACAAAGATGTCTGAGAATGTATGTCAGAAACTGCAGCTCTCTTCCTCCTCACAACGCTCTCTAGGTGTCTTGAGAGAATCTATTTGTGTTTCAACATTGACCAGTGCTGTCAAGGAGTGAGGCCAAGCAGGATCTCACATTCCTACCTCATTCCCAAAGGAAACCCTTGTATGGAAAGATATCCTTTCCTTTAAAAAGCCCAAATCATCACAGGATGCAATGATAAACATCTCAACACTATATGTTCTCAGCATATGTCAGTCCTATACTTAAGAGGATCACCTGTGAATACAGAAAAAAGGTAACTGTGTGATAATTTAATTGTTGAGCTTTCTGACAAGAACTCCAACAAGGGTGAAAAAGATGAGATTATCTTTCAAAAAGTATAATATCTTCTTGGAAGGAGAAATCCAGCTTGGTTTTGTGGTGAGAATTTCATTTGGAAGCAGCCAATGAAGAACAAATATACTCAATGATTATTTAGTAATATCAAGAACAAATATACTCAATGATTATTTAGTTCGACAGTAGAATAATTTTCTGTATTAAAGTACTTTGGTCTTTAGGTAAAATAAAATCAAGATGTTCTGAATAACTGTTAAGAGTATATATCAATGGTATATAACCAAGTATTCTTGGTTTTAAATAATCTGCTTCAATTCTGGACATTTTAATTAAATAAATATATTTATCTACCATAATAGCTGAAAATATGACCCTCAACTGAACTCTTTTAGATTGTTAATACAGTAAATTTGTTCAAGAACTTCATATCTCATGAGTAGAAAAGTACTATTAATTATTACTTAGAAGTGAGAAATGTGTTTCTAGTTTTGTAGGTTTGTCACAGTACTGCAGATGTAACATATCTATATTCTTTTCAATCACTGCAATGGACCAAAGCTTGCATTTTACCTTTGAAAATATTCTTTACCTAAAATCTGCTTTCAATTACATTTTGAAATTTAAATGCTTCTTTTAAATAGACATGTACTAATCTAGGGTACGTTCATGAACTAGCAAAAAGGAATGAACAAATTTAACAGGACATTTTAGACTGTAAACTGGAATACTTTCCCAGTTATACCCACTAATGCAAATTCAACCTCTACATAAATCTGAGAATAATCAGAAAAGCCATCCTGGAACACCCAAAAACATTTACTATGTAACTTCATTACTGCGTGTCAACAAGGCCATGAGCATCCACAGATTCACCAATTTTGGCTAAAGGAAAGCTAAATTAGGGTAAGAACAATTCTCTTATGCTTTGTAATACAGAACCTTCTACCAGTGTCACCCACAAATTTTCTGCATGCCTTTTTCTCAGCTCCTTTGGCTTTGACTCTTAGCTGTAACAACACAAAGTTTTTGATGCATCACTGCCATCTTTTGGACTTCCACTAACACTACAGTTTTCCAAGCCAGGGACTGAAGTGCTGGCTGCACACATCATTTCATGCTTGCTCTTCAAGAATGTCCAGAAGCAACACATTTATGCTGCATTCATTATCTGTTTGATGCATGCATTCACTATCTGGGTCTTGAGTAATATGGGAATTTATTAAACATTTATCATCAAAACACAGTTTAGAAAATATTTTTCTTTTACCTTGGAATATGCATCATAAACCATGAAAGTCCATATTTCAGGTATAAGCACAGGCTTGCAAAGAGTTCCTGGACATTCTGACAACAGTGGTGAAGCCTCTGCAGAGTGTTTGCTACTGAATCATCTTCCTTTTTCTTCTCTCCTCTAGCTACAAGGTCACTGCAAATAAATCCTCCCAGCTCAGACATTGCAACTTCTATTCAGCCAAGCACTTATGCACACATATTTGTCTTTAGATCAGTCCCCTGGCCTAGAGAACCAAACATATAATCAAAGATACAAAGTGCTCAGCACACACTGCACTGGATAGCTATGGGACTGCACAACCTAAGAACAGAAGAGATAAAGGGTTTTCTCTCTTTCTGTGTGCACAGTCAGCAAGTACAGAATTGCCCACTTCACCTCTGTCTGCAGGATGGCAGCTCTTTGCTCTTTAGCTGTAAGAGACTCTTTGAGAACTTCAATGTGCTGCTTGCTGTCAGAGAACTGATTGGTGAGGGTCTCCAGCTTGGTCTGCAGGGCCAGCAGCTCAGTGTCCTTGCGTGACAGCTCCTGCTTCACCTGGCCAATCTGCAAAACACAGAAAGCACGGGCAAAGGGAAAAATAATTTATGCCTTCCTTACAAAAATTACTATAAAGATACATAACTATCAACAACCAGTATGACTCTGAAATTATCCCACAGAACTATGAAGCCTTCAATTATCTTGAATGAAAAGCTGACAAAAATTTGTGTCTTGAGCAAAGGATACAAGGAAAAAAAGAGGAGAGCAATGTCATCCATTTTTCAAGGGAGGTTCTTTTCAACAGTGGCAGTCTGTTGTTACTCATCTTCCAAAGGACTGACCAAACAGACACATAACAGGGACAAGGTTTTAATGGAGATGAAGCAGAACTGTAATGACAAAGTACCCCTAGCCTGTACTATCAGAGCAGATGAGACGCCCTCAGGCCTCCCAGCAGCAAAATGTTTGCTCTGAAATGTCACATCAGTAAGTTGTCTTCCAGCTCCTCACCTCAATCCAGCCTTATGCTTACAGAGGATGGGAAGACACCTTTACTTTCCCCACCATTTACAAAACCTGCATTTTATTCTATGAAACACACTTTAGTTTGTGGAAGCTTCTAAAAGCAGATGCAAATATTCATCAAAACAACATGAAAACTGTTTGTGGAATTGCATTTCGTTGAGAGTGATTTCCTAAATTTAATATAGTGAATTATATCAGTACAGAAATGCAAATTTATTTTAACAAATGTACGTTAGATTTTTATTTAAAAAAAAAACAGTAAAAAATGGGAAAACAAAGCAATGATATAATATAAAATCTTAATTTAATATTATATAAAATCACTCAGGACAATTTTTATTAAATCTGCAAAAAAAAAAAAAAAAAGAAAGATGACAGAGAAGTCTAAATGTAGTTTTAAGTCCAAGTTTGTAACCAACTTTCTGGTTTGCTTCCTATCTCAGAGAATAGTAATATTTTACTGCTACATATTATATAGCAGAGGTGGATTTTTTTCTAAAAACTTAACAGTCTTTTTTAACTTGAACAATTCTGTTTGTGTCATTAAAAAAAAGTCCCTTAGCCCTAAAAGTACATTGTCCAGTGCTTCAAAACAGAAATTAAAGGACATTGCAGTATAAAAAAAAATCCAAGTCACTGTCCAGGTTTGGAAACATGGCACATGAACAAAATAATAGTATCGTTTATAATTTTTTTAAGTTTTTTATTAGAATAAATGCACATATTTGTAGAAGGTATAACTGAGAAAAAAGAAGCTTGGTAAATGCAGTTTTATATTGACAACACTGTTTCAAAAATGGGCAATTAAAGGAAGAAAACTCTTTACCAAAGAGTATTAAAATAGTACCAAAGCATGTAACCGAAGACTCCTCTGTTCCAGTGTGAAATAGTGTAGATGAGAGAACGGGGAAGAAGGAGAACATGCATCTTAAAAAATCTCTCAAACTCATTTTATTAAATGGAACACTGAGAAGGTATATAAGAATTTATAGAACTACTCAATAGTTTGTTGTTCACTTAATTCAAACCTGCTAGGTTGTTTGTTTTTTTTTTCATATTTTACTAAAAGCAAATATGCACAGAGGATGATTCTGCCACCTAATTTAATTCACCATAGAGGTATAGATGTCAGCTGCACTATTTCTGCTGTCAGCCACCAGTTGCACAATACTGCCAGACACAGAACAACTGCTGCAAAGAGCTGAATTATTCACTGGTTATCTTTTCTAGAGTATCTAAACAAAAAAGCCTCCTTACAAAATCTCAGATGACACAAACTTTCAATGAGTAGGTAGCCTGAATCAGAGTAAAATTTCCTCAAAAAGACAGATTGTTTTCAGGCTCATTTCAGAAGATATGTTTACCACACTTCATTACGTGAAGATTCCCAAATAGCACCATGAGATTCTTGTTTCTAGATAAGATTCTTGTCTCCCATTTCCGAGCTGCAAGCCCACCCTGCCAGTGTGCCAATGCTCTTTAATAAGAATGCAGCACACACCATCTGCACTTACAAGAGACGTAAAGACACCACCAAGCGCTCACATCTCTCTTCTTGATGATACCATATTCACTCTTTTGAGTGAAACTCTGACTTCAAAGCAAAGGAATAACCTAATTCATGCTGCTAAAATCGAGCAATGTGTTTTAAAAGCATTCAGCATCCAGATTTCATTATGTTTTGTGAAATAATGTTAAGAGGGCTCAACACAAGTTTTCAAATTAGTTTTTTTTACTAGGAAAAGGAAATCTCTTTGAAAATCTGTCTCCAGAATCGATGCTGAATGCTTTTGAAAATCTGCTTCAGTAGAGAAGAGTAGGTTATTGCTCCAACAGCTCATACCATTAATAAACAGCAACAAAACAAACAGATGTTCAGTTGGAGAGTGATGTTATTTATGGACACCAAAACCTTGTGAAGAAAAAGGTAGCTACAAGGCTGAGCAGGCTGTTAGTTCTACTTATTATATCAAGCCATGAAGAAGGTAAGAGAAGAAAGCCAGAAGAGCTAGCAAGCCCCAATGAATGGCCACTGCACACAAAAGAGAAATCTTACTGCAGAGACCTCGGTCTGGAGACCAGCCACTCTTTTTTTCAGGTCCTCCCCTTGAGCCTCTTTGGCACTTAGCTCTTCCTTCAGTTGCTCTACCTGTCACGACATTGTTATGCTTTTAAGTATTTATTATTTGTCAACTTCTAGTCAGCCTGTTTCAGTCCTGACTGAAGGCGACAAAGAACTGAACCGAAGGATCAACGCTGGTCACTCATTTTCTCTTCCATTCTTCAATAAGCCCTCTCAAAAGTTTATTGTCTGTGTAATTTCATATAGGCTGCCTGACAAGAATTAAATTATGAAACAGAAGATATACAGTTATGGTTATGTTTACATATGCCAAGTATGTGGCACTTATCCCAAGGGTTTTGAAACTGCAGTTCATAAGGAAATAATGACAACAAAAAGGACATACTTCAGCTTATGAGAAATAATATTAATTGTCAAGCTACAACCACAAATTACTTATACAATACAACTCTAAAAAAATGAATGCTGTGCAATTACAGAACAAGGTAGGACAGCAAGATGTCAGGATTGGAGATGGCCATGACTCACGAGCAAACAGATACCAAAAAGGAACAAATTTTCTGCAGGAAAATAAGTGAGCAGACCAGGAGACAGAAGAGAAATCAAGTAGCTGAACAGATCTATAGATCCACAGAGGGAGAGGACAAGGGAAAATTGAGGAGTTGCTAACAATGAAAGAAGGAAGGAAAGAAAGAAAAAAAGATGGAAGGAAGTGGTGCTCTAATCTCCTCCCCAATTCTAGTTTGAACAAGGTACCCTTCAGTTCCTAGAAGCAACCCAGTGGGATAAAGAGCAAAAGCCAGAACAGATGTGGTTATCTCAAGGTGTTTCAGTGAACTGGTGTGAGGCAAGAGGAAGGAACACATACTCAGTACATGTATCTACTTCGGGGCAAGTAACACTGCTTTCTCCAGGACACCTCACCCAGCATTCTTTTTTTGACCAATAATTTCAAGTAGGACAAATGCAGTGGGTTACAATTGTTCAGGACCTAGTAGAGTAATTTTCAACTTCTGTTCCAGGGTTTGTATACTGCTTGCAGGGAGTACACATGAGCTAATTAAGAAAGGCAGGACTGTTCACAGTATACTTACATTTACTGTACAAGAGGGCTGAACCTTCACTAAAGAATGTTAGGACCCACTAAAAGACTGAAACAAAGAATGGATTGCCTTTTGCCTATAGACAAGTCAATAGCCAGTGTTTGTCTTTACATGTGAGGATCAACATCTCTCTGCTGTATTTGTCCTGTATTCCAAACAACAGAAATGAATGTCAGCACCAGCACTGTTGTAGACTCTGCTCTCATGCTGACTCCCATGCTGGAAGGAGAATGTAATGGAAAACCATTATTGTGACAGCTCACCCTCTTCTCAACTTTTACATAATGGAAAGGCCAAACAGTTATTACAACAACAGCTGCAAAAAGAAATATCCTTTTTTCAACAAACTACCTTTGGAAAGGCATCAGACCAAATAAAACTGGAAGCGGAAGGGGAAAGAGGAAAGGAAGGGGAAAGGGGAAAGGAAGGGGAAAGGGGAAAGGAAGGGGAAAGGGGAAAGGAAGGGGAAAGGGGAAAGGAAGGGGAAAGGGGAAAGAAAGGGGAAAGGGGAAAGAAAGGGGAAAGGGGAAAGAAAGGGGAAAGGGGAAAGGGGAAAGGGGAAAGGGGAAAGGGGAAAGGGGAAAGGGGAAAGGGGAAAGGGGAAAGGGGAAAGGGGAAAGGGGAAAGGGGAAAGGGGAAAGGGGAAAGGGGAAAGGGGAAAGGGGAAAGGGGAAAGGGGAAAGGGGAAAGGGGAAAGGGGAAAGGGGAAAGGGGAAAGGGGAAAGGGGAAAGGGGAAAGGGAAAAGGGAAAAGGGAAAAGGGGAAAAGGGGAAAAGGGGAAAAGGGGAAAAGGGGAAAAGGGGAAAAGGGGAAAAGGGGAAAAGGGGAAAAGGGGAAAAGGGAAAGGAAGCAGAAATCAGGTATGATGGACAATAAAAGGAAAACTTGAGCCATTGATCTTACTGAAACACCATAATAATATTTTCAAATTGGAATTTAAAATTTTCTTAAATATTTTAAAGTTATTTCGCTGGTTTCATGACAGGTACTAAATCAATTCTGTTTCCCAGCATCTGACAGGGAACCCAGACCATACCTCCTAACTAAGGCATGAACATTTCTCTCCTCTGTTCACTCAGCTCAGTTTAACACAGGGCTGTCACTTGTTTTCTCAATACCTTATTTTTCATGAATTTGGAATGGCTACGGTACACCTCCATTTGCTTCATTTCCTCCTCGCGTTCCTCCGTGCTCAGGGCTCCGTTTGACTTCAGCATCTGAATTTCCTCTTCCAAATCCCGGAGGCCACGCTCCATGGAAGAAATTTTTGAATCCTTAAAGTGATTAGAAGAAATTAGAAGACATACAGCTAAATGATTTGTTAACATACTGTTGTAGCAAAACAAAAGGAGATACATGTCCAATAAATCACCTGCCCTTGAAATTTACCTAGGAAGTTCTTGGAGAAATCAGTGTTCAACTCCTTACATACAAGCACTCAGATACTCATTTTTCAATTTAGTTTTTACCTTCCAAGGGAAGCAAGAGTATAGCACAGAAAGAAAACATGGTTCAGGGCAGAAACACCATGGAGGATGAAAGAAAGAAATAAATTAATAAATGAAGGTACATGAGGAAATTTTGCCTTTTCAATGAGAAATTTAATTCTAATTTAATGGACAGCAAAATGTGACTGCAAGAATGGCAAGAAACTGGGTTTGTGCCACTAGTTAATTTAAGTGGGGTCACAAATGGGGAACAGCAAAGCACCATAAACATGGAAAATGTGCAACAATCTATTCGTGACTGGATAAAGCAGTAAAGGATTCTGGCTCATATGTACAATGTATAAAACATTTCAGTGGGTTCAAAGTAGCCATGTGGAAAAACAAAGAAGTCAATCTATCATTATTGTCATACTTTTACAGGATGATCAGAGGTATTCATTCAGTGTACCTGGTTTACTGTTTCTTCAGAAGTCTTTTGTGTTAGGAACAGCAAGAACAGATTCACACAGCACACAGAGCTTCATGCATACTCATGATCATGGATATGTATTTAGGAACTATCATCTCTTAAAACAATCTATTTTTTTCTTTTTTCATTTCCCCAAAATATTTACTCTTTCCTGAAAGACAGGTCTGATTTAAAACTATACTACAGAATTTCACAAAAAAAACCTAACTTTTTCTTTGTCTGATAAGTAAAGCACAGCTAAACAAAAAGCTGATTTTTTTATTCATGAGATGAGATTTTTTTAAAAGGCTTTCATTCATGAGATGGGATTTTTTAAAAGCATCATTATGAAGATCTAACTGGATTTCCTGCTTAATGTTTGAACCTTAAGTTGAAATTGACAAAGTGGATTTTTGCAACAAAAAAATTAGAGGTAGTAGGGTGAAATGATATGTTGAAATTGCCAACAGTACTTAGTTTCAGTGCCCACATAATTTCCCAGAAATGCCCCTGTGTTTCTCTTTTGATTGTAAGGACACTTAATGTTACCAGATGGTAAATTAGTTTTCATTACAATGGACCACAAAGATGACTAAGAAAAGAGTGACAGCAAATGAAAGATGGGATATAAAGAAAACACTGATACAGAATGGAAAAAGTTGCAGGAGAAAAAAGGAAGGAAAATAAAATATAAAGGAGGGATACAAAATGGAAAAGAACAGCTTGCAAAGACAGGTTCCAATTTTTCAACTCTATTTGTCCAAACCCTGTCTGATGTACTTCATGAGAAATACAATATGAAATATGATTGCATAAAGCTGTGTAAACCACACACTTGATTATGGCTCCTGAGCTCTTGGCCAATTGCCATCAGTCCATTAAATACTTACGCTAATGGCTTAAGAATTCAATCACAAATTCATCTAGACAACTTAGGTTTATGATGGCATACAGACATATTTCTAGCTCTATGACCCATTCTTTAAGTGGGTGTCAAGTTTGCTAACTTTGCTAATAGAATGAAATGCAGTAGTTTAAACGTTGATAACATAAAAAGAAAAGACTCCACGTCATAAAATCCCACAAATCTTTCATATTAACCTATCATTCCTATTATTGTAATATAATGAACTTTTGGATAACTGTAAGAAATCTGTATCGGCTGCTGCAGGCAGACAGAAGACAAGTTTCTACTGTGTCTGTCTCTTCAGTGATCAACAGTAACAAATAAAACAATAATAGATAATAAAACAGTATAAAAATATACTTATTTGCAGATGGTATTTGGCAGAGTCACCTTTCATATGAAACAACATTTTCCAGAGAACAAATTCTACTGCTGCCCATAAACAAGAATCATTTACCTTCATCTCAATAACAGTCTGGAGAGCCTTTGTCTTGGCTGTGTCGGGAGCGTTCTCAAATCGACGATGGATTTCCTGTACCAGCAGAAATGAAAGCAGGATTTAGACTAATGGCAGGGCCACTATACAAACATAATTACTAGCAGCTTCTCTTTCTAACACAAAGCATAACTCAGTGCTGCTTTCTGATGTTGCCAGTTCACTCATTTTATCACTTTTCATATCACAGACAGGATTGCCAAAAACTCATTCAACAGAATCCCAGCCTCAGGTAAAAAGGCACAGCACAAACTGCACCTTTGACTACCCTCTTACTCAACATAAACTTGAAATGACAGCTGGGTCTACTACATAGCTCCATCATCTGCTTGATAAACTAATCTGAACTCTTGATAGTTTTTCATGGAAGACATACACATAATGCACTTGACTAGAGGCTTACTGAAAACAGCAACACTGTGGTTTCTATTTCAATAAGTTATAAGGTGCAGCTGTTGTTAACTCTCTTTTTCCAACATTTTTACCCCAGAGTGGCAACATTTAACTATACAGGACGAAAACCTTTCTCAAGGCTCTTGGCCTTGAGCACAGCTGAAAATACATGACTGTACAGCACATTGCTCTAGAGGCCCAGGGGATGCAGACAGGAAGATACAAAGTCCATGTGATATTTCTGTTGATGTAAATACACAGAAATATCATATATCAAACTGCTTGCTAAGGGATAAAATTACAGAAAGCAAAAACAACTTAGTCTATTATGTAAAGCTGAGGTTTCAAGCCAACACGTGTAGAAAGAGGAGAAACAATGTAGAAACTATTAACACTCTTTCGCTCTTAGCCTTCAAACAGTATTGTCCTTACAGCACACTCTCATGTTAACTGCAGGAATATGAATTCTGCTAGAATGTTAATCTTATACACCAGAAAAATACTTTGGTGCCCACAGAGCACAAACTGTGATGTCAGTTAATCTAACAATGAATTGTGTTACATGCCCACAGAGGCAGTTTATCTATCCACTCCCCTCAAACACCTGAAAGACAAATCCCAAGAGCCATTCACAAATTTGGATTTTCTACACACATCGTGAAGAGTTAAGATTTTGCACAGCAGTCATCCATGCAACCATTAATGCAAACAATTAATTATTTGAACAAAAAAGGTAGAGTTGCACAGTGCTTTTAAAAAATACTGAATACACTGCTTGTAAGATTGTGAAGTTCCTACACAGCTCTGAAGTGAGCAAGACTGAAATGTGTTGTTACATGACAAGGGCCACAAGAATCTTGCATAACTCTGGCATAAGACCATTTGCATAAGTTGATGCCCATGAATGGTAATAACAAGAGAATCCAACAGAAGGTTTCTCTGATTTTAAATATTATATTTGTGTATTATATTTTCTGAGAAGCTATTTTTACAAGTGTGTTTGCAGTGTACATTGGTATTCTCTGAAATAAAAAAAATCCTCCTGAAAAAATAAACCTGAAAACATCTCTAAATATATTTGTTTCTCCTAGAGTCAACAGAAAACTTGAAAGCCTCTGCACAATTATTACTGGCACTATATAGACCAGAGTGGAGCAGTACCATTATTATTCTACTTACCTGTACCTGCATTCCCAAAATGGATTTACTCAAAGAAATTAAAACAAACCCTTGTGAGCTTTTAGCAACTGAGAAAACAAAGGATAAGAAGGTCAAAAATTAACATGCTATAAATCTATTCTGGTAACTACATTATTTTTATTTTAGTAGTTAGGTAATTTCCACTTGTGCAGAGGCACTGTTTCTGACCTGAGAATATAAAATCAGCTGCTACTATGGAAATGGGATAGATGGGATAGACACAACAGGAGAACAGCATGTCTGTGAAGGGATGCTGACACAACAGTGTCTGCTTCCACCATTGCACAGTGTTTTCCCAAAGATAAAATTCTTCTAAGCTCCTTCTTGAGAAATTCCTGTATCTCCTCTATCTGAATTGAAGCTCTGCACTCCAGCAAAGGAAATGTCCTACTTCTATTGCCTTAAGTAATTCCACTGTGATTTGGATGACATAACCTGCTGAAAAATAACACCTCCCAACTCCTGACTACACAGGAAGGGCTTAATTTTGGCAACATGCCTGTGATCCTGAAGAGCCTGAAAAAAAAAGCTACAGGCAAATGGAGCCTCTCTGGAACACAGACTGAAGAGCAGCTGCTGAAGGAAAGTGGTGCACAGATCCCCTTCTTAATTATGAAATACAGGCTGAATCCATGTGGCAGAATGGAAAAATACGAATATATCATATCTCTGATGTATTCAGTTCTGTTGTGAACACACCCTATAGATGAATGAAAATTAAGATTTGAACCTGTGAAACAGGATTTGGCACAATAGTTAAAAACACAGGGCCTCACACAAATATCGGGATCAGAAAAACAGAAACCCAGTCCTTCATTCCTTGCAAGTTATCCATTCTGATAAAGTAATACAGGACTTTTCTTTACTTTACTTTCACACATTAAGAACTTTATTATGTAACTGCTATTGTTTCCTAACAGGTTAGTAAAGTTTAGCATCTTTGCACCTTTCAGTGCATACTAAATTATTATAACAGGGGTGGCTCATATAAATCTCTTTTTATGTTTTTATTGCTCTCATATGTTCAATAACTGCTTCATTTTAAAGTAATAGCAAAAAGGAAAAACAAAATTATGATGCAAATTGGTTCCAACTCTAAAGTACATTCACAGGCAACAAAATTCCAAAATGGGTTGCTCTGTCCAAAAAAATCTTGAAGATTCAATAACTAGAAACTGAAGGCTACAAATAGTCAGAAGTTCTAAACAAGGCAGGCATCTTCTCCAGATTTGGGGTTTACATTTAATCTTTACTTTTAATTAAGAATATCTATCTTCCTTTTCAAGAAAATTTACACCAGAAAAAGATATGAGCTAAAGGTGTGTATCATAATTACATCTGCCTAAGAGGAACAATAATTTTCTGGTCAGCATAATTACATAGAACAGCTGATCAAACATACTGAGAACACTGAATATGTAAAGAATAGCTGTGATAAAGTGATTTGAACACACCATAAATAGTTATCAAGTCCATGGGGGTTTTTTTGAAAGTAATTCAAAATTAGAGAATATAGTTTAGAACTGAAGGAGTCCTCTATACTGAGCAGTATTATCACTGTAAATTATACACAAGTACATAAGAATGAGAGTTGAATTTAGTCCAAACTTTTTCCTCCTTCATAACCTGGCCATTGTTATTCCCTCAGTTGCTCCTGTGTATGATTTTGCACATGATTCAGAACAAATGTCATGGTGCACTTTCAAGCAATCATGTTTTTATAGTGGAGGAGGCTATATGCTTAAAAATACAGCAACTTATCTCTCAGTAGCCACAAGACAAGCAGGTTCCAAAGCCAAAAAGGACATGTCTTCCATCTCCTGCCAAACTTGCATTATCAGGCAGCACGTCCACACAGAGAGTAACTAAAACATGCCATTTCATATGTCAATTTAGTTTTTTAAAAAATTGCTTAAAAACATGATGTGTAATTAAAAGCAGTCATGATTCTGGTTTTTTTTTAAATCTTAACTATACTATCCATATCTTTGAGTAATCAATTATGATGTCTTGTGCTGGATCTTTGCATCATTCATTGGACTGGAGAGTTTTGAGTAAAAACTGGTTTTAGTCTCTAACCTTATCCTCCAGACCTTACTAAATGAATGTTATAGCTTTTGTACTTAAAGTTTAGTCTCTCAGATGGCTTTTCTGCCTACCTAGATTTTAACAACCTAGTTCCAATTAATTATACTCAAATGCAAATGTTACAAAAAAAGGAAAGTTTCAGGAGCATCCATCACCTCAGTATTAATGATCACTGTTAATTAAAAAATTATTTAGTAGCTATAGAAGATAAAATAGGTCTTTAGGTGTGTAGAAGGACAAATCATACCTGACTAACCTGATTTTCTTCTACCTATCTTTGTGGCTAAGTGGGGGACAAGGGGTGTTCCATGTCTCAAGGCCTCCAAACATGCCTGGAGGCAAATTTGTGAGCCCCAGGCTGGGTAAGTGGTTAACAAAGCAGGTGGCAAAGGAGCTGGGCTGTCAGGCTCAAAGCCTGGTGCTGATGAGTAGTGCAGGGTCCAGTGGGCAGCAGCTTCCCCCTGACAGCCCTCAGTGCCATCGTGAAAAGGCTTGGGGAGAAACTTGATGCCTCCTAGAATGAGCTGGAGGCTGTAGAGATGATGGAAACTAAAGTCTTCTGAGAAGTGGAAGGATGATAGGCAACAGGCAGAATTTGCAGCACTGAAAATTTAAACCTGCTAATATGAAAAAAATTTTACCAGGAGAACAACCAAATGTTGGAGCAGGTGCCCAGAGAGGCTGTGGAATCCCCCACCGCTTGAAATTGCTGGTTTGAGCAGAAGGTTGCATGAAATAACCTGTGGGAGAGCCCTTTAATCTGCATGACTCATTTATATAAATATCTTTACTACCTGGTGCCAGAAGGTGACTGGATAGTATCACAATTGCTTAGTTTCAGGACTTTTTTAAAAAGTGCTCCATACCAGTATTTTTAACTTCTATTTTAGCAAGATGTAAAAATGAACTGAAAAAAGAACATATAAGAGTCCTCTAGAATTTATTTCATTGCTATTAGAGTTTTTGCTACTAAAATTATATAGTTATACAAGTCTGGAAGCAGTAATCATGGCAGTTCCTTCGGAAATTATTTCTGCATTTTTCCACTTGTCATTTCCTGCATTTGCCAACCCAATCAACATAATTCCCTGAAAAAAACAAAGTGACTGTATTCATAAAGAGCATTACTTTGAAAGATGTGCTGGCAATTGCACACATATTGATAATGGAGGGTGTCAGTTGCTTTGAAGCTCAGCTACCCCCGGCTAAAGAAACTCATCTCTGTTTTGCAATTGTATTAATCCATTGAGAAGATTATTTCTAAATCCAATTAAAACCTCAGATATTGGGACACTTAAGTTTGTTAACTAAGGCATCACCTAAAGTGAAAATTAAAGCACAGCTTCCTGCTCATCTCAGTATTTCAATCAGCAGGAAACAAAAGCAAAATCCTTCAAAACCTTGGAATTAGAGTAAAAGCAAGGTAAGATGAGAACTAATTCAAACCATCCAATTAGTTGTAAGTAGCAAGTCATTGTGTTGAAATCTGACTACAGAAGTGTGAATTCAAAAGCTGAAGAAAAGTCAATTAAAAATTAAAATTTTAATCCTGTAGAACTTAATTTACATGTGTGCTAGTATTAATTTTTTTTCTCTTTCCTCTTATTTAAGGTGCAAAAGCTCCAATTTTGTACTTAAATTAGATTCCAGCTTGTTCATGCTATTTTTAGGTTTTTGTCCTTCCACTACAAAGTTTGACATTTGTGGAAACAAACCTCCACAAATCTCACTTCTGCTGAAAAAAAAGGTGCGGGATAATGTGACCACCTCCAAGGAAAACATACTTAAGAGGTAATTTGTAAACAAAACAAATCATGTAACATGCATTGACTAAGAAAAGCTTCTAATGTAACAAAACATCAAAAGACATTGAAGTTTAAGCATATTAAACCCTTAATCCCCAGACAGATTTATGCATTGTTTCACATAGTTTTAAAAATCCTATCTGAAAGGTATGGAAGTGCTAAAATGAAATAGTAAGAAATTCTCCTGTATAATGAAGAATAACCCATTCAAACAGAAAATAATTGCTTTGAAATAAGTACAGTAATTAAATAATTTACCCCCCATGCTAGAAAAAGCACATGAAGAAACCTACTGAAATTCTATTAATTGTTTCACTTTGATGAAACCATAATTACAATACAGAAAAAGCATCCTGACAGATAACTGGAGTTCTGCTTTTTTCCATTTATTTAATACGCACACATTATTTAACTACTGTACAAAAATCACAAATTTGCCATGCTAGAATAAGCTGTTTCAGATTTTTTTGTCATCTGGAAAAATAAAAAACAAATACATTATTTTACAACCTAATTTTTCAATTTTTGAAAAATTATGAAGCCACCAACCTCTGTACTGAGGAAAGCTGAAAATAGTTTCATATATGTTTGATTATTTTTAACTGTCATTCTTACCTAAGGTGACATACAGAATATTCCAAACTAAAATGGTATTTTAAAAAATTCAAATGCATAAAAAATACATTATGCATTCAAGTTGCAATAGCCTGTTTTCTAAAATTTTGACCTACAAAACCTCTGTATTTTTTGAAACTACCTGCAGAGCAAACAAGCAATTCTAATAAAGACATAATTATTTATATTATCTTGATTGAAATCACTTCTCCCATTGCCATTTACTTCTAAAAGGTCAAAAGCATGAAAAAGCAATAAAAAAGCAGAAACTTTATTTTTTACCTCATCAGAAATATATCCCCTAATCTGATGGTAGTAAGAGTTACTGAATCTATCTACTCCTGCAAAACAAAACTTCTCCCTTGAAGTATCTTATTTATGTGGCAAAATCTTGGCATGGGACAAAAGTTTTCTTTGAGTTACCTCTAATTACTCCAATTAAAATTTCTCAATCCTCCTCCGAGCCTGGAGCAGAAAAGAGTAAGAATTTTAACACACCCACGGAAAAATAATTTGTTTGCCAAACTTGTCACAGCTCATTAAAATCCAGTCAGACAAGGGAACCAAGCCCCCTGCACTGGGCACAGCTCAGCAGGGCTCTGATGGGGCATTTAGATGCCACATCCCTCCTTTCCCTGCTCTGAGCTCCTTGCTGCTGCTCTCTGGCCACCAGAGGATCAAGTTTTGCTAATCTAAGGCTAAATACACCTGTGTGATAGCCTGGTGTGCAAGAACCACCCATTTCAGCATCTGTTTTACATAGAAAACCTCCTTTATTCGTTGAGCGCTACATCCCTCACTCCTTCATTCAGTTTTGTACTCAGATGGAATAAAAATCCATGGGCCCAATTACTAAAGAAAAAAAAAAATTAAAGTCAAAACTGTAATTTACTACCAAACGGTTTCTGGACACAAAGTTTAAAGCTCCTGTCGGTTCTTCCCTCATTCCACACTACTGTAACATGCAAGCCTTGACTCCAGAACTGTCTTCTGAAGAAAAAACCCTCAGGATAAACAGCCTTCTTTCTGTTACCAAATAAATGGTTGTGGTCAGCCACCCATACACAGTCCTTGTTGGACTGTCCTTACAAATCCTAGTCTGCCCATAGTACTCCAAGTGTTTGGAACACCAGGTATGGATGCAGTCACAGCATATTCTGCCCTAAGATGCACTGATATTTGGGTTATTAATCTGTGTAACTGAGAAAAATCCATTTCTAATCAGTGCATCTAGCACTTTGGGGAGTGGGGCACAAGGGAGGATGTCAAAAAAACCAAGCAAGCTTGGTTATCTTTGCAGCTATGGACCACCATTGATAATTCTGCAACAGGCAAGTCTGGAGCATAGAGGCAGCAGTTAATGCAACTTGGGAGCTATTCTGGAAGCTGTAGTCCAGCTGCAGGATTTCATCAAATATTTCTTCCTGGTATGAAAATAATTTTCTTCTTGAAAGTTAAGTCTAGAATACCAACAGCAATAATTGTTACAAAGACTGAAGAAGGGGTATTCAAAATAGCAGCCATCTTTTAATAAACTATAAAGCTTAAGCTTGTTTTCCAGGGTAGAGGAATGTGATGCAGCCACACTGTTATCTGCTGCAGTCAGGGCATTCTGATGTTTAATGAGACATTTAAGTATTTGTGTTAATGAGATATTGTCCTCTCTGTCATTTGCTGAATACATCCTATGACTGATATAGTAACTTTCCCATGGACTTAGATGAATAATTTATTGAGATTCTCAGAAGTCAGGGCAATTGGGAAAAGCCCAAGAGAATCAAATTGCTTATGGAGATACCACTCAGGAGCTGTTGCAGAATCCATTTTATAATCTGGATTTGGGAGACTGAGGCAGTGCTCTGGGAGGTGAACAAAAATATGGGATGTCTTTTATATGAGGAACAATTAAGCAGCACTAGATTTTTCAGCCTAGAAAAAGGGATAACTTGGAATGGATACAACAGCCTAAAATGGTGAGTGGCACACAGTTATAATCATATCATAACCACAACTCTGACCTCTCTAAGAATTTATTTTCCTTAGAAAAATCATGCAATCTTTAGTACAGTAACAGCAATAGCAAAAGTGAAGAAATCAATTAATTCTCAAGGTTTAATTTTCAAGGTCATACTGCTGGCCACTGTAGCTGCACTGCCTGCCTGAAAAATTGTCTGATGACCTTGAGTGTCAACATCACACTTTGAATTACATGTAGGTTTCGAAGTCAGAAAACTGAGGGACACCCTTCTGCTTCAAGGTGTAGATCTTAAATATTATTTCCAGCAAATATCCTATCAGAAATCTAACACCCTTGCAGAGTCAGAAACAGCACTAGTGTACATCTCAGAACTTCTTTTGCTACTGCTATTAAAATTTTCTACTGTGTTAGGACATGAAATATAAACTGACCTTCCACACTCTTAAGAATCCCTTTGAGATACCAATGCTTCCTTTAACAGCAGTATTTAGAGAAGAGTTTAGCATGCCTTTCCGGATACTGGGAATGCTACATATAGAACCATCATTTCTTCAAAGCAGCTCAAAACTTCCATCATTAGTATCTGGGGCAGCAAAGGGCTAAAATAACCTACAACTATGGAAATACAGATGAACATAACAGAAGGTCAGCTGAGGAGGGGGATGGTGACACACCTAACAGGTGACAAACCTAACAGGTGACACACCTGAGAGAGACAACTTCCAAGTGTGAAATATGGACAGCAGCTGTGAAACACATCCTGCAGAGCATCTGGGTGCTCAGGCAGTCAGATGCAGTCAGCTGCAAGTTCCTCTGATTTTCTCCAGCCTGCCAGAGCCCCAGGCATGAGACTTGAGTTTGCTGCAGATAAGTCTGAGGTCACTTAGCTTAGCCTTGCTCAGAGCTCAAGGTTAACACACAGGTAAAAACAAAACCATTCCTGTCGTTACCCAGTTCCATAAAGAGAAAATATGGCACCATGTTTTTGAGGCTACGAGGATGCTCAGCTTCACAGCTGGATCCCACATCATACCCATGGTTTGAGCTACAAATTACATTATGCTCAGCTCATGCTTCTCAGTGAATCAGGGCTGGGTAAGCAGCAAGAAGTAATTAATTTTAAAGCATTTGATAAATCACATTTGCACTTTCAAGTCAGTAGGTCATCTCTACCTCCTCTAGGAAGTCTTTTACCATAAAAAGTAGTATTTAAATGACTGATGATTTCCAAATATGCATGAATGAAACAAGAATTCTTATCTAACTCGCAACATCCACTCATCCACTGCAGGAACAAATGCAACCACATTACTCAAAAATTGCACAGCTCCTGCCAGCTTTTCATTTATGTTGCTGGACTTAGAGCAGAAACAAATGGAAGCCATTTGAGTCTCTTCCTGAAATAGTTACTAGAATTGGAACAGAATTATCATTGGTTGCTAAATAAAGGAAAAACTGTAGTGCAGAAACTCTGGAATCATATTATCTTCACTCCAGACACTCAAGAGATTACTGCTCTAAAAAAATAAATCTGGCCTAAATCTGGCTCAGAAATGCAATGGGCTCCAGCTTTCTTATATAAATGCTTGCAAGACCACAGGCACTACGGGTCAGGCCCTGGAAACATATGAATAAGAGGTATTAAGAAGTATTTATGTGCTGCATACACTCATCTCAAAAAACTCTTCCAGGCCTTGCTTTCTTGACTTCTTAGAGAGGGACCTTAAGTCTTTTATACCAATAGAGCTTTCCAAAAAATGCTGAACCATGAGATAGATACCAATGTGCGGAACAGGTAATTAGATTCATATACATGGATAGCTATCAATTCATGCCTTCAGTCGACAGATGTAAAATAATCTTTATACAGAATCTTAGCACTAGTGAATCCATGTATACACATCTGTGCATCTACACAATCCATGCTGAATTACCAGCCTTTTAGAAGTTAATATTCTATTACTTTAGGAGGCTGGTTGACAAGAGGATAATGCATTTAATAATATCAAAAAATGTAATGACGCTGGCTACACAATAACTCATTTTCTTTCATTTATTTTCCTTCATTTTACTAAAATATTTGTATTCTATATAAACTATATTTTGTTATAATTAGTTTAAAATTATTAATAGTGAAGAATGTCTGCCACTGTACTCTTTTAAGGTACAATACAGACATAACAATAGTTTTTCTGTTTTCAGGAGGATGGTGAGAAGGCATTACTATGTATTACTGTGCAGCAGTGTCCCTTTAAGAAATCTCTTTTTTGGCTGTGCATCCAGGGCAGCTAATAGTTTTATCAAATACCCTTCACAGCAAGATGACTGTTTCCATGGAAACTGTTGAGCAATCATCCATTACTCTTGCAAAGATTTCTCTCTCCACTCTCACCTAAATACAGGTAGCTACTTTCTCTCTAACTACAATAGAACAGAAGGATTCATAATTCATTTTACAGGCATTGGGACAATTCATCTCCAGTTTCCAACGGACACTACAGGCAAAGCAGGGCCCACACCAAAAACCCCAAAAGGTACATGCAAAGAAGTCATAAAGAAGTTTTAAAATATGGGCAAATTCTATTGAATCTAATGTAAAATACAGCTTATAGAGAGGACAGAAGATTCTTTCCTTACAACTGTGAAATGGATAGGAGACAGAGGGGAGTTTAAGATTGGAGATATGTTTGGTCACTCACCTCTCTCAGCATGTTGTTTTCTTTTTCCTTCTGTTCCAGAAGGCTTTCCAAGTGGTGCACATGCATCTCTGCCTCAGCCAACCGTCGTGTCCGCTCATGGTCTTCCTCAGTGGCTTTTGCTGACAGACCTTTACTCTGCAGCATCTCCAGCAGCTTTTTGATGGACTCATCACGTGCATTTAAGGTCTGTTTCTGCGTCTCAATGCGCAGTTCCATCTCCTCCAAGGTTTTCCGTAGCAGGAACAGCTCCTTGGCCTGGCGCTCGTGCTCTGCGTGCAGCCGCTGGAAGTTCTCCTCTGTCAGCTCTGCCACGAAGGGCTCGCTGGTCCTGCTGCTGCTGTCCTGCTGGAACAACTGGTTCAGGTCCCGCTGGATCCGCAGCTCATCTTGGAGAGCCTGGATAGTCATCTGCATATGCTGAAACAACAAGTAAATCAAATCAGTGGATTCCCTCCACTGGAGAAATACAGAAAACAGTATGAGCCACATCAGACCTCTTGAACCACCAACCAAGAGGAAACCATCATGCAAACAGAACAACAATGTTTTCTTAAAGCAGAATTAAGGTTATACTATATAATTGAGGCTATACTACAGAAAGGTCACGTTCCTCCTTCTATGCCTGGTAGAGGTTGCTTAACACTTAGAAGACTCTTGCTTGAGTGACTCTTCCACTTGCAACAACTTGAGAGAGTGACTGTTTCAAACAGGAAAATGCCAGCAGCTTTCAGCAACCTGTAATAGTACCCTTCCAAATGTTCACTTCCCCTATAGAACAGTTATGCAGAAGAAGACCCAGAATTACTATAGAATTACTATCCTGGCAAAGCAGAGGGGCACAATGCTACTAGAATTTACATATCACCCACAAAACATAACCACCTGTAAAGGCTCCCAAGCTCTTCAGCAGTAACTCTACACCTAGCACAGATTTCCCATTTGATTTGGAGAAGAAACTTCAGCTTGTAATGAAGAAACACAACTATAGAAAACTGGATAAATGCTGCATAGGGAAAAGTGTCACATCATAAAATTTAATGCATGAGGATTTTAGCACAGAAGAGAAGGCACCACCTCACAAACAGGAATATGAAGTCAATCAAATGATCAGCAGTAATTTGTTGTTGTGCAAGACAATAAATCCTGTCTCAATGACTCAATACAGTGGGTTAATATAATGGGACAATACAGGAGAAGCACAGTTTGCCTACAAAAATGTTCTTGTTTATATTTTGATAAATAAGTTTTTTCTTCTCTGCAAGACTGAAGTATCAAGCCATAACAGACAAGTATAGACACTGCACAAAGATTTGATTACTACAAATTAGATGCACACTGAATGATACATCTCTACTCCCTTAAGTGAGGCAGACATGCTTACAATTTAGTCTGAATGTGAATAAGTCAGATGCACCAATCCCTGGGGTCTACATTTATATTACAAAAACCAGTGTCTGCAATACAGTTATTTCCAGTATTCACTAGGCTAAAGTGCTAGAAAAAGTTATATTCTATGATCAAGCTTGATGGAGAGACACACTAGTGAGGTCTAAAATGCAAAGATGGTGCAAAATCAATGCTTTCTATAAATCCAAGTACTTCATTTTACTCAAGTATTTGTAAAAAGAGAAACTACAAAGATTAGGGTTCAAGCATTACTCCAAGAATATGCTTATCAAAATTCTTATGTAAAGTGCCTTGAAGATGTTAAAAAGCTGTCTGGGCATGGCCCTGGGCAGCAGGCTCTAAGTGGCCTTGCTTGAGCAGAGGTGTTGGACCAACTGATCTCCCACCAACCTCAAGCACACTGTGATTCTATGAAAAGACAGCAGATAGTATTTATAGCTGAGTTACTTACCTTTTATCTGCTTTAGAAACACAAAGGTTTAGTTTGGTTGTACAGAATGGTGCATAAAGGCAGTCCAAACCCATTTTCTTTGCAGAAGTCAGTATTTTAGACCAAGTGCTTCCCCCCTATTTGTGCTATGGCCTAAGAGCAGCTTTTTGCAACCAAAATTGCTGTTACACTGTCAGCTCACCTAAGGCCACACTGCCACTAAAGGGAACAGTCTTGCTGTTTGTCCTTCCTTAGGTGGTTGGCACTGACAACAGGATCAAAACTTCACCTGATAGCCAAAAATCAGCCCCAGCAAAAACCGAACAAAATGTCTTAGCAGTCAGATCTCAAACGGAGTTGTCAGTGTGGCTACATCAGTGCTGATTCTGTGCAAAGCAGGGGTGGCAGATGCTGCCAAAGAGCTGGCAGAGAAGAAAATGGAAACATCCTTTACAGCATCAGCATAAACTAAAATCAGCTTAAATGCAAAGCTCTGTGGTTGGTTTAAGATGCTGTAATTACCTTATCTTCTACTTCAATAACCACAATACCTGGCAGATAGTAATTTGGTTAATCTACAACTACATTTCAGGTTATAGAATCTGTGTGACAACACAGCACAGATATATTAGGTGAGAGAACAAATAATTACTCTGTTCTAAAAGGTACATTGTATTTATATATTGGTGGATGCTCAGATTTATTTTCAAGTAAGAGATGAAAAAAATATCTGAAGGGAATTAACATGGATTTCCAAAATGCTTTTAGAAATTACTTTCTTTTTAATTAAAGATCTCAACTTTCAGTTATTGACTGTGGTTTGGAGAACTGACAAAGTGAGAATGCCAGAACCACGTCCAAACCTTGAAACTGAGGCACTACAGGCAGGCAATCAAAACTACTACATCTGTTCAATGAATGTAAGTTGGTTGAGCTGTAAGAAAAAACCTGATGCACTCATTAAAATGTTTGCCTCATCTGTACCTATACCCCATCAATAAAGTCAGTTGACAACAGCAGTAGTGAGTGAATGTCCTCAAATTTTGTTAAAATTAAACAGTTACCCCACCAGATATAACTTTACAATTCCATACATGAGTTAATTCCATTTGTATTTGAGAAGCCCTACTTATTCACAGCCCAGCTGTGTGTTGTTCCTCCAGCTAACAAACAAATTCCCACATGTGTCCACCTGGCTCTCCACACACTGCTACTTCAGCATTTCCTTTCTCCCAGGCGAGAAAAGAGCTTCTTCTGAACAACCACACCATCGATTAAATGAAATTATTTCCTCTACTCAATGTTGTCTTGGAATCAAACTTGGATTATTTATAAACATCAATGGCCTAAATCACCAAACCAAATTCTTGCATTTTTACCATCTGATCTGCTGTAAAATGTCACTTCAGGTTACATAGACAAAAACTGTGTCTCAGACCCACAGAAATTATTTCCTCTAAACATGGAAATGCCTCCATGGAACTTTTGGCTCACTGAATCAAAATCTATTCTATGATTCAAATACATGGTGTGGAAAAATAAAATTAATACCAGTGACTATCAGGATTTACTAATATCCATATCACTGAAATAAAGACAAGGGAGTTTGGAATACCTGACCACTGGTCAGCAACTGCCTGTAATTCAGTTTCCCAGGAAAAATGAAGAGGTGGAGTAAGTGGAAAAGTTAGAGCTGAGCTTAGGAATAACTCCTACTGTTCTCTGAACTGCTGCTCAGTTGAGAACAAACTTGATTATGTGAAAGGTAAGTGAAAAACATGCCACACAAAATTATTCTATGCTAAGAGTGGGTTCTGACACCCACTCTTTTCCAACATGCAAAATGGGTTCTTTTCTCTACTTTCCAAAATTTTTTTATGATTCTCAGAATAATAGAACAACATTCATTACTAGCTGGTATCATAACTAAACTACGTTTTCAGTTAAAATTTATTGTCTTCTATGTAATGTCAAAGAAAACATCATTTTCCCCCTGAAGGAGCAGGCAAGCTTTACTAGCATCTCATCCATTTTCTAGACTTCAGTTTTAGATCAGCAACTATCCTAGAAAGGCAAAATATTTTCCAAGTTCGTGCAACACTAGCCACTGATACTTAATTTCTAACACCTGATTAGAGATCTCAAGAAAATTGAAAAATACTGTTGAAATAGTCTTATCTAGAAATAAACATGCAAAAACAATTTTAATACTAACTTTTAATACCACTGAGCTTCAATATGCCATACTCTACCAAGTAAGTAATAATCATGCTCTTGTGAAACAGTTTCATCCAGGCAATGTAATTAAAGTCAAAGCAATTATTGTGAACCTGTATTTGCTTGAAATTTATTGCTCATATCTCAAATCTTGAGGATTCCCTGTTTTTTTTTCAAGTAATGAAAACTAGTCTTTAAGCCTCACTACAAATCATAACTACATTTAAAAATCACAAAGGTATTCTCTAGTTATGGTTTTGTCCAACAAATTTTTCTCTTGACAGAGCTAAGCACCTTCAGGATCAGCTCAAATCATGTCCTAAAAGGACATGGTGTAAACATAACCTCTTACACCAGGAGTTCCTCTGCCTATATTACTTACACAGGTCAACTTACCAGCCAGGCTCCGCATAGAGACAGAGTTTGACTTTTATCCAGCAGCCCAAAATTCACATCTCTAAGTAGCAGAATACTATTCCATCTTTGCCTCCAGCTACCAGGACTCAAACTGGCATTTCCCACACCTTGGCAGACTGCTGAGTGTCCAGCCTACAGTAGGAGTACAAGCCATGATGGAGAAGTTCCTGGTATTGGTTCCCAAAACTGTCCTGCTGTTGCAGTCTCAGGGTAATGCAATGCACCTACAGCTGTACTGCTGAGAGCTCTTTTCATCTCTCTCTGTTGGAGCTTTTCCTTTTTGCATAAAATATTTAAAGATTCAGTAGACACGACACAAAGTATTAAATAGAGCACAGCTTCTTATTTGAATTGG
Source organism: Taeniopygia guttata (assembly GCF_048771995.1). Lineage (NCBI taxonomy): Eukaryota > Metazoa > Chordata > Aves > Passeriformes > Estrildidae > Taeniopygia > Taeniopygia guttata. Next base: position 69,903,345 of record NC_133025.1, read on the forward strand.
TAGAACACATAAGAACAGAAAGACCTGAATAGCAATACATCCAATTAATTTAAATGTTTATCATCTCACCATTGAAAAGGAAGTGGGGGATGTGCATTTTAACTTTCTCAGTCAGGAAAGAAATTTAATTGATATTCTACAGCCAAGACTTGTATTCTAACCCTACATTTTAGATCAAAAGGAGGCAGCCACTGCTACTACCATGATTTTGAAAGAGAGGATTAAATTGTGATATGCTTTTTAAAGAAAGGATTTCCAAACTCATCTCTGCAAGACAGAGCTTGACCTACCAAGCTACAGTGTTTAATATTCCAATATGCATTTGTTCATTTGGGTTTGGATACCTGATTTAGATTATTCATACTGCAGATTCTGTCTGTGTAACTGCTGTAATCAGACATACAACTTATCCCATAATTTATTCAAGAAGTCTAAATGCCTAAATTAGACCTCTGGGCTCTGCAATGCAAGCAAGGCACCAAACACTTCCATAGTTAAGTTCCCCTTAAACTCCTCTATTTAAATTCTAAGTAGGTTAAACCGAGAAAATTACTTTCATTTTTGAACACCAAGAAAAAATACAGTATGTTCAAGAGAAGCCTGAAAAATTCAGCAAAAAGAAACAGAATGTACTCTTTCCCTGAAACAAGGGAAAAACATAACATGCAATTATGTGACAGTGTCACAAAAATGTGTCACAATTAGGTGGGGAAGTATTGTTACATTCTGCAAAACTCGGACCACTTAAAAATTTCTCTGACACTGGGAGAACACTGAAGACTCAATTGTGAGCAGCAGAATGTAGGGTAGTGATAAGGACAGGGAAAAAAAGACAGGTCCTACTAGAACATTTAGTGGCGTGAAAGCTTCAACCTGGAAGATAGGTTCAAGCTCTTACTCATCTTCATATGACTCAAAGGAAGCTCCAGTCAGGAAGCAATATGGATGTTCTTAGGTAGATCTCTAACAAGTTATTCTTACAGAAAGGACTGTGAGAGTTTCTGCTTTGCACAAATATCTGAATATTGACTGACTTTAAAATTCAACCTTGCATTCCTCACATGTCTGTGTCATAAAGGGAAGAGTGTCAGGGGCTTTGTTCAAATTAGCCAAGAGACCCCTTAGCAACTTTCACATTCTAACTAAGTCTATTTCCTGCTTAGGGTAATCTCATCTCACTCTTACCAAATTCTTAATCAGAAATTCCACTCCACATGAAAAAAAAAATTCCGTTTTGCTGAAATCAGCAGATTTAATAAAAGCTTCTTATGAAAGTATTACTGCAACATAGGATATTGAAAACTTCTTGGTCACTTCTACTGTAAACCCACAAAGCCAGTACATTCAGTACATCCTGTACTGAATGAGCTTTATGATGCACATGTATCTGGCAGTTTTCTGCCAATCTGCTCAGCCATCAGGCTGTGCTTCATGTGGAAAACACTACATGCTTGGACACAGGACAGGTGTGCTGCTTTTGGCTGGGGTAGAGTTACTTCTCTTGCTAGTAGCTGGTATGGGGCTGTGTTTCGGATTTGTGCTGAAAACAGTGCTGATTACTCAGAGATATTTTGGTTACTGCTGAGCAGGGCTTGCACAGAGTCAAGGCCTTTCCTGCCTCTCACCCCACCCTGCCACTGAGTGGGCTGGGGGTGCACAAGGATTTGGGAGGGATTAAAACCAGGACAGCTGATCCCAACCCACCCAAGAGATACCCCAGACCAGGCGATGTCATACTCAGCAATACAATCTGGGGGAAGGGAGAGTATGGGATACTGGATTTATGGCATCTGACAGCCCATCACTTCAGGATGGAGCCCTGCTTCCGTGGAAATGGCTGGACACCTACCTGATGGAGGGAACTAGGGAATGAATTCCTAATAAACTGTCTTTATCTCAATCCACAAGTTGTCCCACTTTTACCCACCAGGGAAAGAGTGAGTGTCTGTGTGGTAGTTAATTGCTGGCTGAGGTTAAACTACAGCAACACGTTTCCTTTTTTTATTCTATATCACAGAGTTCTGTACTTATTTTTCAGGATCCAACCCAGGAATAAAAAAGTTTAAAAAATAGATAAATGTAATTTGTTAATCAAACCAAAACTAAGTTTTGGAAAATGACGCTTTACAGCTACTCTATACTTAAGCCAATTATTTTTACAGCTGGCGAAGAAAGACAAAAGGCATTTCAGGTCTGAAACGTACATGTAGTACCTATAAATACTGCCTTAATTTTGTTTTTAGTTCACCATGAGTGCAATGCTATTTCTCTAGAAAGGAAAGATACAATAATTATGATGTATTTTATTTCAGGAGGACAATTCTGTAAGGTCTATTCATCAAATGTATATCACCAGAAAACGAGAACGTAAATGCAAAAACGGTGTTTTTCTTGCCAGTAAATCCACACGCACAAACTTTTGCATTATAACAATAACTCTCATATTTCTTACAACAAAAGCGTTTCAAATATTTGTAAGAGGATGAACCACACTCAGCTCAAAAGAGACCACATGCAAAATGGCAGAGAACCGGATTTGGTCACTGTGTGAAATCACTCCCTCCCATGCTCAAAGAGTTAAAAGTTTTGGCAGCATTTCTGGGAAATGGATTCTGCTGAATGCCCTGCAAAGCAAAGGCCTGGCTGTCTGAGGGAGTCCCTGCTGACATTCAGCTGCAGCCCACGCAAAGACATTGGGAAAAGGGCTAATGTCAGGTGTCCAGCAGGGCTGTGAAGAAACAGAACTTGCTGATTCCAGAAATGCTACATATTCCCTGTAAGATGGATCAGGGGCTTCAAAATCCTGATTTAAATGGAATTGAGTGGGTGATTTTATACTGTTAAGCTTAGATACAAAATACTGCTATGATTTTAAGAGGATTTAATTTGTGAGACTCAAAGAAAGGGACCTGTATTTTAAAGACAACCCCACATTGCATTATCTCTGAGACAGCAGAAGGGCAAGATGGTAAAAAAGTGCTATAGATAAAGAGTTTAAGTTATCAGTAATACATTTGTCAGCTGAGCTAGACTCACACAAAATGACCCATTTAAGGGGGCAGTGTGCAGCAGGCTAATTCATTTGCTCCTCTTTGTACAAAAAAATCCCAACAAACCCCAAACAAGCCAACAGGAATGAATTTAAAGCCCTAAAGGAAGCAGATCAGAAACAGCCTGCAATGCAACCAGCTCATACACAGTGTACAGGCACATCCATTAAAAGGCTGCAAGGTAAAACTGAGTACGTGCAGTACACAGCTCTCAGTGCTAAATGTCCACATGCAAGATTTTATCTATGGTAAACATGAAGCAGCTTACCACGAATTAAGGTAGGCTGTTTCTATGGTCAAAGTATGGATGTGGGCAGTTTCTATAGAATATCTCATGCACAGTAAAAACAAGACTTATTCTAAAAAGAATGTTGTGCACATTCTAAATATTCTAACGCAGTTTGTGCACATACCTGTGTGGTAAGAATAAAAATTCTGATTAGGCATAGGTAAACCTGTTAAAATCCTAAAAACCACACATTTATCAGTTTTTTAGCTATGAATGTAATTCTGACAGTTCTCTGACTTCCGAAGGGAATTTGAGCTCTCTGTCAGACACCAAAAATGATCTAGTAGGCAACGGGACTCAAAGGGAAATTATTTTTGAAGTCATATCAGTAAGTTCCAGCTACTCCGTGTTTACATTTCCAAAGGCAGGTACTTCCACATCAGTAGTTTACTGTGCTTCAAAAGCTTCTCATGCAAATCTTCCAAGAATCTACATTTCACACTCTTTGAATGTCAGCATGCTATGATCCTGGAACTAAGAAACTGGATTCTTTTTAAGTGCCCCTCATCTTTCTTGAGAATAGGCATTTTGGGATTAGGGCAAATGTTTGGAATTTCTCATCTGAATCAACAATTTACATACTGACTTTAACCTCTATTTCCCACCAAGCTGTCCAAATTGGGTTAGCATTACATTACTTAAACACCATGTTTTATTTATTTACAAATATGAGCCTTGATTTTTTATTCTTATGCTGCCAAAGAAACAAGAGCCCTTGCATATTTGCAGTTTCATACACTGCTGTAAGATAACTATTTTCAGATTCTGCTTCCCCTGTCTGGCAAGCATAAGTTTCTTTTGTCACAAATTGTGTTGATAAAATGGATCCTTGTGCACAAGGATAATATAAAATAAATAAAATAATAAAAATAAAAAGCCAATACCCAAACATCAAACTGATCTATATTCAGGCCAGCCATGATAAAGCTTACAGAGTTCAATCTTATCCCATTTTGCAAGTGTATACAACATACCAAATTTCACCCACAGTACAGATTACTTCTAAATTGCATCTGTGAAATAGGTGCTAAAGTGCCAAATTCAGCTTCTGTGAACCTCTCATCCCATGAAAGTAATTATAAATTATTATGGCACTTATGAAAAAGAGAATTTTAACATTTACATATGTATGAAAGTCTAATATTTTCAAATTAATAGCATCTATATGAAAGATGACTCATTTCTTAATAGATTAGGAACTTTTCTGCAAAAATGTATTATTAGTCACCTCAATTAGGGAGGTCAGCAAATCTATCTTTCCATTAGCTGATGCAAGGAATCAATCCAAGATAAAAGGTGCTCTGCTACACAACCTTAGATTTTGTGTTCAGTACTTTCCAACATATCAGCACACATCAACAACATGCTCTAAAAAGGAAAAATAGCTGCTGATTTCTAGTAAGAGAGTACTGTATGAAAAATCAATTCACAAGAAAACTGCTTATTACTTTACCCACATCACCCATCTCACCCAGATTTAAACCACCTTCTACACTAGTTGGTTTGGAGAGGTCACAGTAAAATCTCAATGCACATATCCATGTGTCACACAAAGATATTTTGACCAAAATACCTTGAATAACTGCATTTGCATGCATAAGCCAACTATATCTCATCTAAGAATATAAAGATGGGAGTAGGCTGGATCTTTAAACCTTGTTGAGCAGTTCATTATTGTGACTGCTATATTTCAAATAATAGTTTTTGAATAGTTTCTGAATTAGGACTGAATATTTCAAATAACTAGTTTCAATTTAAAATAGAAGTTTTCAGCTTCTGCTTGCCCACAGCACTACAACACTTAGTTCTTCCTATCAATTTGGAATGTGTCCTTTACCTGCAAGTGACAGTGGAAGACCTGAGCCACCCAGTGCTCAGATACTATGGAGTGGTGACTACAGCAGAAAGTGTTCTTTCCACACTGTGCCTCCAGAAATCAAGTTCTCACCAAAAATTAACTATTTGTAAGCCCCATCACACTGAACTAGCAAACCTGGACAGCAGCTCACCAGCAATTTGCAAACACTAAAACTTACTGATGGTTTGTTTGCTGGCTATTTCAATGCATTTTCTTGAGACAGGGAAAACATCAGGTGACCAGATATGGCCACAAATATGAGAATACTGCACACAGGACTTGAAGTAATAGAGCACCTGATATTCAGGATCTCATAAAGAACATTTGGTTGCATTGAGACACGTGGAAAGTTCTTGCCAATGTGTTCAACCAAGACTGAGACAACCAACAGCAAAAACAGCCTCTCAACTGCACTGACCACGGGTGCAATGAGGCTTTGCCACCTTACTTACAATTTTCCTTGAGATGATTAGATGGCAACATTGCAAGGCTAAAGTTCTTAGGGAGATGATTATACTACAGAGGCCCTGTATTGTCCCACAACTCATTTCCCTGTTTCACTACAAGATGGAACCAATTTTACTATGTCATGATCATGCCTCTTGTTTTGCTTGTTCATAATCTCTCAAATGCGCCTTCCCTAACTTCTACCTATTTTAACTGTTGCTGTTGCATTTTCTCACATTTGGTTTATCATCAATTCTTCAGGGACAGCAAACCAAGTTTCCTGGAAAAGTGTTTGCATATGGTTTTCCTGTTTTAAGCCACAATAAGGAACAACTGCAAGCCTTCCTACTCGGTCAAAAATCCAAAAGGCCTAAAATGATTGCTGAAACAAGAGCAGTACCCTGGTGTATCATCAGCTACTGTACAGGACTACCATATGTGCACTGCTACATAAAGGAAAACAAAAAAAACCAAACAAAACAAAAGCAAAATCAATTCATTCATTGTCCCTTCCTGAAGTAAAAACTATGGGCCTTTTTGAAGTTATCAATGCACTACAGCCAACTACAATGGCAGCAATTATTTTAAGACAGTTTTGCAAGATTACAGCTTGAAGTTGTCACAATTAAGACAAGTTCTTGCCAGACAAAATATATGCATCCCTTCCATCTCTGCAACTTGTTTTCATTTTCTTTGAAATGTAAGAAGGAAGCAAATAAGAATCTCTTCTACAAAATTTATAGAAGCAACAATCATGGATAAAACTCAACTAAACCTGTGGCTTTTGACACGATACATGGTATTTTAGCCCTCTGTCATGAACTATTGGCAACACTCACAAAGGAACAGATTTGAAAACCTTATTTTCTGGATATGTCAAGTCTCACCAAGTACCATTCTGGGAAGACAGGCAGTTCAAATGAATTACTAGAATTTCAGGATAAATTTAGAATATGGCTGCAGCAATCACTGTCCCTGTGAAAGAACATATAAAAAGCCTCTGATCAAAATGTTCTGGCACTTACCCTCATGTTGAAATGACAGCAGCACCTCTGACAGCAAAGCAGAACACAGCACATTACACTGAGTTCTAAAGGAGCTTTGTGTGACTTTTAGGAGGCTAAGCAGCTTTAAGAGATAAGCAACAGAAAAGCACTAAGAACTTGAATAGCTCTGGAAATGGGAAGGCCTAGCACAACCCACCTTAACAGAAAGCATTCAAACTTCTGGTAGATGCAGTGATGGAGGCAGCTTTGCAAGTACAAATTCAAGGATTTTCATTATTAAGATCTTTACTAGATGCTAGAATGTGACGGAAAATACCCAAGCAGAAAAGTTTTTCCATTCAGGAGATTGGTTCTTTGCCACAGACATCTTCCTGCTAGGTACAAGGATTTCCAAAGCAGGAGGCAATTCCCTCTGGCAGCAGCACTCAGTCACCCACCACCGAAGACATCAGGTGCAGTAAGTTGAACTCCTAGTAGGCATCAGAAATCCATCTGTTCAGAATGTGAACCAGACAAGCTAAAATGAGTACCTACAACAGGACTGACAGCTAGAAGGACTTTTGTCAGTGAAAAGCTTTAGCACTGTCCTGTCTAACTTTGCACATCACTCTAGGAATCGAGGGAATAGAGAAGAACATAAAGGAGATGTGACTTGATGGCAATAAACATAAAACTATCCAACACTGGATATTCTTGCATTGCCCATGAATCAAAGTGGACAATTGGTATAGACAGCATTGATAAAATCATTTAGGGTAGATCTCTCACTGAACAAATACTGTCTCTAAATAAATCTTTTCAGAAGCTGCTTTCTAATGAATTAGTACCACATGGCCATTCAAGCAGTATGTCATGCTGTTAGGCTTCTTGCAGAGCAATGACTGAACTCTTGCTTCTTTATAGACCAGGCAGGGAATACATAAATGTTCAAGATCTGCAATAACAGAGACAGATAATTGATAATCGAGATCTGCAAAAATGGATAGAAATGCTGGGCAATAAATCTTTTTGGTTCTTTATGCAGGCCATCCTGTAACAAAGTGCTCTGCATTTAAACACTGTTCAGAGAAACATCTGAATCTGCTGATAGATCTGTATGAACAACTGTCAAGACAGAAAGAAGAATAGAATTCTCTGTGATGAGTTCAAGGCATCAAACCACCAACTGTAGCAAGAGCTTACACTTGTCTGAACACAAACAGTCATCTCAGAGCTACATGTTTTACAAGAGTCTAGTAATCCAGAACTAAAAATAAAAATTAAAAAGGGCTTGTAGCATTGAAAATCTGGAACACTCACTTGTCTAGTGTTAGACATTTCATTTCAGGGCAACACAACAAGCTGGCTCTGAAGACCCAAATTCTACTCAACTCTTGGATGTTTTCTGGGACCTAGAAAGAATTAGGGTAAGGACTCTCTTTTCTTCATCTATCTGAATACAAGGCCAAAGGAACAATGGTGGTTCTTACTTAAATGCTAAGCTTAAGGCACATTTCAGAACACCTTGCTGTGCCTCCCTAGGGATATAAACCCGTATGTTAATTAAAAGCAGAGGTTAGCTCTTTTTTTAATCACTCAAATGGATGCCTAGATTAGGTTTACTAGACAGAAGATTTGTACACCTAATTAACAGAGAAACCCTGAATGCATTACTAAGAAACCACTCCACAACCCTCGATTTCCTAATCCCTGCACTCCTTTTAGATTTCACCTAACATTAACATATGTTTTACTCATCATTAAAACACTCTCTTGGCAACACTTTTTTGAGATGCTTTTGCTGTAGAGATTCATGACTGGTTAAAGGATAAGGAGCACATGAAGTGTTCTGTCCTTTCATTTTCAGGGAATGAGGAGGAAGAAACAGGAAGAGCCAGCAGATCAATACCTGGCTGCCAGCCTGGTGTCACTGGCAGGATTTTGCCTTTTTTAATTATAGATCAGTTTACATGACAGCAGGCCTGCTGGCAAGAACCAGGGTACACCTGTCTCAAAGGGGAAACAGGATCTCTGCACAGGAGCCAGCAGGGCTCATTGAGAGCTCTAAACCACACTGGAAGGGGGAAGGGAAAACAAAGAAACTCCCTAGAGATAAGCCTGGGGGCAGCACTGGTGAGGTTCTGCTGTCTGCAGCCGGTGCAGGGATGGGATGGAGAGCCACAGAGCTGTGAAGATGCAGGTTACTGACGTGATGAAACCACATGAAGCACCTGAGAACGGTCACACAGGAAATACAGATGGTGCTGTCCAGAGAGAAGCAGTGGAGATGCTGAAGGGTCTGAGAAGTCCTGTGAGGAGCGGCTGGGGAAGCTGAACCTGGAGGAGGCTCAGGGGACACCACATGGCTCTCCATGACTACCTGAAGGGACAGTACAGCCAGGTGGGGGTCAGGCTCTTCTCCTTCTGACCAGTGACAGGACAAGAGGAAATGGCCCCAAGTCATGCCGGGGAGGTTGGATATTACAAAAATTTCTTCACTGAAAGGGTTGTCACACATTGGAATGGGCTGCCCTGAGCCAGTGGCTGGGTCACTGTCCCTGGAGGTAGTTAAAAGACATGTAGATGTGGCACCTGGGGACATGGTTTAGAGCTGGGCTTGGCAGTGCTGGGTAATGGGTACTGTAGTCACAGTCACTAATTGGTTCACTTTTTAATTCAGATTTTGTTTTTCTGAGGAAAACCTCATCAAAATCCTAATATACAACATTCAATAAAGGACAACTGGTCAAATGTAAAAGGACACCTGGTATCATAATATACTCTGCTAAATATAAAATCCCGTTATTTGGGTATTTTTACCAGAAAAGGACAGAGCTGATCCTTTCAATTAAACTACCACAAACAGTTCAAGAAATGAAGAATGAGTAGTTGAAGAAATGAAGCGGCAATTCAACTGTTTTAATTTAAATAAAAGTAGTTGAAAAAACATCTAGTTATTAAATTATTTAAAATCTAACATAGAATAGGTGGAAAAAGCAGTCTTTAAAAAGTAAATCACTAGTTGATTTATAAACTCAAACCTCAGCTACTGTCAGAAGGGACTATATAATGGAGACTAAAAACATTAAAAATGGCATCTTTTCTTGGTCAAGATTAAAATAATTTTGTAAAAAGCTATGGAGAACAGCCAAGCAAATAACGCAATTGCATTTCTTTGAGTCAAAAATCACCATCCTATCTCTTTCTAACCATTGCTTCCCTCAAATCCTTTGGACAGCAACTGTCATGTTTATGCATGCACTAGGATAACCAGAATAATACATCACCAACCCTGAAACACAACCACTATATAAATAGTGAATCAAACTGTTTCAGCAGAAAAGGACTGAGAGCAATAAATAATGAATGAATAAAAGCTTTCAAGAAACCATTACCATTCCCATGGTCTAAAAGGTCTGAGCACAAGATTTGTATGGAGAAATGGTGATTCTACCAGCTGATTAACAGGAAACAGCTCTCAGAGCACACTTGTCCTTCATTAGGCTTTGCTGCTTTTGTATTAAACCTCTGAAACTACAAAGCAGCAAATAACAAATACAGTGCATTAACACTGGTTATGTATTTTATCTAGTCTATGATTTTTAGAATTCAGTACTGGTTTACTGCATATTCTATTTTTCCCCTTCCACACCCACAGCTCTGCTCACTATCCCACAGACAACTCTGACTCACAGGAGCCAGTTAATGGAATGAACTCCCTCCATAAATCCCCTCTCACCTACAGCTGCCAGCCAGTGTTATCCTACTGAAACTGAGAAACATTAACTCTGAGCAAAATTTCTTATTCTGTTCTGAGCTTGAAAGTTGCTGCTTATGTCCTTTTTCTAATGTTTTACTCTCTACAAGCCCTGCTGTGGTTACCGGCTTCTCCTTGGAGATGTTTCTTCCCTCCAAAAAAGGGACAGGTATTGCCACATAGATAATCAGAATATTTAACTGTACCCTGAAAAAGCTGTGCTATGGTAGCACAGACAGGACTGGTACAACTTTCTAACAACCTCTAGTATTTATTTTAAAGAAAATAAAATATGTCAAGCCTGTTGCTAATATGAAGTTTCTATTTGAATTATCTTCAGAAAACAAATAATCTCATTGAAACAAATCTGTGCATTAGTGATGTAATAATGAACAACACTTAGACACAATGGCGCCTAGACACTAAACACACCTTAATCTTCCCAGAAGACAGACTGATATCCTTACAGGAAAATTTGATAATTTATTTGGAGGAAGAATTTAACCCTCCAAATCTCTGTGCATCACCCTACTAGCAGCAGCAGTGGCCGTGAGTCGCTGCTGTCACCAATTGTTATACAATAACCTTCCTGTGCCTCTCTGCTGCTGGCACTGGCAGTGACTCACCAGTGGCTCCACTCAGGCCAAGAATTCCTAGGATGCAGCTTCTGTGCCCACCAGAGAGCAGCTCTCAGCTTCACACATTCAGCATCCCCAGCCAGGTAATAGCCATGGTAGTCCACATCCTCCCTCTCTGCCATAAATTGACTCTACTCAACCCAAACAAAAGCCTGGGCACATTCTGACACTACTAATATAAACACAACATGGGACAAAATCTTAAAACTAAGACATTTATGGATCCTCTTATATCTCTCCCTCTTCACAGCAGAATCTGTATTAGGGACCCTAGTTCAAAAGCTAAAACACTTGTTTTAACCAACCACATGTAAGGCTCCTAATAAAAAGTTTCAACGCCCCTCAATTTTTCATTGGCAAGTCTGCTCTAAAAACATTTCCAGTGAAGGAACATAGCACAAACAGTAGGTCACTAAAAACAAACAACTGCGCTGACACAGTGTCTTAAATGAAAAATCAAGTATTCTTCATAAGCGATTTTAATAGAAAAAACTACAATTATGTTAAATTAGTCTGACAGAAAAATTCCTTTTATTACTTAGAAAAAAGTAATACAAGAACCTTGACCCCTTCAAAATAAACAGCTCAACCTAAATATATAATATAAATAGATAACAGCTGAGCAATGACTGCATTGATCCATTCAATCCATTCATTACCTTCTGAACATTGCCACAAAAGTGAACACTAAAATTTATGAATAAAGCATTTCCTTTCCCAAGACAGGAATAATTAAACTAGAAATAACTTAAAAATAAATTTAATTACAAATTACAGTAAAATTAAATCAAACTACACTATAAGTTACTGTAAAAATACATTGGCAAAACATGACTAATTAAAAAAAAATAATAGATGTACTGTAAAAATGTGAAACTTTGGAAGCAGCTGTGTTACATGGAAAAAGGTACTTCAGTATCCTCAGGTCTTGCTTACCTACCAAATCTTAAGAAATGTGTTTGAGTCTCACCATATATTTCAGAAGTATTTGTAATACTTCGAAAGCACATTGCCCATGTATAAGCAGTACTCCTCACTGCCATAACTGGCTGTAACTGAAAGGAACAAAAAACTAGAGAAAATACCAAAGTATTGAGGAGTCAATTTCTTGATTTCAGTATTAGAACCAACTCTAGAAATCACAGGTAAAGGTCCTGAAAGAAAAAGATTCTCTTATGGGAAATAATGAGAAGAGTTCCTACATAGGTCAACAAAGTACGAAAACAGTATTTCCCAGTTATCTCTTTTTTCACGGATCCTGATTATATTGGAAAACCACCAAGAAACATCAGCCTTACACTGGACTTTGGCTTTCTTTCCTGAAAAATTCACCTCAGTCTTAATCCCTACCACTCTTGCATGGGAGATTCCAGTAACCCCTCTTTTACTCAGAGAGTGAGTAACTAAACAGTGAGTTTAGTAACTAACTAAACAGCGTGGTCAGTAAGAATGGAGCCAGGCTAGACCATGTGTTTGCATCTATTCACAGGAGAATGATGCAAGAAAACTGCCCACAGGCAGTTTAAGAGAAGGAACAGCTCAGTTCTCAAAGCTGAGCTCCAGTTGAGTGTCCCAGGCGTGTAAAGACACAGCAAGTTCAGTACTTCCCTGCCTGATTCTGCTTTGTCAGGGAAGAAGAAAAGGCTAAAATACCGTGCCACTCCTTTGCCAGGAAAACTGTATCAATACTAAATATATATATTACTGTTTTTTTCCCCAGTGGGAACACTCTGGGTTTGACAATTCCTCCTCAGAGTGTGTTCTTCTGTGTCGCTGAGGTGTGTTGTAGTAGAGCAGAGAAAGAAATTTGTAGTTTGGGGACAAACACTCTCTCTTTTTTTGAAGGTGCATGTTTTTAAAAAGACCAAGTTATATATAAATATGATGATGAAACTCATTAGAAGGTAGTTCATGCAATGCTGTGTCTGGTAAGGATAAACAGGATATTTTGGTACAGGCAAAGAAAAATACTTCACAAAAAGTACAACTCAAACTACCTGGGTTTCATGTTTCAGATATGTACAAAGTTCAACTGCACACGGAAGGAACAAGGCAGAGGGCAGAGGAGGATCAGTCCTCAGGTGCCTTAATTTCTGCAGTCCAGTCTGCTGAGATTACAGCTATTAATGCACCCCTCCTGTGGACAGATAACAGAAAGGATGCCTTAAGCTCAAATGGTCAGTCTACTGTCAATACTTGTCTCATGAGCCACTGTGTTTCTCTATCACTGACTTCTGGCACTCACCAACTAACAGCACAAGACAGAACTACAGGATACCCAGGCTGGAAGGTACCTCTGGAATGCACCAACCATTCCAGCACCCCTGCCAAGGCAAGGTCACCCAGGAATGCATTCAGGGGTTTGGAATGTCTCCAGAGACTCCATAACTGTTCCAGCGCTGTGCCAACCTCAATATAATGAAGCGCATCGTGTTGAGGTGCAAATTCTTGTGTCTTAGTTTATGACTACAGATTCTGAAGAAGACAAATATCAAAGGTTATTTATTTACTCCAAGCCTGTTGGCATTTCATAACTGCATTCCATCCAGATAGTAATTAAGAGTTAGTAATCAGCTACATTCATTTAGCACAATTTAGCTATTTGTATCAAATACATTTGCTAATGAATAGATTAAAATTTTTTAAAGTTCAGGGCATGGAGACATTTACCAGGTGCTAAATCTCAAAAATACATGTAGGACTCCTACTGAGTCAATCAGTTGATCAACCAGTCCAGAACAAGAGACATCTGATCTGAAATGCAGCACTTACATCCTCAGGAAGGTGCTTATTTTAGTCAGAGCAGCAGAATTTCTTTAGACATTCTAATTAAATTTCTGAATGAAAGAATCAGCAACAGAAAATTTCCATTTGTCTGGACAGCACAGAAGACTTCAACAAGACTCTGAATTACAAATACTAGTGCTACACCAGGATGGATTTCTCCTTAGTGCACACGAACTGAGGCATGGGGGATGCAGGGACAAACCACCCAAAGCAGCACATCTCACCTAGAGGGAGATCTTCAGTGTACCAACTGCATCTCCTGCAAAGGAGATGTGGGGTAGAAATGCTCTGAAATTCAGTCTGGGCATAAATGGATTAAGGAGGTTTCTCTTTGAATTTTGTGCACTGCTCTTTCATAAGCCATTTATAATGGTGTTATTTCATGTTTAGTCACACCATTTATTTACTTCTAACAAAGGATTTGTGAAGTGAGTCTCAGAGGTAGCTCAGTTACAAATCATTCCCACTTAAGGCTGTAAAAAATTGATGAACAGAACACTATTTTTTGTGGAAACTGAAATATACTCAGCCCTTAGCACGCTGCTCTGAGCATCCAGATGACGACCACTCTCACAGAACATGCACACACAAGGTAAAAGGTTGGAAGAAAATTCTTCCAACCAGCAGTGGAGACAATGAAGGCTCATCAGCACAAGGCACAGCACAGCAAAACCTAATAGCCACTGAAATTTCCTAAGCACTGGCCAGAAACACTGTGAAAAAGCATCTAGACACGAGAATGAAAGAAAACTGAAGTCCTAAAATGGTTGTTAAAATAACCTGGATGAAGCTAACAGGCTAATAATGTTCTTGAAACTAACTTTGAAGTCATACAGAGAGGGGCTTTCTGAAGAGCAACAGACCTGCCTAGAACTTAAAGAAAACCTTACCACTTCACGTTACACCCATGTAAGCTTTCTTATAGTTCACAAAGAAAGAAGGAGGCTCTCTGGAATTCTGAGACAATCCTACTATAATCTCAAGTAAACACACTACAAGATACATATGTTCTACTTTTGGATGTATTTCCTGCACTCCAAGTTCCTGAAAAGGAAAGCTCTTCATAAAAGCTATAGTCAAGACATCTGCATGAAGAGATTAAAGTTCCAAATCCATGAGTATCTCAGTCATGCCAATATAGCTGAAACCACGTCAGGCACACCCTGCAATACCTTCTGCAAAATCCTGTATGCAGAAGACAGATACATCAGCTGGGCAGCACAACAGAACAAACTCCAGGCTTCGCTGAAAACACTTGATGTGGAACAGGACAATATTATTCTGATTTTAAAGAGCCTGATCTCAGGTCCTTCCTAAATGCTAAATTTAAAAAAAAAATCGCAACATCAGAAACAAACAGAAGGCAAGAAGCCAGTACCCTGCATCCTTGAGGCTTCAGTCATGATACAGCAACTAAAATGTCTTTTACAACAAGGATCACCAGTATCCTCTGCAAGCAGAGTGCTGGCCACTGGTTCCAATCACAGGTAAATCAGGAACTAGTGAACCTCCAAGTGTTATAAGAAGTGAAATTTTAAAGTCTCTTTATTTACTGAAACTGCTTTGGTCATGCAGTTGATATCGTACAGGAAGAGAAATGCATCATATGTTTTCTGAACACCCTGTGTCTTGAGAACATTTATGCAAGACAGGCATCTTGAGCAGGCCAAGAGTCCCAAGTAGCATGACCTGAAGCCTGGCCTTGGACACCAGTAAAATGTGGTATCTTTTTACCAGATGTACAGTGTGAGTCTGCCTGTCTGGTACTCCTGCAGACTTACAGGAGAGGGTCACTAAAAGGAGGGTAAGCAAGAAGCAGGATGTTACATTAATGACTCTTGGTATCCTGGAGACAGAAATTCAAGACAAAGGCATTTCAGCCAGGAACATGACTAACCAAAAGTGACAGCTGAAGGGGAGAGAGACTGAGGCTAAATGAGTCATATGCTTCCCAAAGAACACTCAAAACGTGGCAGTGAGAAAACACAAACTGAACAAGTGGCTGTATGTAACTGGTAGCCTGCATATAAAGATCATAAACAGATGACATTCAGGTAAACCATGATGTCTGCCCAATATTTAAAGAGGCTAAAGAATGAGATACGGTGGACTCCACTATGCAGTAAGCATAAAAACCCTTCATCAAAACCAATCATCAAAACCCTTCATGAGACCAAGCCTTCAGCTTGGGCTTATTTATGAGGAGCTTTCTGGGCAGAGGAATCATCCAGAGTGCTTTGAGTTCATCCAGTTGAAAGTAAATATAAACAGGTCTGAAGAGCTTCATATGTTTTACAGTCCTGCGCAGAATATCCCTAGAAGAGAGGCTTCTCCACCCATCCATTCCTCCATCCATCCTCTGGTCCATACTGATAAGACTTGTAAAACCTGGTGAGCTCTCTCTAATCTCAGTACTGCAACAAAGTATTCAAGGACAGATGTGAAAAAAAGGAATTTTGCCTACATGTCACGATTTAAACACACTGATCCCACTCAAGGTTGTCTGGAAGCAACAATATCCCACAGGGAAAAAAAAAATGCCTGCTCCATCCAACATCATCTGCTAAAATAGCCAATTTAAAGCAAACCTGTAGAATAGGCCAGAGCACTATGAAGGCAGCAGAAGGAAGGGTTCTGCACAGGCTCGGATGTAACTAGAGTTCACTTGTCATGACTGACCCATCAAGTAGTCTAATTTTGTATGAGGGATACATCTTGTATGAGGCATCTCCCAAATCTAGGACAGAAGAAATATGGCCTCATTTAACAAGGTCATCAACTCAGGTAGGAAAGCTGATGTAGCCACAGATTATTTTCTCTGATCTGCCTCTTGGGCTTGCTCATGAACAGGATGGAACTGAAGACTTTCAAGATGGAAGGGTCTTCCCTTCAAGCCCTGAAGCAAGTATTGGAAACAGGACCATATGGAGAAAATGCCAAAGGACTATACTTCATGCTAAACTCACTGCCTACAAGTTGGAGGAGGAATCACGATTTGAATGTTTACACAATCTCAAACATTAAAGATTACTCTGATTCAAGGCCAAAGCTGATGGATGTGTCCAGAAAATAATTAAGTAGTCTCCCTTCCCTTACCTGAAAGGCATTAGACTGAAAGTCTTTGTAAACCAAGTATTTCCTCAGGGTCCTCCAAGAAAACATAAGTATTTGGTACTCCTGCTGGGCAAAGGCATAATGGCTGCCATTTAAAATAAGTCAGCTTCAGGAAATGAGACAGACACATGAAAGCAAAGAGAAAGAATTACTTAAAACCAGCTAAACAGCATAAAAACAAAGTCTATGCAATGCAAGCTACTGCTCAGCCCTGTGTCACTGAAGGTACCATGCCAGCTGTGTGCTTGAGAGATGCACTAGGTGTTTCTTTTACAATTTACAGATTCATTAAAAAGATTG
The DNA here is from genome assembly GCF_048771995.1 of Taeniopygia guttata. Classification (NCBI taxonomy): domain Eukaryota; kingdom Metazoa; phylum Chordata; class Aves; order Passeriformes; family Estrildidae; genus Taeniopygia; species Taeniopygia guttata. Next base: position 69,920,571 of record NC_133025.1, read on the forward strand.
GTTGGAACCTAGTACAACCCCTCACTTCAAGCAGGGCTAGTAGCAACATTAGATCAGCTCAGCTCCTCCCAAATACTTATCCTTGTGCCATAACCCATGGATTAGCAACTTCATTTATATTTCAAGCCTAACATACACTAGCAGAATTTTCCTTTTAGTTTGTTTAAATTGGAAATAAGTTGGATGGCATTTGTGCAGACAGTCAAAAATTTCAGTCTCACTCATACACACATGCAGTAATTCAAGCTAGAATTCCAAAGCCTGTATGTACTGCATATATATAATAATATTAACTAGAGAATATCTCTGTTTGGCTAGAACTCTTCAAGGTAATTGTAATAAATTAAAGTTTAAGCCTACAGACCTATACTACATAGCATAACTGCCTTCATCTTAAAACAACCAAGAATTCTCACACACTATAGAGAGGATGAAACTGGCAAAACTTAAAGAGTATTCAGATTCAGCTGCTTTTCTACCTCAGTGTTTTTCACAATTTATCTTGGCCAAAACCAAACCAGTGCAAAAGGAGCAAAGCTACTACGTGTAAAAATGTTCGAGTCCTCGCAACAGCAGTTTTCAAGTAAAAAAAAAAAAAAAAAAAAAGAAAAAACTAGGAAAAAATCAGTTAATAAATATTTATGCTTTCTAGTCCACAACAATGTTGCAGTTTTCACCAAAGATCAATAGTACCACATCTTTCAATGCATCATCTCCTATTTTTGCAAATGGCTCTGCAGTCCCTCAGGCAACCTCATTTCCTTTTCTCTTTATCTCTTCTGAACACAGCCAACTTCTATGCAATGGAAAACAGAAACCAGTTTAGCAAAAGACAGGTTTAACCAACCTAACTGGCAAGAGGAGCTGAAAGGAGGAAAAAAAAAATCCTTAATTTACTAGAGTAACAAACAGCAGTGTTGGGATCTGTAGGAAAGTATCTGCCCATAGATAAGGCAACACAAAAGGAAAATTACACAAGCCTCAATATGGTAAATGAAATAATTTTCTAAGAAATCAGAAGAGACCTTTGCTTTCCTTCAACTAATATTTTACACTTATTGTTACAGATTAATATAATGTGCCTAAGACTTTGCTGCTTCATTTCTCTTCTCTCAAACTGGCTTTCTAGAAGTGTTTTCGTACAGCAAGTAACTGAGTTTGTATTATGGCATGACAGACTGACTTGAAATTTAGCAGGCCCAGGCTATGCACAGCTATTTACAGCAGCTATTGAGGACAACACATTTCATACAACTGATTTCTTTAAAGAATCTTTCAGCCCACACTGAGTGCAAATGGATAAAACTGATCTCAAAGCAACTGCTTACCTATCAAAGGCGAATATCCTCTGCATAAATTCCACCAGGGAGAAACTGATTAGTAAGCAATATGCAATTAAAACCACATACAAAATATTGTTCCATCCTGGGAAGGGTCTGACTTTCACTACCACTGTGATCCTGAAGGAAGAGTGGTTTTTCCAAATTCAGAACATTTGTTCTGAGATACATGGTAGTGAAGGAAGCTGATCTATCCAGTGAATGCATATTCCAGCAGTAATGGCTATGAGTAGTGCTGTGTAGGCAAGGCATTTGTTATTGATTCCCTAGTCTTTTTACACCATATATTGCTTTTCCTGGATATTCCATCTAAGAGTTCTTTATCTCTATACCCGTTTCACAGACATATATATATATATGTGTATATATATATATATATATATGTCTATATAAAAATTCACACACATACACATATATAAGTAAAAATGAAAAGAATGCTTATTAACAATACAATTTGAGAAATTTTATTACTAAGAAAATTATCTTCCAAAGCACGTTAAATTTTCAGTGCTGCTATTAGGCAAGTGGTATCTCACACATTTTTTATTTCATGGGGAGACAGAAACTGAAAACCTTAATTTCTTCTAACCTTATCCATGAGGCAGGAAGATTTCTTTCTTCCACAGTTTATGCAAAGGAAGTAGTAGCTACAAAAATATTTCATTTCTTCCACCAACAGATACGACAAGAGAACTTTGCTAGGGCTCATTTGCTTATAAGCACTAGTTTAGAATTACTGCCTGTGGTATTTTTGAGTCAAGCTGATTCTGTGAGATTAAGTACTCAGCTGATAGGATTTTTTTTTAGCATTATTTTTTATGTTTAGGGGGAAAAAAACCCTCATAGCTTCAGTTCTAACCCCAGCAAACTAGTGCCTGAATTGCAGCAGCTGCATACTCCCCACCTACAAACACAAAGGGGGGCATAATCTGTTTCTCTGCATATGGATCTTCTGGAACATCCAGCTTCCAAGGCTGCCAGGGATCCCAGGTGCCAGCTGAAAAGCCCACCACTCAGACTACCACTTAGGGGCACGCTAGGAAAATGCCTGTACATCAAAAAGTGGAACAAAAATTTATTTGTTCATGAATTAAAAATGCCATTCAGAGTCAAATCACACAAACTCGGGGAGACACATGCCCTAAAGACCTTATTCAGAAGTCACACAACTCAACTCATGTCTCTGTTTTTCTCCTGCTGTCCAACTGGGTTAGACATACAAAAGTCAGAAGAGGAAAGGAAGTTTTTGATCACTTGCCCATCAGCAGCTAATCTTTAACATGTGCTCAGTTTATCTCTAACTTGCCAGAGACAGAAGGTAACAACTGAGAAGTCTGCACATTTTGTTTAACATTTAGTTTTGTAATAGGGATTACAGTGTCACACCACTAATGAGATTACATATTTATTTAAAATTCACATGGATATTCTGAAATCTGTATAATTCATAAAGCTGTTTCTAGCATTAAAATGTTCAATATAATCACCTATAAATACCTGCCTGTCCATTAATCATTATTTTTTTGTTGATTTTTGGTAATTACCATGATCTCTTCCTGCTCTCCTTTTCCACTAAGCTTGTAGACCAAGGGTTACATGAAAGTAACATTAACTTTTAAGTCAGTAACATATATTTAGCAGTTCAGAGTACTGATATGAACAGTAAGAAGTGGAAATAACACAGACCCCTGACATGAATAAGACAGTCAATTTTCACTGGGTTTTAGGTGCATTTATTGAGATCCAGAGAGGACTCTGACTTGGCCATATCTTTGGAACACGCTCTTAGTTGTTACAAAAACTTAAGATTCTACCTCTTGACCACCATGAGTTCCTCCCACAGAAAGCCATTCATAAAGGTAAAAGGATGTCTGCTAAAAATGTAAATTGACTTTCAGCATGCAGCATTATTTGACAGCAATGAAACGTAATTACAGAGGCAACTGCTGTAAGAAGCACTCCTTCCCAAATAAGCACCAGCATCAGGCTAATGGATAAATCTATTTCCTAGACTCTAATGAACAAATATCCTTCAAAAAGCCTCAGTCTGGCTATAGAAACACTGTAATTTTATTGTTGCTATGTAAATTAGCTGGTAAACACTTCAGACATTTGAAGCTTACACATTTACTTCTTCTGACACCTTGAGCATAAATTGGCAAAACACCTCTTCAGGTTTCATGCCTTATACAATAAATTGAGAATAGAGATCAGGAATTCTTTGTTTCTGATAAACCTAACCTAGATCTTACATTTTTAAGAACTTGGACAGCAGAAGTCATACTTAAAGCTAAAGAAATACAGAATTAGCAAGTCAGCAGGATATGGACAAAGGGAGATGTATATCCACAAAGATGCTCTGATGGACCTCCACAGAGATGCCTGAATATTCTAAATATGAAAGAGAATATACTTTTAGCTTTGAATTTTTAATAAGTATCCTGAAAGCTGTGAAACATTCAGTAAGATATCACTGTTACTTTTAAGAGAACTAAGTTCTCTGTACATCTGAGAATTAAATATTTGCTAAAAAAGTTTGCTGAAAAATATTTGCTAGAAAAGTTTTTCTTCTTACAGTATAATTTTAAAGAGCAAATTAATATTCTGTAGTATACTGTTTATTTTTCAGGATACTCAATTTCTACTAAGGAAATTTTTCCCCTTTAAAATTTCAAAAGTATCTCCGAATTTAAACCAAAACCTTTCCCATTCTAGCTAAAAATAACATATAATTCTTTTTTTTATATACTGATAAGCTATTGAAAATTAAATTAACTACAAAAAAGTCACTATTACTGTAGAATATAACATCTAGACCCCAAGATACTCTAGAGCAGTTTCTCAGTATACTCATGCCACCCCTCAGAAAACCCTTAATCATGTTCAGCTCCAGACTGGTCAATTAACTGCTTACAGAAAATCTCCAAATTCTGTCTTTTCACATTTGCTTGGCTATATCATCTTATTCCATTATTTTACCACAACAATATTGACTGCAATGAAATTATTCCTATGTTTCTGAGTCAGGTAGACAAAAAACATTGGAAGTATTTTAGAAATAGAACATTTACAAGTTCAGCCACTAACCAGCTCACTAAAATCACGTTTGATTGAGGAAGCAATCCAGTCTCACATGAAATTGCAACAAAGCAGGAGACAACATGAGCATCTAATAATAAAGTACTCATCATCAGTTAGCAGGAATATTTAGCCCAGCACTTCCTTCTCCGCATTTCCAGAACACTTTTAACTAACACAAGAAGTTCTAGCTATAACTGTATTTCTGCAGGTGTTCAGGTGTTGGCAGTGGGGTCTCTGCTCCAGCAGCTTCACAAGACATCCACCACAGGACACAACTGGACCTCTCAGGCATGTGTGGGGTGCTTTAATGAAAATATGAGGAAGAGCACAGAAGAACACCAGAAGAGGAGGAACCAACAGAGGGCATGAGAGAACAAGGTCAGGGAAAGAAGAGGAAGAAAAAGAAGAGAAGGGAAGATGCTCTGCCCTGGAGCAGGTCATTGCTGAAGGGACAGCAGCCCATGGAGGACCTACTGCACAGCCAAGGAAAACAAAAACAGAGAGCAGTAGAAAAACTGATACACCTTGCCGCCAACCCCTTGAATCACATCTTGCCTCACTGAAGGGACCCAGTGCACCCTGTGGTGCTCACAAGGCAGGGAGAGAAGTGTCTGGAGTGAAGCTGAGGCAGGAAAAGGAGGAGGGATGGATTCCCCCAAGTGGTTTAATGTTTATCTTTTTTGTTACCCAGTAATTCAATATTTATGTTAATCTGCAATAAATTAAGTTGAATTCCCAAATCGAGTTTGCTTTGCCCATGACAGCAATTGGGTAGTGATTTCTCTGTCTTTATTTCAAGCCTGGAGCATTCTCAGCCCTGTTCTTCCTTTTTGCTCCCCATCCCTCAGCAGCAGGACATGAGGAAGCAGCTGTATGGGTGCCTGAGCCAACCCACCACAGGGATGTAACAGCATTATCCTGGCAAAATATAATAGTAACATCATTACATTTGACCCAGTTTTCACTTACTATTCTTAGAATTGTGTTAATTCATTACCAGAAGTTGTGTCATTAAAGATGAGATATTCTTCAGCAGGGAAACTGAATAGCAGATAACCAGGCATGCTTGTACTCAGTAAGAAATCTTTATCTCCCTGAGACCCATTTCCAAGGGCCTGAACATTTAAACACTTATTTCTTCACAGACAGTGCAGAGTATCAGAAGCACAGAAAAGATATGCATGTGGAAAAGCGCCTATGACAAACATCTCCAAAAAAATCCTACAAGATACTTATCCACAATGAATTAAATCTTCCACCAGTCTAACCTGACTAATTAGTATAATAATAAATGCTCACTGGGCAGCTTCACATTTCCACCAGTTGGCCACAGGCTTCAACCCGGGACATAAACATACAGGTATCTTGTTTCTACATTTTCTTCAATGGTTTTATCATATCTGGTATAACAAGCCATAAAAAAAGGCCAAAAGAGGAAAATTCTAACAAACTTAGGTGTCATTTGTTAAACACCTATGTGAAATACTGTGAATGTAAAAATTAATCTAACTTTAACACAGAGTGAAAGAAAAATACTGTTTACCACTAGTTTCTTTTGAGAAAATGGTCTTTATGTCCAGGCACACTGTGGGTATGGAAATTGGAAGTCAGAATTTACCAGATTTTATCTAGAAGGAACACAGACACACACATTTTGGAAAAACAAATATGAAAAACCATAGAACAATATAGTCTGACACAAATGGAATTATTCTAACACTGTGTCCTGCTCAAAGCAGGGGCAGTGGAATCAGTTTGCTCAGCAGCTTCCACAGTCAAACTCTGAAGATCTCCAGGATCAGAGATGCTGATAAACCTTGGAGTATTTTAACTACTTCTAATGATGAAAATGATGCTCCTTGTGCCTGGTAAGAAGGACTTGCTCATGTTACAACTTGCCATCACTGCCACATCTCTTCCACTGCCCATCTCAGAGAAGTCCAACTTCATCTTCTTCACACCTCCCCATTAGGTAGGTGGGAACCACACTAAGATGCCCTGAACCTCATTTTCATCAGACTAAGCCAAAACACTTCTTACAGCCCGTCCTTATATGCCATATATCCAGTCCCCATGTCCCCATATCATTTCATTACCTACCAGATTGATGCCAGAACATCAGTACTGCCCTGTACTGCAGAGCTGGAGACAGGGCATGGTACTGGATGTGTTTTTGTATGTATGGCCCATGAGAAACACCAGTAAGCCAATAACAATTAGTGCTGCTTCCCACCCTCTGAGCAGCCAGCGCCCCTGCCAGTGCAGCCACACATTTGCCTTTTCACAGTTGCCAGATTGTCCCAGTTATCCCACTCATTCTTTTCAAAGTGCAAAAGAGGGGGTAGCAAGGTAGGATACAGTTGATATAATACAGCTATGCAATTACAATACCAATTAGTCAGAAAGTGGTATCAGGTACAAGGTAGCCCTCAAAGCCAAATTTCAGAATTTTAAGGCTACAAACCAAGATCAAAGGGAAGTTAATAGCTACATACATATCATCTACTTACAGAGTGAATGTCTCTTCTGCTTTGAATGATAACACACATACATTCACACTGATAAAATAAGTATCAAATGTCAAAATACCTACCAGTGTCTTTCACGTGGCACTGACCATTTCTTGTTGAGTAATACGGATCAGACAAGATACTCCAAAGTCTTGGCAGCTAGACATCTGACTTTTAAACACTTCAGAAGCACTATTTTCAATATGAATGCCCTCTCCACAGAGGAGACTGGGATTCTACACTTGTTGACACAAAACAGGGTGGTAGCAGTGTTTATGTCTAATATCAGACAGGTTTACATACAGCAGTAATTAAGCATAAATTATATGCAAAAGATCATTAAGGCACAGACTTTTGACTGTGAGGCCTGGAAGATAAAACAATAGCAAAGCAAAAGGCAGAATAAAATCAGCAGTTTCCCTTTTTGGAATTCATACAATTGCAGGTATCATCCCCTACAAAGACAGGTTGGCAACTCAGCAATCCTAGTAAAGATATTTCTTGTTACAGAGTGGATGGAGGAAAACACTTTGAATTGATAAGTAGCAATCTTGAACAATGCAAATATTTTCTTAGCACAGCTTTGGCCATCATGCTGGAGAAGATCAGGCTCCAGGGAGACTTTGCAGTATATTCCAGTACCTAAAGGGCTACATGAAAACCAGAGACAGAATTTTTGCAAGGGCATGAAGTGAGGGGACATGTGGTGACAGTTTTAAACTGGAAGAGATTTAGATCATATATTAGGAAGAACTTCTTCACTGTGAGGGTGGTGAGGCACTGGCACAGGTTGCCCAGAGAAGCTGTGGATGCTACATCAGTGGAAATGTCCAAGGCCAGGCTGGATGGGGCTTCAGAGCAACATGGTGTAGTGGAAGGTGTCCCTGCCATGGCAAGGGGCTTAGAACTACATCACCTTTAAGGTGCCTTCCAACCTAAACCACTCTATGATTGTATGAATAAATTACCTGCAAGCTGAGAGAGATTAATCAATTCTTGCATTGCATTCTATCAGTGGCAATATTAGCATTTAAGAACTTGAAATTCAAGCAAGATGTACTAAATCCTCTTAAAAGGGCAATGGAAATCCAACATTGATTCTCTTTGTAGTATTTGAAATGATAAAAATAACACACCCCTTAGAACAGTTGTGAAAGAACAAGTTTTAATTTCTCAAGAAACGGTTAAGAAAGGAAGACTTTCAAATCCCATATCATCTTTTGAGAAAGGTCCCTGGAGGTAGATAACTGAAGGGCCTGAAACTACACAGGAATGTCAAATCCTTATAAACACTCTATTGAGCAAACTCTTTACAAAAATGGTCTAGTTTCCTGAAACAAAAGGCTCTTTCCCAAACAGGGATAATAAATTTGGAAAGAGAAAAAAAAATTAATTAATGCTTTCACAAAGAAAGCTTAGAAGACCAAGCATTTCCACCATAAGAATCCCTGGCACTAAAAACTAAATTCTGGTCAGGAACAAGCCAAGTTTCTGGGTGTATGATCTCAGAAGTGAAAGTGAGGGGGAGGAAGGCTCTCCGAAGAGATTCACTGGGCTGGACTCAGAGCTGTTACTATTTCAGCAGGTGTAGACAGGTATGGGCAATACACAGAGTGCAGGGTGTGATTGCAACAGTGGTTTTGCACCTGAGTGCTGATGGTACCTGAATATCAACAACACAGGTGTGAGAGATCACCTGAACAAATCAAACACTTGGAATTCAGGAAGGAATTCAGGCAGGAATTCAGGCATGCAAGAAAGAACAACAAAACTTGTGAGAAAAGAACAATTTCACCAGCAGACAGTGAAACTACAGAGGGGAAAATCCAAAATGAGCCAGCCAGACAGTAGTAAACCAATTGTGTGTTTTCAACAGACACATGTTGAAGAGATTCAAAGTATTTAAAACAAATATATGTTTTTATATATACACATGTGCATATACAAATTCACATATAAACATATTTAATAGAAGATAAGCAGAAAGGAATGTCCTGACACATCCCAAAGAAAGAAATTGAGACTCAGAACTCATACAGGAAGTTAAAAAGTCCTATTAAATGCCTTTAAAGCCTGAAAATAAATCAGAAGGGGAAAAAAATTAAGACAGCAGTTTGTGACCAATATCAGGATTTCCAGATCCAGTTGAATACTAGACTTGAAAAGCTGAAGATACATGCATATAAATAAATGAAGGTAAGTGACCATATAAAGATCTTTCACAGCCTAAAATGAGGAAAGGTATAAAATTTGCCAGGTACTTAGACAAACTAGCATTTTATAAGATTGCAATAAGGAAGATGAACCAATGGGGAATCTAAATTAGTGGTGAAAGATGAAAAAGTCAGATTGCTTGCTGTATGTTTACTTCACAAGCTTTGGAAGAGCTTATGATAACATGAATGCTTAATCTGGAAAGTAATGGGAGACTGCTGAAATCTGTAATGAGGTATTACATAAATATTCTGTAATGAACTTGCACACTCCAAAATCAACGCCAGCACTCACTCCCAGGTATGTGTAGGTGTTCTGTGAGTACATGGCGAGGGTTTGGCACTGAGGGCTGCAGGGTGGCCTCTGTGAGAAGAGATCAGCACTTGTACCCCTGCCAGACAGGCAGAAGAGCCAGGAAGGAAGGAGTGAAGTCTGGGAAGGTGTTTTTTAGTTTGATTTTTTTTTATCAGCCTACTGGTTTTAACTGGAAAAAAAAAACTGTATTAATTTTCCAAGGCGAGTCTGTTATGCCTGTGGCAGTAATTGGTAAGTGACCTCTCTGTCTTTATTTCAGAGCATTTTTTTATTTATTTTCTCCTCCTGGTTCCACTGAGGAAGAGGGCAAGAGAGTGGCTTGGTGAGCACCTGCCAGCTGGCCAAGGTCAGCCCCCAAAAAATTTGTGAAGAGGGGCTTGTGCCACTGGAAAAGCCAAAATCCTGGACACGTTGGGTACATTGAGGGGCACTGAGAAAGAATTATTTCTAACACCTAGAAAGAATGCCGTACTAACTTAGCTAAGTCAATTTATCACAAAACAAAAAATACAAATCCTGAATTAAACATTAGATGTTTAACTAGATGTAATGGAATTTTTTTTTTGCACATAACATTTGTAACTTATATAAAAAAAGTTTTTTTAAAAAATGAGGTCTTGAACTTCTAAAACTGATTGTAGGCATGCATTTCATAAATTGGTTAAACAGTGCATGAAGAACTAAAGCGTACATTAGAATAAAATGGCTAACTATACTCTGAAAAATTAAACTGTAAGGCTAAAGAAAACCCTCAGGAAACCTGGATGGCAAGACTACTGAAAAAACTAACATGGTCTGACCTGAATTGAAACTGAACAGTGAGCCAAAGTCAGAGCAGCTACAGAACTGTCATAAAGACTAAACACTTCTTGAAGTTAAAAAAAGATCAAGTGACAACATAAGGCTCACCACAAAACTCTCATACAGATATGCCTACACGTTGATTAATATTTTAAATGCACCAATACCATCTGTAACATAGTTATGATACAATAATTCAGATTGAAAAGGACAGCACAAGGTCATCTAGTTTAACCTCTTACTCAAGGCATAGTCATCTATGAGATCAAATTAATTTTCCAAGAAATTTATTCAGTCACATCTTGAAAATCTTCTATTTATATCCATTATTTTTCATCCTCCCACCATGCAGCATCCAGTCTAGTTCCTCTTCTCAAAAACAACTTCATTGTATGGGAAGGCTGCTATTAATCCTCTCAAAGCCTTCCCATCACCAAATTAACCCATTCCATCAACCTCTTCTCACAGGACCTGTGCTTCAGCCCTCAAAGCCTTCCTGTCACCAAATTAACCCATTCCATCAACCTCTTCTCACAGACCTGTGCTTCAGCCTGCACTCTGGCACCCCTCTTAGATGATGTTACCAAGTGATATCTTTTTCTGCACTGGGTAGACAAAAGTTGGAGAGAGTATTCTGCACGTGGCTGAATAAGTGTGAAGCTGAAGGAAATAATCACTGCACAAACTTCTCTGCTGCCACAACGAATCATCCCTGCCTCATGTCCACCTTACTGCCCACCAGGTCCCCAAACCCTTTTCCACAGAGCTGCTCCCACCCAGCCACACCCTAACCTCTATTTTTCCTAAGAGCTTCTTATTCCCATCATCCTTGCTGCATCTCATGAGCCTCCTGCCCCTTCATTCCTGCAGACTGAGTGCCTGTGCACAGCAGCTCTGCCCTTCAGCGTATCAACTGGTCCCCTTAGGGTGGTGCCACCTGAATGAATGGGGACCCTGTCACCTGCATCCAGGTCCCTGAGAAAGATGTCAAACATGACTCAGCTTGTTACAGAAACTGGGTAGTGATCAAACCCTTAATCACGCTCTGAGCCTGATCCTACAAGCAGCTTCTCCCCATCTGGAATGACAGGAGTGATGTGGGAAACAGTGATGAAAGCCTGACTAAAGGCTAGCTAAAGGACAGCCACTGCTCCTTCCTCATCCACAAATCCTGACATTTTATCACAGAAGGCAATGAGATCAGGCATGATTAATACTTGACAAATCCATCCTGACTGTGCCCAACCACGATCCTGTCACTGACATGCTCAGAAATGTGTTCCAAAAAGACTCACTCCACAGGGACTGAAGCAGAAAGCACCATCCTCTAACTCCGTGGTTTCTCCTTTGACCTGTTTTGAAGATTGTGGAACATCCATGTTCCCACAAAGGAGACCCCTCCCCAGTTTCTTTAGTCTTTTAAGAATGACAGAAATAAGCCTTCCAGCAGCATCAAACAGCCATCTCCTCACCCTCACACTCATCCTGTGGTCTTACAGGGATCAAGTCTTCTCAAGGAAGCCCTGAGTCAATCCTCTTTCAATTAATGGTTAATAGTTACTCTCCCTGAACCACATCTCTGATCACAGAGGCCTGGGAAATCTTCTCTGGTACCTGAGCAGATTGACATATCACAGAAAGATGCAACATTTTGTTCAAATATGTTCTCTCTATTTGCATACTGTGGGAGACTGTGGGAAGCCAAGTGAGATGGATAAAGAAATTGAGTAATCTGTCTGGGGGATCAACAGTAGTCTATATTTCACAGTGAAGTATATCGAGTTCCACAAGCAGAAGTTGGGGAAAAAAAAAACCAAAATCAGCCTTCTTTATGCCTTTCCTTACTATCTGCTCAAGAATGGTGACCTTCAGAAACCAAAATATAATTTAATGAGTTTATAAAATTGAAAGGAAAATTCAACACTCATTTATTACTTCCAGCCAAACTCTGTTCTGAACACAGATATTGTGAGCAAAGAGTAAATGATTCACAAGTTTTGGCATAAGCAAGACTGATTTCATTCTAGAGTTCATTAAAAAACATGTTCTATGTAATAAAAATATATTTACAGTTCTAAGGGTATACATTTTAATCTTGTTTCCCTCAGCCCTGCTACTTAAGGAACACGTCATGTGAAAATCAACCTCTTGCCAAGTCACTCTTTAGTGAGAATATTTCCCCGACGCTCAGTTCACCCAAAGATTTCACTCAACTCTAAAAGCAATACCAGCAAAAGGGGACAGTGACAAATTATCTGAGATGAATGATAGTGGAAATACAGCATTTCTAAAACAAATTCCATCCAAGAACTACATTAAAAAACATTTGTACAGTTCAGGACTTCCTAATATTTGGGTTGACTCACACTGAATTGACTCTATTTACCATATGCTGCCTGTGTGCTCACATTATTACAACACCAACTGCAACTCCTTTGGTGCAGAGACTCATGGGGACTAGAGGGGGAAAGAAACCTGTAGAGATGTTACTTACTGATACTTCTCAATGGATCTGGAATTTCATTGCAGAAAAGAATGATACATCAGGAATGAGCAGAAAACTGAGAATAAAGGGGAAATATAATTAATACAACAGCTAAATGTTTTTTTCCAGAGAGTTTCTGTCAGGTGTTGATTTTCAGTTTGGTTTATTTCCCTACAGCTTATGATATCCACACTCTTTTGTTGCTGAACTGCCTGTTGGGCATTCAGAAGATACACAAATAATTTGTTAAGATGAAGTCAACATAAATCTGTGTTTTGAATATGAAGTATTATAGGAACTACACAAAAACCAGGGTTCTTGTTTCCATGTTAGCCATGTAAGCAAGTAGCTTGGATACATAACATGTGTGTGCCTTAGGGCACAACCTGTTGCACAAAACTGAACTTGTGCAATTTAAATTATCCCAACATCAAAAATGACAAAAACAATTATGCTACTAATCTCCCAACAGTCAGCCCCAGTGCTGAAGGGCAAAATGAAAGGAAATGTGCTTAAGCAAGAGGAAACCAGCCCAAAAGAATACAAGAGATCAAATTATTTGGGAAGAAAAAATATCCATTTTAGCTACAAATTAAATACTGTACATGATGGTACAACAACTTACTTCTAATAAAAATACTTCTCTAATACATTATACTTCATGTTTTAGATAAGCTCCTATCATCTTGATTTAATAGCACCTGTTAAAAGTGTTATAAAGATATTGCTTAATAGCTAGCAGCTCTTAATGTTAAAAACCCAGATGTGATAGACAAAAGTTCTGAAAATAACTGAGATGTTAATGCAGAGCATGTTAGCATAGGCTAAAAGGGAGGATGTTTCCTACTGGAATTTATGGTATTTACAGCAGTTTTGTAACTTGGAAGCACTAACACACTGTCTTTCATTACTCGTAATTCGGGTTTATCATGCAGTGTACAAGGGATGTAAAGTATCAGTTATACCTGGCAGAATCTCAGCCAGTTTCTTTGAACTGAGATCATAAATCACCAAATTGATATAGTCATGTTCTGCCTTTTCAATTACAAAATACCTTAACAGTCACTCCGCTGAGTACAAATCTGCCCAATCCAGTTCAGAAAATGACTTCCATAAATTAAGAGCAGCTTTTTTACCAGGCCTTCCATCACTCCAATCATGTGAAGACTAAAATGAAATAATTCACATGGTAACAAGTTTTGCAAGTTAAATACACTGCTGTTTGCAATATATATAAATATGAATAAAAAGGTAGGCACCACTGATTTTCATAGCTTAAAGAACAACAAAAGAAGCCTGGCTGAATGGAAGATTAAGGGCAGAAATACCCATCCAGTGAGAATGAAAAAAAAATAGAAGAAAAATACACCATCTTCACCCTTAAAATGAAAAAGCAGTGACAATATAAAAACATTGAACTAAAATAACCCATTCTTATGAAAAAAATATTACTTTTGCATTTATGTATAAGCCCGTACAGCATATTGACCCTCTTGTTGTTGATACCCTACTAAAATTAGTGCCTTCACTCAAGTGTTAATCAGCAGAATTTCATGCAGTGCATATGAAGGTGTCACAGCATCAACTAGTGTCTGTCTGTAATAATCAGATCTTTCTGCACCAAATCACCTCCTAACAAGCTCAACCTGTGAAGTACAGCTCTACTTTTCCCAGATCAATCTTCAAAGACTGTCTAGCATTCAGCAATTCACAAAGAAACTTTAAGTATAAAAGAAAGTGAATTAATGATTTCATCCACAAATTCCCTTTCAAATTAAAGAAGCTCAACATGAAACACTAGAAAAAGTTAATTAACAAAAAAACAATGCTAAATATAAATGAATGACAATTCTCACACAGTAAGAAAGGAGACAGACCTTAGACCTCTCAAAGGCACACAGATCTGAGCTAATTCAACCAAATGGAAAGGAGGAGAGGAAGAATTTTTTTTAATATGTACACAGTAAATGGATTCTGCATTGAGAAAACACAGCATGCAGTTTTAGAAGTCAAGTCTTGAATGAATTCCCAGCTTTAGCAGAAAAATAAAGAAAAAAGCTTTCCCTGGATAGAAACTACAACTTTGAACCCTCTAAGTCACAAACATTGGATTTTGAATCTTACTCATGGAAGATGGAGGAGAGAGAATGTAACAGCAGTACAACCACCTGCTCAAATGTTGTATGTTAAGTGCAAAGCACAACTTTAAAGTAAGTTGTAATCATACAACCAAGCACAACTTTAAAGTAAGTTGTAATCATACAACGAAGAACCAACCCAAATAAGATGGGTTTTATAAAAGCAATCTGAAGGTATACAATTTCCAACTAAAAAGGCTTACAAAGGACTAATTAGTAGAGGAACTAGTATAAGAATCTCGCTGTGATGTTACCCAACAGCAGAAAGTATTGTAAATCATAACCTGAGCATACACAGCAGTACCCACACCAACTCTTTAGTCAAGCATGGGCACAGACCTTCTCACAAATCCTGGCCGAAGCATGCTTCTTAAAACTTTTCTGTCATTCTCTCAATACCATCTGCTAGTTCATACCAACATTAAATCCATGTTAAGAAAAATCTCTATTACTCATTTTATTGCAAGGTGATTTTTTTAGTTTCCGTCCCCCAGAATAAGTTACTGCAGATAATTCCAATTTTTGGAACATTCCAGTCATAGTGAAGTGATGAGAAAGTCTAAACACATCCCTGCAAATAGGATCATAAAATGGCTGAATTAATTTTCCTTCACCCATAAAAAGTGCTGTTGACTGCACATATAGAGCACACTATTTACTTTCTCATATGAAAGTATACCTATGGTTTCTCAGAAAGATCCCTCCTTTGAGTAACTAAGCTCTCATATCCATTAAAATGGTTACACATTAACAGGCTCACAACTGAATGGCCAAACCTGATCCCTCAGACATCAGCTGAGGGGAAAAAAAATTTTAATGTCGTCCTCCAAATCAAAGCTTCCACAAACAGAATAATTTTACTTTATTCAAGAGATACACAGGCTGATGAAGACTGGGAAACTCCTCTACCCTCAAAAAAAAAACACCTATAGTTGTATGCCTTTTGTACAACTACTTTGGATAAATTATTAATCCTCACAAGCAACAACATCTGTTAAAATTAACTTATGTGCAAACCAAAGGGAGATTTCAGAAAAGTACATAAATGTGTTATGCTAATGGAAGGCACAGAAATACGCCACAGTTGATGAGATCAAAAAATTGTCTAGATTTTTACCTCTGTCCTCTCCCTTCTCATCAGTTACTGAGCTGCACAAACACTGGAGTATTGATATTTAACTAAGCTGTACCTAGTAATCACAACACTGTCATTTGCACTCCCAGCTGAACAGAGATGAATAATGAATCACTGAAGAATCTTATTCTCCACATTTACCCAACTGAGGGAAATAAGACAGTTACTTCCTAAGTCTCCAGTGCATGGCACATTATTTCCTAACAACCTATTTAAAAGCCTTTATTCTGCTTGTTCTTTTTGCCCGTTCCCCTTTTCCAGCATTATTCTGAGATCCATTGTTTCACCGATCAGCACTAATGCTCAGCCTAAAGCTTTTGTCATCCTCTTCATGGATGTCCAACAAGGAAACACTGAAACCTCTTGCCACAGAAGCCAAAAGCACTTTCAGAACTTCATGTAAATTTTCAGTCAATGCCAAATACAAAAGTATGACCACTCTTAATGAGCATGTATCTCTCTCATTAACCAACTGCTTCTGTAGATCAGATCCAAGGCATTAATTAACTATGGAGGAGCAGTATCTCCTACAGGGACAAACATGTTGGTGTTTCTTAGCTATGTTGATTTTGACATTTATAACATTTTAAGAGCTTTGGTATGATATCCTGAATAATTTAGCAAATCAAATGTTTACTTTTAAATGTTCCTATCTCTCCAAAGAGAGAGAGACATAAGATCAGCCTCATGGAAGCTTCTGGCTGTGAGATCAGATGCTGCAATAGGCTGCGTGGGTAGCTCTAACAAAGAAAGCTCCACTTATCTCAAGTTACTTTTGTTGCTTCATGGTTTATTTCTGTTCATCCAAGAACTAATACCCACTTATAATGTGTGAAGTCTAATAAATTATTCCAACAGTAAAATAAAAATAAATAAATAAAATAACAAGCCTAACAACAGGTTAAGCCTGTAAGCCTGAGGTACAAGGTTGCCCAAAGACAATATGCTACAACACAAATAGTCAGAAAGCTTTTCTCTCCCTTCAGTCAAAACTAAGTATTTGTCATCTGAGACACGATTCCACTAAAAATCAGACCACTACTCAGACAATTTCGTGATTCTTGTAAGGAAAAAAGTATATACACGTCATCTCACTGCATTAAAAAAGGGTAGGATTTGTGTGGGGGTGTATATCCATACATAATACATACATTAATGACATATATTAATAGCAGGAGCAATCAACTACTATGGAAGAAACAGATCTTGTACAAAGTACCTGAAGAAATAAGATTTTAATTTCTGAATTATGGCACTTCATGTGCTGGTTTGTTTTAATCTTAGAAACAAGTCCACAAACAAGTGACAAGAAGCATCAGAAGAAGTGTGTGGCCTTGTATTCTTTGGAATCCACATCCACATATAATTAGAAGACCATCTGTTCACAAAGTTTAACCACCCAAGGTAGCTGGTACCTGATCATTTGATAAGAAGGATCAAACAAATCCCTAAAGTCAATGTCAAGTCTACTGTCTGGTGTGCAAGGCTGCATCTGTGAAATATTTTAGGCAGCAAAAGACCCTTCAGTGAAGCGCCTGCTCCTCCACGGTGCTGCTCATGAGAACTCAAGGACACTGTATGTACTGGCCAGGACAAAAATTCATTTGATACAGACACCAGTGAGGCTTAATTTTGGATTACCATTTATTACTTGCTTGCTGTCACTCTGCTTCTCTCTCCAGCCCACTAAAGCAGGGAAAGGGGGAGGAGAATGGAAGAAGCAAGAGGGGGTACCAGTGCAGAAACAGAAGTGTTTAACAACACACTGCAGAACCTGATTACAATGCAGATATAGAGGAACAGGCATTAAACAGAGCACCTAAAGTAAAATTTATCCTCCACATCTCTGCCACATTTGCAAAGCATTGAAAAGTATCTTTTTCCCAGGCAGCCGATTGCCATCACTTCCTTCATCCCTCAATAAAAAAGTTTATTTTGTGTTACACCTGAAATTCAAAAAGTCATCACCCCACAACCTGATGTTATTTTGTGTGCTTGCCATGAACTGCCCAAGATGGTTAGAAATCTACACACTGCCTTCAAATTCATTTTGATTTTGTGAAATCAAATTCTGGAAGAACCTGTCTCCAGCCAGTTGCTCACCCTTGTTGGCTTATAGTATTTATTTTCCAAAATAGTGATAACAATAATTAGATTTTAAAAGCAGTCCTTAACAGGAATTGCATGCAGCTCAGAGCAGCAAGGACTACATTTTCCCCGTCTTAATGGGATCCTGGACTACTAGCTCCCACCCAGGCACAAGCAAAAGCAGCCCACTGCTCACACACTTTAATCATTTAAATAGCAACAGGAATAAGAAGTAATACATAAATTAATTTTAAAACCTTGTATACAGCTCAACAAACAGCTTAAAAGCAACAGGTTCTTTAGGTTTACTGATGATTGTACATTACTTAGCATTCCAGTTTACAAATGAAGTTGCTAAAATTAAACTGAAGAAGGCAGTCACATGGTATTTATTCCTGTAACTGTTATACATAAGTTTAACTCCTCTGATTTCTAAAGCAATGATCACTAGAAAAAGCCTTAATAGTGTTCTGTGCCAATATTTTGGCATCTGATAATGCTCATTTTGGGGAGTACACATGTATAACAAGACTATTTCATGCTTTTGGGGGGCTGGGGATTCTTTTTTTGATTGCTTGGTTTTGGGGTTTGGGTTGGGTTTTTTTTGTTTGTTTGTTTGTTTTTGAGGGGGGTTTGGGTTGTTTTTTTCTTTAAAGAATACAATCTCTTCCTAGGGTGAATCCCTAAGAAGGCTTTCTTAATGGAGGTCAACTGATAAAAATTTGGATTATCACAAGATCTCTTCAAATACTGATCTAGATATTGATACATCCTTCCTTTTTTTTCTTTATGTTTTAAATGTCAATACTGCCTTAGCAATTGCAAAATGTGATGTATATTGGAATGCTTCAATCTCCCCCAAACAGTACAGAAGTTTTTAGTGTTTAATCCAAGGTTATTAACAGGAAAAGGAAGTAGAGTTCTCTTAGGATATTTAATACTCTTTGGAAGCAAAATCATCACTAAATCAAAGAGGGTTTTTTGTGATTTACAAAGATCTCTCAGTTCCAATGGCACTTTGCAAAACCTTGAGTTGCTACCTGCTTCTCGAGGCTGCCAATATAACCAAACACCCCCTTCTGTTTCACAGTCCAAGGTGATGCTACTGCAAGCACTAAGCAAATCTCTTAGACAGAACAACTGGTATCACCACAGAAGGAAGCTAAATACACTTTGTCCTTGTATTTTTTTCCACCACAGATGGTGACTCTGACCTTTCCAAGAGAACCAATATCAATCTGAAAATACTATGCATAAATATAATTATGTAGACTTTGTGGGTTATGAAACTAAGTTTTGCTTAAAAGACTTTCTTTTCAAGGTCTACTGCTTGTCATCTTCAGACAAAAAAATGGAGATATAATTATGATCCACTACATTCAACAGATGCAGCCATTTTTCCGTGGGTTCAACAGATTATGTTACGTTCAACAGATTATACAAAAGAACTACAAAGCACTATCTATTCAAGGGGAAAAAAGTGTAATCCTCAATAGCTATGCTACCTGATGGCAAGCAGTTTTAATCTGATTTCTGTCAAGGATCTCAAATCACCACTAACCACTACTGAAAACACTGCTGTTTCATTGTGTCCCCTAAACACAAGTGTATACAGAAAATATATTCACAGTACTTCTATATTAGAACATCTTGAGCACTACCAAGTTTATTCCCTTATTCCTCTCCTGCCAGCTGAACCTAAAGAGTCATTTCACAATGTTTTTTTCTTCAATTACTAGTTCAGATAGCTGGCATGAGTGCTCTTCATGAGTTATCAAACACACTACTTTCAGAGTACAGAAATGTCCCCTCTAAACTCTTTTGGTCTCTAGCTTTTATCTCAGAGCATACATATACACAAATATTTATCCTAAATACAAAAGTTCCTCTGCCTTACTAATGTCTTAAGAATTAAATGGACTGTTAACTGTATCCTAGAAATCTACTTTGCTGAATAAATCCTATTCTTTCCAATTGACAGTTTATTCAGGGTGGCCCACTCTGATGACCATCTTCATATCTTTGAGGCTTCCTAGAATCACCAAATTGAAAAGAGTTTACAAAAAGCTCTATTTCAGTTTTTGGTCCTGAGGCATACCTGAAAGATGGACATAAGACCAGCATAACTACAACCTTTTTTCCATGACCTGGAAGTTCCACAAAATTGCTCCTCTCCTTTCTACTTAAATCAATACCAGGCAAAATAAGGCCGACATATGAGAATGGTGGATTTGGCATTGTAAAGGTGTAACATCAGCAGAAATTACCTGTAATAGAGGAGCACCTCTGCACTATTGCCATCATCTATCATTGTTAAATGTTCACTGGGTGACTAAGAAAGAGGAAAACTTACACAGTTTCATGTAGTTCTATTTCTAGTTCATACTTTAGAAAGCAAGAACACTTAAGAAAAAAAATTACTAACTCAAACACCATAAATAGAATAGTGCTGAAAGGAACAAAAGCTTCTAGAGGAACACAGCATTACAGACAAGACTCTTCAGGAATATAAGCACTAAATGGTGGAATAACACACTGCCACCCTAGTTAGGAGTCTAATACCTGCACAGACTCAATACATACTAAAGAAAGAATTATAGCAGAAAGAGTCTGCAGTCTCTAAATTCTGCAGAATTTGAAGTAATCCCTGCTCCAGATTAACAACAAAAAAAGCGCAGTTAAACTATTACATTCAACAGCACCACTGACATCACCTGTTTTATTCCAAGCTGCTTTTAAGTTGGTAGTATTCCCCTTATATGGATCAAGTAGAGAGCAGCTGTTCAGCCTATGCTACAGCTCAAAGCAACCCAAGGTATTAGATCCTATCTCAAGAGGAAACACGGGACAAAAGGAGCCTTGGGGAATATAGACAACCACAAAATGTCTAGTTTTATTTCCTTACAGAATTGAAAAAAAAGAACACAGGGTGTTCTCTTGGGTGATCACATGACAATTTCTGAGGTCATTATGAAGTGCTGCAACTTGATAAATGCTTTGGATACCAAGCACTCTTGAGTTATTCTGAAAGAGAATTGAATTATAATTTCATGCTGCAGCTGGGAAAAGACAGAAGGAACCTTAAAGCTGGCAGAAATCTAAAGAGCCAACAGGCATCTGCCATTGAAGGAATTATTTAAATGCAATGCTCTGGGATACTTTAAGCAATGCCTATGGAAACATATATTGCACAATTAAACACCCAAATTGGAAGAAAGCTTCATTTTCTACCAACAAATAACCAGCTCGGGAACGGGGCTAGTAATAGAATGACACAGCACTAAGACGTATCAATTTTTTTAAAACACAATTGAAAAAAAAAAATTAAGCCAATAAAGAAGTGAGAATCAATCTGATTTTCAGAGAAATAATGTACTCATTAGAAGCTCAGACAGTCTCATAACAGCAGCACCCAATGCACTTAAGAGGTTAACACATGGACAACTACACTTTTGAAAATGAGATGCTCATTACCCACTACTAAGAAATGGAAAATACTTCTGACTCTGGGGAATACTGGTGAAATGCTGGAATACATCCATCACAATAAAGTACAATGTTCTTCAAGTGCTTATCCCAAGCCAGGTGAAACTCCTTTCAGAAATACTTTCTTGGTTAAACTCTCTGACTCAGACATCCAAGGTCTCTAACCACAGAAAGACCACAGAAATGCATCAAAGTAAAAAGATGTTTTCAGCAGTACCACACTGTTTTAGCTGAAACATAAATCTGGTCTTAAAAGTAGATCAGTCAAATGTGGAAATTTCAGCGCAGGGCGTTAGACATAAAATTTGCATTGCACTACTTATTTTAAGGCACAATCACCTTGTCAAAAGCAAGTTTCAACTGAGAGGAATTCCTTTGTCCTTGAGTTTCACATCACCCCACCAGTGCCCAGTTTCTAGGCAAATTATTTCTGTCATGGTGCAAAACATACTCACTGTCTTTCCTTTCCTCTTCTGGCTTCTGATGAAGAGGTTTTCAGGGAAGCTTTAAACCACACATACTAAAATATTATTTTTCAAATCAGAAAGGTACAGTTCCCACTGAAGCATTTAGAGGAGAGTGACGCCATGACAAAACCAAGCTCCTGTTTACTGGTTTCATCAATTTATCCTCGAATATGCATGGGTTTGCATAACAGCAATCGTTTGCACTTTCCTCTGAGCTTCTTGTGAAGAATGACTGGTTAAGTCATCCACACTGCACTGAAAACTGTCATGTTTTTCCAAGAATCTATGTTAACTACAGGAATACTTTCCATGTTTAGTTTTGAGCCCTTCAAAGTGAGCTTTCAATGACATTCCCCATTTATGTAAAGAAAGGATTTTCTGTCTCTTCAGGATCAGTAAGAAAGGATGAAAATAAAGCTCCACTCCCCAGCAGCAGCATTTGCTCAGAGTATCTGATGAATTGCACCACAACTGGGGAAAAGACCACAGCTGGGCAAGACTGCAGGTCTGCCCACCTACATGAGAGCTCCAGAGAGCATGTGCATGGAATTCTCAGGATTATATCCAAGACAGCCCTCCTGCCTAGTGTCCTCAGAGGACAACCAAAAGGCTGTGACTGCCTAAGGACAGGTAGCATGCTCTTTAATCTCCCCACTCCTTCTCTGAGCTTTACTGAACCCAGAAAATTGCCGGGAAATCAATAAGCAATACATTTATTTGTACACGTTCCCAAGGAAAGAAAACTCCAAGACACGGATGAATCTATTCATAGAAGGCTGAGGTAGCAATCAAGGGGGGCTCACATTTTCTGGTACTTTTAACAACTCCCAAACCCAAGGGGCAATTAAATCACTCAAGCTGAGGTGACAAGAACAGCAATACAATCACGGACAATCAAGTGGGTCTTGAAGAATAAGGAGCCATGACCACAGGAAAGAGACTGAGATGACTATCAGATAACAGTATGAGTCAGCCAGCATCTTGGCTCCATGAGTTGAGGTGATTTTTAACAATATAACTGGTCCGAGATAAACTTTATATAAAACACAAGTACCACACGTGCAAGAAGTCGTCTTTAAAAGTGATGTCCTGAAATACTCATAATAAAGTGTAAAGCTCCAGTTCCTGCAATTATATTGGAGCCCATTTTAGAAGGAGGCTGAAGAGGTAATGAAGATATTTTCTGGTCCCCCAACACATCTGGGAAATTCCTTGTTCAGAGTCTAAACAGAGACATCTGTTTAATTAGAGAAAACCCTATTAAACTGATCTTCCACGTGAAGGGCTGAAGTGACCAACTCCAAAAGGGCACAGAAGACACAGTGAATTCAGAATTTAATTAGAACACAGTTAGCTAACTATAATCTATTAATTAGCATTCTTAGTTTTTACAGCTCAATGCAATAATACCCCTTTACTTTTAAATTGCACCCTTCTTACTTTTGGACAAAAGTTATACAATTCTACCAGTGTGGTAGTAATTACAGTGATTGCCTAGAGAACAGAAGCCTAGAAATATCTGTATTTAATACCTAATTAAACATATAAATGTTTAATTAGGGGATAAAGGAAAGACAAAGAAAAAATCTAGGAGAAATCACTGTTCTCTACTGTATTCATATTTAGTAATTGCTTAATCCATTCTAAACCCTGTATTCATGGCATTTTTATTGCAAGATTTCCAAAGCATCCTCAAATGTCAAAACTGATTTCAGAAAATGTGTTATTGTATTCTAAGGCAGTCTCTTCAATATGAAAAAGGGCCAAAAATGAGAAGAATTTAAGAATTAAAGACATACCTGCAACTGAAACACAAAGAACACCAGAAAAGATGAGTGATTGGTATTCCAGATATTTGTTATCCTTGTAGTGCACCATAATAACTAAAATTTTCATTACATTAGTGCTTCTAAAGAAATTCTACCTTTGCAATAAAAATTATTTTACTTCAGGTTTTCTGCATTCCAAGATGACATAAGTAAATGAAGACAAAGTGTCACACACCTTAACAAGTCCCACAAGTTGTGATACTTACCACTTGGTAAGAAGACAGCTATAAAGGTAAATGACAAGTTCATTAAATGATTTCATACTATCTCAGGAAAAGCAACTTTCTTCAATTCAAGCCCTTTAAAATGAACAGAAAATTGCAGACAGGTTCAGTTAGTAGACTAATCACTAACCAAAAGTAATTTACTATTTAAGACAGGCTACCTGAAAGCAGTGTACAACAAGCACTACCCTTTTCCTCCAGTATTTCCCTCTCTCCCTCACCTTCTAAAGCAATCTTACAATAAGCATTGCCTAAAATAGCAACATTACCTTAAAAGCTACAAGAATGTAGTCACATTTGAATTATGGCAACTTTCATTAAATGAGCTTGGATACTTAAAAAGCACAATAAGGAAAGTAATTTTGTCATGATGAAAGCCCACCTACCTTTCAGGAAACTTTTGGAGCTGGACACTGGGTCTGTTTTCCATTAGAATAATGAGGTTTTTTACCTGACAGTCCAGAGAGGTGCTGAAGCCACATTTGGCCAGAAACAACTAAACAGGAGGACATACATTCAAAGACAAATATTTACTTCAGGACTAAGGCAGCAAGGAGCTCTAGGTGGGAGAACTTTAGGAAAGCTTTTAATCAGTAGAACTGACTACAAAGACATCTCAATTTTAATCAGGTTCTGAATTTTATTTTAATTTGGAGATGCTTTTAAGATGCACAAGACCTAAGACCCAGACACCTGAGAATCTGTGTTCTTCTGCCTATTCTGTAACTGTCCAGACCACTACAAAAAAAACCTGTAGGATGCTTTAGGTCAGTTACATAACAAGATATGCACAGTTTGTGAAAAAAGAATAGCAGGCATGTATTAAACAGTGTTCTTTAAATGTAGCCAAGAACACAATTTATATCTGTTTGTGAAAACTGCAGGTCTGGACATATTAACTGTAAATACCAATGAATCTAACTTCAACTTTACTTTTAATGGCAATCTGTCAGCATTCAGCAACAGTGCAGTTATACTGGGGATCAGCAGTTAATACATTCTGAATCTCAGAAAACACTTCAAGAGGTAAACAGCACAGAAATATTAATTATGAACAGCAAAAATACTTCCAAAAGGAGTGGTTACCATCAGTCCTAGGGGGAAAAAAACACACATGACACCAAGAAAAAATGAGCACTCAAGGTAGTTTACAAGTCTGACAAGAAACATCTAAAAACAGGCTTGCAAGCTGAAAACACATCTTACCTGCATCAATTACCCAAGAAAAGCACCAATCTAATTTAGCTGCTTAAGTGTAACATGCAAGTTTATAAAGTCATTTAATCATGCTACCACACTAACACAGCAGTGACATTAAATGACAAACCTGGTTTTCTTCTTGCAAAACTCTATATTGCTCCTTCCAAATGGTGATTTTTGAAGCTTCATCCTTCCTCAGAGCTCTCTCCTTTTTGAGCTCAGGACTCCAGAAGGTCTTGATGCTGTTCATGGAAGAGCTCAGCTTGCTTTCTTTCACCTCCACATCCTTGCGGAGCAGATCGTTTTCCCTCAGCACCTCCTTGAGCTGTGTCTGCAGGTCCATGATGGTGTTATCCCTGGCCTGGCGCAGCGAGTGAGGCACAGTGGATGCCATGCTCACTGGGGGAAGATGGTGCTCTCCAAATGCAATGGTATCACTGGCAACTCCACTAGTGGCAATGTTAGGGCTGCTGCCCATGGCAGTCATCCGAACACCGTAAGGCAGCCGCCCTCCCGACCGGCCCAAGGTCATGGTGCTCTTCGGGGTGTCTGCACCCACGTTCTCGTGGTCACTTAGGTACATAGGGCCAGATGTGGCATAGGCAGCATTTAAGGACTGAATGTTTTCCATAGAAAGGGTTTTCCCACTGCCACCCGCAGTACTAGCCCCCGAGCTGCCTCCTGTGCTGTTGGTTCGCCGATGGCCCAGGCGAGGCGAGCGCGGCAGCCGCGGCGAGCGCCCTGGGCTCTGCGTGCTGGGCTCCACCTTGCCCACAGAACGAGCACTTCCATACATGGTTAAGCTGCTGGTGTGAGGCAATCAGATAGGCAAAAATCAGGAATGAGAGAATTCCTGGTAAGCTCTTCAATGGTTATAAGTCAACTTAAGGCCAATCACAACTTCCAACAAATCTGGTTGTCCATCTCTGAAGTCATGTGCTCACGGTGTTCAGGACCATATCTGTATCAATAAGAATAACATATTAAAATCTAACTTAATAAAAATAACACATTAAATACCTAGTTTATCACCAAATGTTTGTCCCACATTAGAATATATTTTCCTATATTTATAGTTCAGTATTTTTCAATTCCTCCTAATAAAAAAAAGTAATATTTTATTTAAACCCTTGTATTTAAACTCAAAAAGAAACTTCTATTCTTGCTTTTCTATTGTTATATTATCACTAGTAAAGAGGAAAGGAAAAGAGAATCAATCAATCTTCAAACTCATTTTATTGGCGATGACAAAACCCTTCAGATGTCATCTAATCTTTCCTCCTATTTCTAACTAGCCTTAATGCTTTACCTGTTACCTTTCTAACCAAGAGAGAATCAAAATTCTAAAGCCATTCAGTAGGATATCTCTCCTTCAAGCACTGCCAGCTTCCATAGGACACCCTTTCTAAACCCTTCTGTTGTGAAATCATCCTGCAAACGGGAAGGTAGGACAGACTGAAATGACTCTATGATCTCAACCAGAAGGTTCCTTAGCACTGCTGTCAGCCCCACTTCCAGTGCAGAAGTCAGAACCAAAACTAAGAATAATCATGAAATCATTACTGACCACACAACTTCAGCAAGCACAGATGCAAAGCTGGAAGAGAAGCAATGACCCAGCAATGACACCAATGGGGTTAAAGAGAAACGAGAGAATCACAGCTCCACTGAAAACTGGTTCTAGACTCTTATTTTTTCCCAAATTAAATGTAACTTATATTTTTGTTCAGGTTAAGAAAATATTTTGATTGAAATATACTTCTCATTAACCAGCTGAGATAAATTCCATTAAATAATATTTCAGGAGCAGGGACTTCTTAAAATACAGAACAGTTTGACATTATCCTGTTGCTGCTCCTTCTCCCCTCTGCTTTTGCTTTAAATACAGACTCTGGTGGCACATGCAATAGAATTCCTTATTTTTGCAGTGCAATATGATACTGTACAAGTACTGGCAGGAAACTCTTTAGCACAGGGACTCTGAGCTGGGATTAAGTCAATAGCCAAAATCTAGCAGAGAAGACAAAAATGTAACTAAACTACTGCAACTGTAAAAATTATCCCACTATACAGTTCTCACTTTTTTTCCTTCACTGATTTTTTTCCATTGTAAACTATTTCATGTTACTGCTGGGCTCAACTGAAATCCAAATTAGAACACTAAAACATTCCTGATCCCATCAGATGAAACAATACCAGATAGTGTCCAAAGAGCAGCAGCATCTAATATATCCAAACATCTTGCCTTTCACACCAGCTTTCACCTACCTGCCCTGCTCAGAAGTCAGGTTTGCCAGATATTAGGAATTAATTTCTCCAAACCAGCACATTTGTGAGATAATAACTGGGCAAACAGGTCAAAGATTAGGTTTAAAACAGGAATACACTTCCAAAAGAAATTGCAGAAGCAGTGCAAGTGGGTGAAAGTCAACGACCAAAAAATATTACTACAAAAAATACTGGAAAAGGGTAGAAAGAAAAAAAGTAAAATCCAGGAAGGAAAGACAGAGCATTTTTTACCTTTCAGAATGAGTTAGTATAGGAAAAGATACAACAAGAAATAGTTGCAAAATGTTTAGCTTAATCCTAAACTTTAAATGGAAAACAAAGACAGGGTAAGCCTTACCATTGACCATTTTATCAATCTCACACAATTTCATAGAAGATACAACGGTATGAGGAATTTTACAAAGCTTCTGGAAATTGATACTGCTTTGTGAGCAGTTGGCAAGATGTTCAAGTGCTCACTCTGGGTTGTTTTTTTTTTTTAATTAAGAAATGTTAGCAAAAATATTGCTACAGAATATTTTAGAGCACATATATAAAGAAGAACCTGCCAAGGAAAAACAACCACCAGCATTAACTGAAATTATCTGCCAAAGCAACACCTACAGATGTATTTTTTTAATGCAAGTTACATTTCTTCTCTTTTAACTACATATCCTTATGCAAAACACTATAGAAATATAAATATATATGCATATAAATACAAATATATTTGTATTTGTAAATATAACTATAAATATTTTATATTATAAATGTATAAATACAATATATTAGATACATTATAAATATATGAATATATAACATTTATTAAATACAATATATTTAATAGTATAGAATATCATGTGTTTATATATTATAAATATATATTTATAAATAAATATAAATTATAAATCTATAGATATATATGCAACAAAGTGTAGAGTGTTGCATTGAAGTTGCTTCAATAAGCAAGTCACTGTGCCCAGATCTAGAAGAAAAACACTTCTTCCAAACAGAAAGGCTATTTCAGACTAGCCTCACTGTTTGAGATATCAAAATGCTAAAAATGCTGCTGTGACACCACTTGAGCACTCAAAACAAGCAAGTTCTTAGACACTGCATAGAGTACATTCCACCAAGAGCTTGCATTCATTAGGATTCTCCTGAAAATTAATCCAAATCACAGCACTTAATTCACTTGCTAAAAACTCACCACAGTAAATCAGAGCACACACCCATCAACAGCTTTGGATGAGTTTAAATCGAGCTAGTTCCAATATTTCCGCTGGCACAGATTTGCCACAGTTCCAAGATCAAAAAGAAATTACAAAATAAATCTTAACTGCTTTATTTCCCCCCTATTTTTTTCCTAGTAGCATTTATCACTGACCATTTCACTTTGTTGTAGAAGCAGACAGTAATACAGTTCACACTAGGAAAGAAATCTTTCACCATGAAAACAGCAAAGTGAGGGAAGTAAAAAAAATTTTCTTGTTTGCAATAGCAATTAATAAGGAAGAAGAAAGAATTCCAGTTTCCTTCCCAGAGCCCAAGGAAAAGTATATGGAAGATTTCTTTCAGATAATATCATAACCAGAAAAGTTAATTTTTCAATATTCTGACTCACACTAGCATTTTACTGGGAATTTCACAAGTATGATCTCTTATCTTCCATGGGACCAACATGGAGCACTGTTACTATTTTCCTCTTCTACTGAGACTAAATTTAGTCACAAATAAATAATCCCTTAACCGTACAAGATGGTGATAACCACAAGGAACAATGTCCAACTGTGAATGTATTAAATGTACTCACCCTCTTCCCTTGGCAAATTCTCCTGTAGGTTTCAAAAAACTTTTTTTTTTTCTCCCAATATAGGAACCCCTACCCAAGATTACAAAAAAACAACAACAAAAAAAGACACTCTCAACATAAAGAGCTTAAAAAAACATAACAGCTGAAGCAAGTGCTAAACCATTTTTCCTCAAGATAGCTTGCAGAGCTTTACAATTATGAAACTAAATTCTCTTGTTCACTGTTCATTAATAGAACAAAAACTTCAAAGAGCATCCTGTATGCAAGCCAAATTTTAAAAATAATTTAAAAGTATCACATCAGCCCAAGTAAAAACTTTAAATGTATATTTATACATATTTAAATTGGCAGAGCACCTTTGCAGGCACAAAGACCTGACCTGCTTTTGCATAAGTTGAAAATGCTGTCTAGTGATTATGGAAAAACTTAAGAAGGACTATCAGAAAAAAACCAGACAAGAATTACACAGTATTGCAGAAAAAGGTTTAGAAAAGGACAGTTATGAACACATTTTCTGTATTAAATTTTTTAAACAGGTAACATCACATCCTGCTTGAAGTGCCACCTAAGGAAAAGTCTTCTCAGCTCACAGGTGACTGTCCAAAAACACTCAGAGACAGCCACCATTAACCATGGAAAACGTTTATCATCTGGCAGCAGACATTTGAATGTACTGCAGTGCAACCTGTAGCAACTAAAACCCACCTGTTTCATTACAACAACTTAGTCCTAGGCAGCAAAAAGCAATGGAGAACCCAGCTGCCCTCAAAACATGCCAGGATCAGGACCTGGCACACTAAAAGAACAGTAAAAAGCCACCTGCACAACTTCATGGAGCTTTACTTGTAAGGCAGTTGTGGCATGAGAGGGGGCAGGAACGGGAACACAAGTCTTGTCAAAAGGTCTAGTGGTTTCAATAAAAGCTATATTGGGACATAGCAGAAGTGTAAGAAATTCTGGAGTGATCTCTTGAACATCAAACATCAAACATATAAAGAATCCAATAAAATGAGATGTGTTTAGCAGTGCTGTCATACTCAGCCCCTGTACCTATTATTTTATGTGAACCAATGGGTCAGAGGGCAGGTGTTCCTGTCTGCAGCTGACAGAACACAGAAGATTCATTTAAAAAGTTCTGTTAGCCTCTGGAAGAACTCTCTGTCACATAAATTAGTAATGCCTTTCATGCCTCCCACTACTCCAAGACAAACACTAATAGCACATCAGCTACCTCTAGGTAAGCAAGCAACCAAATACACACAAACATACTGCAGAAATATGGGGAAAATCCAGCCTACATTTTTTAAAGCAAAAAAAATTTCAGGGTAACTCGTGCAGCCTTCAGCAAGTCCTATGAATTTCTTTGCTGCAATTCCTGTACAGGACTGACACCAGCTGACAAACTGCAACGTCTGTGGAAACAATTCCTTAATAGCATCACTGCATGATAGTCAGGAATGGGGCAGTGTGATCACAAACCAGGCAGGCAAGTGCATCTCACAGCCCAGGGACCCCTCTAGAGCCTCTCAGCAGCAGACTGGAAGCCATGCATTCAGCTTCCAGAAGACAAACTTCCTTGCCACACTGATTCCTGTGTGCACAAGGAAAGCTTTGAATGGCAGTTTCATAATAAAAGCAAAGTCAGCCTTTACAAGAGGCATCTTAATCTGATAAAGGACTGTAGCAGACACATTAGACTTCATTAACAGAGGTAGTAATTGTTCCCATTTACATAATTCACACCCGAATGGTTAATGGCAAGTAAGTGTGTCTAGATTACACAGTAGGACAGAGACTGCAGAGTAGATAGAACAGAGGGGGCAGGCAGAAAAGATGGCATTCCAAACAAAGAAAAGCTTACACTGCAACAAAACCCTACCAGGAATCCAAATAGTGTGTATAATGAGAGAATTGACGAATTGACATGATTCACAACAACTTAGAGGTGCACTAACCAAGAGAAAAAACTAATTCCTGTTACTTCCTAGCCCACCTCACAGTCACAAAACCTATGGCTGCTACATTACTTTATGAAAAAACTGTCAAGCCTCTGTCTCTTAGGGCTGTATTGTAGATTTTAGGTTTCCTTAGTTTTGGAAGGTAAGAAGACTCACTACTTTTCACGTTAAATTAATTACTGCTACACACAAAAGGAGAGAACCGAATTTACTTTGGAAACTGCAAGCCAGCCAATGATGGACACAAGGCATGGAACCCATGGAATTCAAGGTTGTTTATCAAAATATCCTTGTGGCCTTGACAGCAAGAAAGCAACAATGATGAATGAAATTAAGAGATAAATAAGACAAAAAAGTAACTGTTCATATTAGAATTGTCTCTCATTCCTAAAGAGTATATAAATAAATGCTGAAGCACTGCCATCTGTTTATATCCTATCCTTTTTAAAAGCTGGGGGGATGGTGGTGCTGGTGCTTGTTTTATATTTTTTATATTAAATTCACCTACTTCCACATCTGCCAGGTTCACTGACTGTAATAGAGCCTTTGTTCTGTCTCACCCAACACAAGATGTGAATTGATACATTCTCTCGCATACACACAGACAGATAAATCTTCCCAGGAAAGCATCTCAGAAATCCCCAAAAATATTCAAGTGACTCTGACATATTAAAACAATATGTTTTGTAAAAGGTATGTCATCAACCCTGACCCTAACAGGTTTAGGGAAAAAAAACAGCATTCATTTGTCAAGAGAGCGATTTATTTCTAAACAGGGTTTTATTTCTAAAGGGTCTGCTGTCACCATCACAGCCCCATTTCTTTCTATCTCCTTTCCCAAACTAACAAGACCACAAAAAAGGCTTGTTATTATTATAATAAATACATATATTTCAGCTAAACCGTCATTTACTCCTGTGTAGGGAGTCTGGCTAGGTGCACCAGGATTTCTTTTGTGCAATGACTGGGACATAATTATAAGTCTGTAAATTTAAAGCAGATGTGAAGAAAAAAAATCATCATGTGCCTTTTTTAAAGGCAAAACACAAAAAACAACAGGTATCAGAACTTCAACGTATCACTTATATCACATATATCACTTCCTAAGGATAAAATTATTAAATTAACTCTGTCTCTTCTAATTATGTAGAAGATTGAAGACCTGTGGATGATAATTTTCTGCCACTGAGTTTATAGGCTCATTTTAGAGTATAAAGTCAGTAAATACTATGTGTTTTTACCCTTGGCTGTTGTTCTTTCCTACAGGTAGCATGCAACCAACAACCCACTTCCTAATAGCAGAAATAAAATGTTAAAAGCACTAAAGATTTTCAGAAGCCCAGAAGTGCCTAGAAGCTCTAGTGAACCCATGCAGACAGCCAGCCTAAAGTCACCATGGGCAACATCACACTGCAAGGCAAAGCATGCTCCAGCTACAGAAATTCCATCATAATCTCACCCTGACAACAATGCTGGCATATTGACATAGCCCACGTGCTACAAAACACCACTATTTCTAAATCAGCACTGGATTTTCTAGGATCTCCTGCTCTAGTGCTGCATTCCAGAATTAAACTCTTGGCTTAAACAGGCAGCAATGGACAGAACCCTCCTCACCTCACTGGCCGCCCTCTTGCAGAAGGTTTAGTCCTAGTAAAGTTATATTATTTAAAAAGCCACATGCATCCCTTCACACTTACATTTCTGACCAAACCATACTAAAACAAGCCAGACCCTCCAAATATAACACAATTCTCCTTAGCCAGGTAAGAGTTGTAACAAAACTCTCACCCTAGAGAGGTTTTCAGGGCAACAAGCTTGAAAAGAGGGAGGGGTGAGGGGATGAGAGATAACAATGGGAGAGTATCCTGCTTCACAAAGTAAGAAATAGGGGCAAGGAACTCAAGCACAATAGCATGGTGAACTATTTCTATTCATACAGCAGCATGCAACTGCTACAAGGAACTGAGAAAGTGGCAGATTCAAAGAAAGAAAGAAGAAAAAAAAAAAAAAGGACAGAAAAAAAAGTAAGAAACCCACTAAATGCTAAAGACCCCTCAAAGAAACAGCCCGGGTTTCTCTCATCAGCAATATTTGCCATTTAGTAAAAGGGAACAGGCCACATAAATACCAAACTTGCCTTTTTTGCTAATCAGGCTATTAGCCACATATTACAGATGAAAAGTTACGTGAATGGAATCTCAAAAAAGCTCATGACAGGATCAAATAGAATGCTAAAAATGATGAAAAACATGATGCTTTAATACAGTCTAGAGAGCAGGTTTTCTTTAGTTCAGGCTTCTGCTAACATCCCAACAGTGATTTAATTACAGTTGAATTGGTTTCCCAGAAGTGGTAGAAGAAGTTCAAATTATATCAAATATTATGATAAACTCACATTTAATTCAGCAGATCCCAACCTTTTTCTAGCTGCAGCCTGATGAATTCAGACAATCCCAAATTTCTGGATGATACAGTAGGCGTAGACTTGACTGCTCTGGGAACTGCTGTTCTGTGATAAAGTTCTGAACTGTGCTTCCAGAACTGAAATACATTCAATACAGCTGTTAACTAAATAATCACTGCTTTCATTACTGAAAAAATCCCCTATTTTACTACCAACTCTAGTCACAGCAGGACGGGCAAGGTGGTGATTTCTCTCTTCTTATTCTATTTGGAATGGCTCTAAGGGTGCTGACTCATAACTGACCCTGAATTGGGGCACACATCCGAGCTGCTGCAGTTTCCAACACAAACTCCAGTACCGTGTCAGGCTGTAGCTCAGGAGGAGATGTGTGTGCAGCCACCTACGGCTACAGACGCAATAATCTCAGGGAGCAAAGGAGGGCAGGCAGCTGGCGCAGGTTATTGCTGCAGACATCCTTGCCCAGTTGGCCATTGTTTGAGAATAACAACCCCACAACCAAACCAGACAACTTTCTGTGGTTACAGCCTGTTGGATCTGAGGTAAAACACAATCCAGCTACAACCACCCTGCATATTTGAGCATGGCCCCCAGAATGTGCTGGGACAAAATGTAAAACACTTGTTCTCCAGAACAATTCTGGTTTTATCCATTTGCTTTCCATTCTCTCGGCTTGTGTATTGCGTCTCACCGCCACCAGCACCTCCGTGTTTCTTTACATCTTTGCATCCCCTAGTTTCTCCCATTTCCACTGGGGCTTCCCTTTAAACCATTTCACACTGTATCAGCACAAACCATAAGATGAAACTTCCAGAGCGCACGTAACATTCCAGATTAAATAAATTGTGTTCTTCGTAAGTAACCTCCAGAGCTCACACTACAAACCAGACGATTGTGGAAGGGCAGCAACTCCTGACACAGGCTTCAGGATGGCAGCAGACTCAGAAACAAAGCACCGTGTCAGCTGACAGCAGCTCGTAGTAGACACAATAAAATAGGTGAAACTGACCGGGCAGCGCTCACAGAGAAAACCTAAACAGCCCACCACCGCCGCAAGGTCTGGGCAGGACCACAGCGCTCAGCATTACCTCCGATGAGGTGACTGAGATAACAAAAGCGTGCGCTTCCCAAGGACAGCCTGAGTGAGGAGGGGCGGAAAAGCACGGCCGGGAAGGCGAATGGGCAGAGCAGGAATGACCGCCCGCGAGAGGCACGACCAAACCCCGCCCGGCAGGACGCGGGCCCGCGGGGCGATGCGGCCGCCCCGGGGCTGGGCCGGGGCCGGGCCGGGGCCACCCCTCCCCGGGCGCTAACAGCGTGCGGGGCCCGGCGGGGAGAGGCCGCGACCCCCCCGGCCGCCCCCTCCCTCCCTCCCTCCCTCCCTCCGCCCGGCCGCAGCCCGCGCACCCCGGGGCCGAGCCGCCCGCGGGCCCGCACCCACCTGCGCCGCAGCTCCGCGGCCGCAGCACCGCCGCCGGAGCCCGGCCGGCCGCAGCCCTGCCCAGCGCGGCGCTGCTCCCGCGGCTACCGGCGCCTGCAGGCCCCGCCCCGCCCCGGGCTCCCCCCAGCGGACGGCGAGGCGCGCTAACCCAACGCGACCCCCCCGCCCCGAGCGCGGCCCCTCACCTGCCTGTCAGCCCGCGGCGAGGGCACGGCTCGGCACGGCTCGGCACGGCTCGGCTCGGCTCGGCTCGGCTCGGCCCGGCTCGGCCCGGCTCCCGGCCGCTTCTCCTCCGCCGCTCCCTCCCGCGCCCCCGGCGCGAGACACGCGCAGGCCCCGCCCCCCAGCGCGCGAGCTCGCCGCGCGGGGCTTCCCTCGACCCGCCCCCGCCCGCGCACGTCACCGCCCGCGCGCGTCCCCAGGGAAGTTTGGCCGCTCTCCGGCGCCGTAGCGGCCGCTCCGGGCGGGAAGTGCGAACAGGCCGCGGCAGGGCCCCGGTCCCGGCGGGCAGAGAACCGGGACAAACGGCAGGGACCCGGGACAGCGGCAGGGATCCGGGACAGCCGGCAG
This sequence comes from Taeniopygia guttata, assembly GCF_048771995.1. Taxonomy (NCBI): domain Eukaryota; kingdom Metazoa; phylum Chordata; class Aves; order Passeriformes; family Estrildidae; genus Taeniopygia; species Taeniopygia guttata. Next base: position 69,956,359 of record NC_133025.1, read on the forward strand.
GGCCCCACAGAGTCTGGGAACTCGGTCCCGAGCCGGGGTCTCCCCTGAGGGCGGCTGCTGAGCGGCTTCGGTCGGCGGGTGAGTGAGCGACCTGAGTGAGGCCGCTGTTTCCTGAGGGAGCTCGGGCGGACAGCCACTGACCCCATCAAGAATCCTTTCAAGGTAGATTTGCTCTGATTTCAGGGAGCCAACAGCAGCACGGACTTCCTTAGCCCTTACTCCCAGGGATGCTGAATTGAGAGATCATGGCAAGTGGGTTAGGTCTGTCAGACTATGCAAGGAACGATCCTTATTGACGTGTTTAAATTCGTATCTCCTTGCAATGAATACAGCTTATATTGTAATTATAGTATTTCGTCATATTATATATTACATATATTTTATATCTGATTTATTATTATATTTTTACATTGTATGTATTATATTTAATTATCGCTTATATTTTAATTCAGACCTCTGGCAGGCTGATATCCACTGAGATCTCAATAACCTGAACTTCCCTTTCTACTGTGGAAGCAGAGAGTCCATATTTAATTAATTTCTGTAGGCTTATATAGTGCATGTAAGTGCATGCTACAGTATCTAAGGCCTTCTGTCAAGCCTAAGGTATCCCCCAAAAAGGAGATAATTTATACTTATATTGCTGGCTAAGAAGGCAGAAGGATGGAAATAGATACAGGCTTGCCCACGCCTCAAATATCCTGCCAATTTCAAGTGTAAATGAATTTCTATTTAACAATAAGCAAGTGTCAACCTGGAGCAAAACAGAGCTTGAGAGCTTTAGGTTTTTTATCCCAGCTTAGTTAGTGTGTCATCTTAATAGGGTCTTGCTGCCAGAAGTGTCAGCTCTGCCTGTAAGGTGTTACTGTTTCATACCTGAAAAAAATTAGTATGACAGAGTTGTTCTCTTTTTCTTTCAGTTCTACCCCTTTGTTATTGTTTATTGTTACAAGGATTTTTTTTAATAATATCAGAAAGATTATTTGTGCAAGAGTACCAGTCAATCCCTTTAATGAAATATTTTTATTAAGTTGTGAGTAAATGCAAAGGAATTAAATAATGTGAAAAATTAAACAGGATTTATATTCTTGGAAAGCGAATGTATTTCAAATTTACAATTGTTTGGAATGCCCTGTCTCCTAGGATGCTGTTGGTGCATTTTTAACTAAGGAAACTTTTTTGGACCCAAAAATTGCAATGGGCAGTGAAACAGCAAAGAAAATGACATAGCAAAGGGGTAACTGCACACACACCACTGCTATTAAAGCAAATATTTGGAGGCATAACCAGCAAAATTTGAAAAATATGGAGGCTACAACACAGCAAACACATGCTAAACAAAGCAGTTTGGGCTGGATTTGTAATTATTGGGAAAGCAGACCCCTAAACAGCTTCCAGCAGCTACATTGATTTTCATGAGCTTGTGGTTGCTGTGTAAAGGCTGCCTGGCAGGAAACAGCACAATGAGTAAGGAGGTGAGCTTCTCATCCTGTGTTCCAAAAATGCAGGAATTGCCTAGGTAAGCTTTGTTTCAGGTGTTAGGTGTATCCAAAAATTCTTAAATAGAAACACACCCCCACAAATGCACTGTTACACTTCCAGAACTATATAAAAATAAGGGAGAAAGCTTTACCCTGTGCTCATTAAACTGTTAAAAAAGTGGAATCAGAAATAGAGTTTTCTGTTCAGTGTAGGGAGGATCATGATCCTCGACATGCCAAGAGTAAAGTGCCTGACAAATAAAAGAGCTGAGTTGTGCTTTTGCAGCCACACAGATTCCAGTGGAATGAGTGGGGCTGCAACTGAGCAGGAATTGTCAGAGTGGTGCTTGTATGCCTTGAAAGCAAACATATTTAAACTACTGTAGGGAGCTCAAACATGCTATCTTACACCTTTTCTCTTGTTACAGAATGTGGCCTGAATGAGTGAGGGGCATGAAAAAGGCACTGTCAGCACCCGAGGCCAGCTGTAGTTGCAGCAGACACTCAGTCTCCTGAGCTACCCCTGCATTTCCATGTTTAACCCCTCAGTGAGTATCTTTTCCTCCCGTCGAAGTTAACAGAACATTACCTCGCTTTTCTCAAGTCATCAAGGTTGTTTAATTAGTGATACCAGAGATGAAAACTGGGGAGTTCTATTGTGTACAGCTTATCCACAAGCAACTGCATCATCTCTTCCACTCCTTGTAAACTGTGGAGTAGCACAGGCCTGTCTTGGTTAGGAACATCTGCCCCATTACACTTGAAAGAGGTACCTCAGGTCTGTGTTAAAGCAGCCTTTGAATAACAGGTAAATTAGCTTATAAAATAGTTTGGGGTTCTCAAAGGAAAGAAAACTCCACAGAAATATAAAGCTTGTAAAGTTTTTTGGATGTTTTCTTAGAGTAATACCTTAGGTTAAGTATGTGGCATTATCTTTAGTGCTTGCTAAACCACACTTGCTGCCTGTGTAACTGTTTGCTCTTGCTGGGCTCAGTGGAATTGCATTTATTGAAAGAATGTTGAAGATCTTTACTCAGCAGACCAAAGCCCCTCAGAGAAGGAAGCTTACCAGATAGAGAGGGCAAGGATGAATGAAAAGCCCTCTGGATGTTCACAGCCTATGCTGAATCCTGTCTTAGCTTGTGGGATGCTGGGATTAATTCCGTGGAACATTGCCCAAGCTGTGGTGCTCGCACAATGCATGGTATGCAAGCTATTCTGAAGTGATGCAAAACTGCCTGCTTCCACCTCACAGGTGAGGAGAGCTAGGCTCTGGCACTCCTACCACAGGATCAGAGCACAGAGTTCAGAAACCTGGTTTGTCAAGGCAGAGTGGAACTGATAGGAAAAGACATAATTTAGGAGCACAGTAAATTTGTAGGCAGTAATGGATAGTGGGATAGAAAGGTGTGTGAGGAAGTTAGAAAATTAGAAGTTATGTCCACACAATCATGGTAGGTGAAGGTGTTGCTGCTGTAGCCCCACAGTGGTAGATATACTTGAACAGATTAGGTTTAGGATTAAGTTCAGGATTATCAGTTCTGGAAGACTGGTTTATTTCCTGCACAATAATTTGTGTACACACACATTTTTCTCATCAGTCCTCAATTTCAACACCATGCAAATATACCTACTTGTACCATGCTGTTGAAAATTAGTATTTCATATCCAATTTCCCAAACCAGAGATTGTTTTTTTATGATTATGTACCCAATGTGTTCAAATTTTGAAAGACAAGATCAAAATAGGTAGTAGTCCACGCTGATTAGTTTCTTTACCTGTTCTAGTGTGCCAATGCAATGCTTTGGAGCACAGTGCAGCACCTCTAGTCTTATGTGGACTCCTTCTCAGTGACAAGAAAACTTCCTGAGAACATTACCAGCTAAACTCAAAAGAATTCCCTGTAAATAATAAACAATGGTTCCATTGCCACAAAGATAGCAAAGTACAATTCTTAGGCACCGTTAAACTGATAAGCTGCTTGTATCATCCTGCATATTCAAATGCATATTTGAACTTTAATTTTTAGTCTTTCTGGTTTAAAAATAGGGCATATTTTAACACTGATTAATGGGACAGGCAGCCTCCTACCAGACACCCTCTGAGCCCTGGCCTCAGAGGGTGTCTGAGGCTCTTGGGCACTCCAGTGAATAGTTTATTATCTACTTCAGCATTAATGTTTCATGCGAGTTAAAATGTTGTGGGGAGAGGGCAGGGTAGTGAGGAAACAATATTCCAATGAGGAATGGAAACATCTTACCTTTCCTGGCTCTGGCACCAACATAATTCGTAGCTCCATGTGCAGAATTAACTTCTCATTGTTCCCAGCTCCTAATCTAATATTTTTTTATATTGAAGTTCTGTCACTCTGAAACGCTCAGACAATTGCTTTGAGACACAGAGCTTTGCTGTGCTGCACTTCCCCAACTGCAAAACCCCCCACATTGCTCTGATCGAGGGTATGGTTTAAATAATGCTCACAGCTGAAGCTGCTCCTGCAGGTAAAGCCTGAAACTAAGCTCACTTGTGTCTCCTTCACTCAAATTAGATTCACACATAATTTGACTACCAACCATTGACAACTAAATTTAGACTGATAATGGTGGACCATATAAAACCAAATAAAAGCTTGAAGGACTTTAACTAAAACCGGTATTAAGCAATTTTGCATCAAAATGCCACCCACCTGCTTTGCATAAATTGGTCATAGTGTTTGTAGGCAAGTGACATTTTGGTCATTGTTTCTTCCCAAGGGCTCAGAGTGATTAAGATCTGATTGGGGCGGCTTGGGGGTGTGAGTGGAGGCAACAGTATTGTTCAAATTTCAGCTCCCTTGGCCACACACACTATTTATGTCTTTCTAATTGTCTCCCTCCCCATGTAGTGAACTCTTTGCTGAGCAGAGGAAATAGCCTGCTTAAATCACAAGTGTTTCTCCTGGTAATGTTGCTTTCTATTTGCTATTTTCCAAAGCCAAATGTATTTACAAATTGCTGCTAACTTCTGATGGAAATGCATTCATGTGTATGAACACTGTACAATTATACAAGTTGAGACCAGAGAGGAATAATTCTAGCCAACCAAAATTAAGGAGAATTTTAGCTACACTTGGCATAATTGCCAGTGCTCACATTTGCCAAGGAAACAACCAGTATCCTTTTTCTGAAAATTGTTTGCCAAGTCCTCAATTAACTTTGGATTTCTTGTTTAGAGGCTAGAAGAACAAATTATTTTTAAAAGTGCCACAGCTGGAATGCATTAACAAAGCAGAGTACTAGCCATGTGCTGACTGACTGGCAAATCATGCTATTTGACTTTATTAAACTGTTTTGACATCTCCAGTTCTCTTGTATGTCTGATTTTGTCTGGTAATTGTATTGCCTGTAAAAGTCTGAGTGCTGGGCTATCAGTTGTATTCAGCATTAGTGCAAATACAATAAAAGATTATCTCTGTGGGTTATTTGGGAGTGCTGCTACAGCCCCTGGCACAGCTGGGTCCACAATCTCCCCAGCCCCACTGCTCCAGAGCAGGGGGAAGTGCAGTGCTGGGAAGTGTTGGATACTGGCTTAGAAAAGGCTGCCATCTACTGAATTATTGGTACCACTTCTTACAGTTCTGACAGGTTCTGTGGTTCTCATCTCTGCATGGTTGGTTTATGTGGCACCATAAAGCACCAGGCAGAGTGATTACAGTCAAAACAGCAATCTAAAATAAAACTGACGTCAGGGTATAGCTGAGTAAAGTTTTCCCTACTTTTTATCAAAGTATTAATGGATATTGAAAGTGGTCCAGGAAGACAGTGCTGAAGAATCTGAAAGAGGGAATTCTTCTTCCTTCTCTGGCATGGTACAGTGCCTTCACATTGACCTAGAAGGAAGAAAAAACACATTTATAATTTTTTACCAGTGTGATATTCAGAATAAGCTTTTTGCCATGTCATCATATGGACTGTCAGTTCTGTCCTCTTCAGTCATTATATTTTCTCTCATCTCTAGGGATGCCTGAGAGCCAGGGGAAGGACGGTGAGATCTGCAGCAGCAGCAGCTCCAACACTGGGGACTCAGTGGCTTCCTTTGGACAGGTCAGTTCCTTTTGCCTGACAGGGATATGCAAGTTGCCTGCTCACACTACTGGATATCTGCTCTGCATGTTTATTTCCTTTTAAACTTGGGTACAGTAAGGCTGGAATCATGCTACACTCTACTGTACTTCACATTTTTTTCTCTGCAATAGTCTTGGCATGCCTTGAGTTACAGTAAATTGGTCTGGATTCTTCTCAAAAGGTTTTTACATCTTGTACCTTAAAAGTGGGTCTCATTTTATTCTCTCTTATTCCCAGATGGCATGAGTCATGCTTACATGTATTCTCAGTACAGGTTCAGAAAAGCCAACTACTTTGAGCTATTAAAAAATAATTTTGAAATGTTGTAAAATAATTTGAAAAAAGAAAACTGTATCTGGACTGAGCAGAGCTTTTGGTGGTGAATTCTCTTCTCCATGATAGGCATTTTTACACAGTTCCTGAATGTGGCACAAGCTTGTATTTTCCCTTTTTCCTTATTCTTTTTGGTTACAGGCTTGCGTTCTAGAGTCAGAAAAAGATAAATTTTTTACTGTTAAGTCTAAATAAAACTAAATACAAATTAGAGTGGTTTGTGAGGAGTTGGAATTTATATGGCACAAACACATACTATATGATTCTGTGTTCTGCTGAATTGTTAGGGCAGCCAGTACATGCATACACAATATTTATGATTTAAGTGGTGAAACCTCTGTTCTGTCCCATTTCAGGCCATAACAGCACAAGCTTTTTATTTCTCAAATCCATAAACATACGTTTAGGCTTCGCTACATTTTGTAATTTGGATTTCTACTAATACAAACCTAAACTTACAACACTTTAGGCTTCCCATGATGCTGGTATTCTCCAATGATACCAGTGATGTTGGAGTAATCCAAAGAAATAGGATAACTCAAGAAATTCCTATTCTGACTGCTTTCCTGGGCTGCTGTCCTCCCTGCCCTGGTGACACGTGGCAGTGGCATATGGTTAATCTTCAGTTTTGTTGGAGTCTTTAAATACGATTTTCTCATTGATCACAGAACTCGTGTTTTGGTTTTGAGCAGTAATATAGAAATTTATATGTTTGTTTGTGGTTAGGATTATTAATGATAAATAATTACTGCAGCTCAGTAATTAATGCCTGTATCTATCAAGAGTAAGTTGAAAAAAGGTCTAATGCACATACGTACCCTGAGGTGTTTCCTTGCCTGTGTATGATCCCAGTTTCAAAAACTGGATCATGCCCATGTTGGAAAGACTGGGATAAAGCAGTGCTATTAGGAGAGGAGGGGAAGCTCAGACAGGGAGGGTGAGATGTGTGTTGTTGTGTTTTTGCCCAGTATCAGTACACAGCCAGCGAGTATCGGACTATTCAGCAAGCGCTGCGTCAGAGGCTGGGCCCAGACTACATCAGCAGCCGGCAGGCAGGAGGAGGGCAAAAGGTAGGAACAAACATGATGATTCAACTCAATTTTTCCCAGGAAAACTAGGGTTTAAGTTGTTGTAATATTCCTTGGTTTTTTTGAAGTTAATTTCCCTCTAGTAGTTTAATATGCAGATACGAACACAAAGTGAGCATGGCATAAGTTCTGGCTTTGATTGAGCCACAGATTTTCCATTTACACTTAAAAAGAGATTTAATTTTTCAGTGCTTCATCCTTTACAAAGGAATATTTATCTACTTGTGCAATACTGAGATGTTTTCCCTATTTTTCCCCAGAATTGGATTATATGAAACATTATATAACAGTGGCTGCATTTACCATCTTTAGTGCCCACTCTGCCTTCTGTTGATTAAGTAATATTTGATGTTATATTAATCCCCACCACCACTGAGTGGTTATATTGTTACATTAATCCCCACCATTTGCTGGAAGAGAGTACACCTGAAGCTGCACCATCAGTCTTTTATTCACATTATATGAACCTTGAACTTAGCTGGGTTTCCTCAGTAAGGATGTAAGATGGTATGTTTAGTCTCTGTTAAAAATAAAGTGTGCACAAGGCTGTGTATTTATATATATATATATTTGTATGCTCTTCTTTTCAGGTCTGTTACATTGAGGGTCACAAGGTCATCAGTCTGGCCAATGAAATGTTTGGCTTCAATGGCTGGGCTCACTCAGTCACTCAACAGAATGTTGGTAAGGGTCTCTTGTTTCCATGTGAAGGAAAATTCCCTCAGATAAGGGCCAGGGTTTCCATCACAGAACATGACTGGAAGGGACCCGCAGGGATCACCAGGTCCAACTCCTGGCCCTGCACAGGACACTCCAAGAGTCACACCATGTGCCTCAGAGCATTGTCTAAATGCTTCTTAAGCTCTGGCAGGCTGGTGCTGTGCCCACTGCCCTGGGGAGCTGTTCCAGTGCCCAGCCACCCTCTGGGGGAAAAACCTTTTTGTAATACCCAACCTAAACCTGCCCTGGCACAGCATGTGCCAGGGCAGGTTTAGGTTGGGTATTACAAAAAGAGAATAGCTCCAGGCTATTCTCTCAGCTCCTGTCACTGTCACCATGCAGAAGAGATCAGTGCCTGACCCCCTCTTCCCTTCACAAGGAGTTGTAACTGCAGTGAGTTCTCCCCTCAGCCTCCTCCAGACTGAACAGACCAAGAGACCTCAGCTGCTACAGCTTCATCACTTCAAAGCACCTGGGCAGAGGCATGAGCAACTTCCAGGTGTCTTAACAGTAAAAATGAGAGAAACTGAATAATAATGGAGCTTCTGTTTTCATTTTAGATCTGTCATTGTCATTAATCTGAGTGTGATTATGATTATTCTTGAGCTGTTCTAATCAAGTCTCTGATCTCTATGGGTACTCTCAGTCAAGAGTAATTACAATTAAACTATTTAACACTCAGCAGTCCTAAGCCAACTTTCATACTCACCTGTAATTTTTAGAATATCAACTAACCAGATTATATTCTCAGTTTATATTACCCTAATCTTTAGGGACCCATCTTTTTGTGCAGATTTTTCTTCTAGCTAATACTCAGTACTGAGGTTTTTACAACAGAAAACTTCAGGAAAATCTTTCAACTGTAACATGTTCAGGTGATCTTAGAGTTTCAGCCTCTTCCATGCTGATAGCTGAAATAGAACCTGCCAGAGGAGTGTTGTCCTTGTTTGCAGATCTGCTGTGCTTATGCTGAAGACTGGTTGTTGAAGTAGGTCAAAGCAGCAGCTTAAATTACCTTCTTCCTTCTCCCCCACCTTCAGAAATCTTTTCTTAACTCAGGCTGGTAGATTCTAGAAATAGAACACCTTACTTCATTGCTTTCCATCTATTCTGCACCATGGTTTTCTTTCCCGTTTTTCAGTCAAGAAAGGACTGTTGTCCTTCAAACTTCTACCTTTCTCAGATAATGCCTTAACCAGTCATTCCTTAGAAATTCAGGCTTTCTGTCCATGATGAAACCTTGTGCAAATTATTTGCAACCTGCAGATTTCTACTAGATCATAAGAAAGAAATTACTTTCATAGACAACAGTTGCTTTTCCAGTATTGTTCTTATACATTAACACTTAAAATATCTCTTTCCAGACTTTGTTGACCTCAACAATGGCAGGTTCTACGTGGGTGTCTGTGCTTTTGTGAAAGTTCAGCTCAAGGTAAATGGGTTTTTTTGTTGGCTCTGACTCTAGCTGAGCAATTGCCTGAAGCTGTGAATGAAAGTCCTTGCATGGGTCAGAGCACAGTCCTCGGGTACTGCCCTGCGTTAGGGAACCTACTGCTGTCCTAAACATTGACCTTGCTGTGGAACAAACAACCAAGAGCAAACAGGTTTGGGAGAGCATAGCACCTGCATGTAAAAATCCTCTTCTATTTGAAATTGTACTGCAGGATGGGTCATATCATGAAGATGTGGGATATGGAGTCAGTGAAGGCCTGAAGTCTAAAGCCTTATCCTTAGAAAAGGCAAGAAAGGAGGCAGTAACAGATGGACTGAAGAGAGCACTCAAGTAAGTGAAGATTGGCACTTGTACATTTTCAGAAGTTCTGTGGGAATAAAGGGTTTTCAGTCACAGTGAGCCCTCTTGTTTCTCAGGTGCTTTGGCAATGCCCTTGGGAACTGCATCCTGGACAAGGACTACCTGCGAGCCGTGAACAAGCTTCCCCGGCAGGTGCAGTACAAGGGCTGCCAGAGCCCCCACTGGCCCTGCTGCTGCAGCCACAGAGCTTAGCAGTGGTGTATCAGTGCATCTCATTCCTGAGGGCTCCTGAGACCAACAGCCTTCCTAACAAACAGCTCACACACACAGAGCAGGGTGTTCCTACAGTGGCACTTTGGGAACCACCATGGATCCTGCCTGCTCCTGTGTGCACCAGCTGGGGGCAGGAGGCTTCTAGGCAGTGACCTGCCTTGTGGAAGGAGGGAGAAGGAAGCTTTCTGAAGTGCTGATCCATGGACTTTGATAGCAAAGCTGCCTTCAATCACAGTAGGCACCTAGAGCTGCAAGGCAGTCCTGTCAAACACTGTAGGAGCAGATCCAAAGTGACACCTCACCAGGTAAAGATGGCCCAGGTCTCTGTTTTGCCGGGGTCATCGTCTATTACAGGCATTGCCACAAACCTGTAAGATGACAGAGCCAAAACATCCTGCCTTTAACAAAAAGGAATGGTGTACCTTTCTCAGAAGTCAGTAAAGGATGGCCTTGCTCTACAGCACAAGCAGGAAAATGGACTGGTAAAACAAACTCACTCAGCAACAGCCTTGTGGGGCTGTGAGAAGCTCTAAAATCCTGTTCTCATTTGCAGAACAGTGTGGGGAGACCTCACCATCTGCCCTGCAGTACTGAACAGTTAAACCAACACAAAGTCACAGGAATTCAATGATTAACTGACTGAATTACTGAGTACTGAAAGAGCATTTCATATTTCTAACTTACTGTTCAGCTTAGAGCGAACAAAATAGATTTTTATCCAGTGCTTATTTCATTAAGTTGATGATAAAAATTTCTGAACCTTTTCTTTTTCTCCTTGACCAGATACCCCCTGAGTTAGACTTGGTCAAAGCTAAAATACAGGACTATGAGCCTGAAATAGAGCAAGCAAGATACAGCAGCTATGTGGAAAGGCAGAACGCAGCAGGGAGACAACGCTGTGAGGTGACACCTGGCTGTAAGCCTGTCCAGACAGAGGCTGCTGTTGTGACAGCAGATCAGAAACAGCCCAATGCTCCCAGGTGAGACTGCTCTTATAAGTGTATTTTTTAAGCTGTATTAGAAGTTACTGGGCCTTCTAAAACATGTAGACAGCTCAATTTCAAAGATGCCATAAAGCACTAGTTCAGTGGATTTTCTTTACTGTTACTTCTTAATGAATTTTTTCTTCACAAAATGTAATTGCTGAGGTCTTATTTAACTTCGTGTTTCTGGATGGGAGAACAGAAGCACAGACTCCTTGGCCATGGAGTGTGATGCCACTTACCAGAGGAAACTGCGCCAGAAGCGGCTGCAGCAGCAGTTCCGGGAGCAGATGGAGAAAAAGCAGCAGGTCCCAGGAGTTACTCCCAGCAGCAAACAGGGTGAGAAGTGGCAGTCAAACCTGGCACTTTCCATGAGAGCTGATGGCAGGCACAGGCTACCCACAGTACAGGAGCCTGGCCAGCTTCATGTGCTGTTGTGCTGTGCCGTTAACACCTTTGAGGCCAGAGGCAGGAGCATTATCATGTATTCCCCCTCTGGGTTCCAAAAGTGTCAAGTATGTCAGCTCTGAAGCTGCATCATTAAATCTGCAACTATCCAGCCGCCCTTAATCAGCTGTTGCCAGCACCATTAACCAGCTGCATCCAAGCTGAGGCTGCAGCACTTGGCTGTGGTAGCTGCAAGCAAACAGTGCCTGAGCTACTGATACATTGCCCTTGGCTCATGGGGCAGTCTGGGGCCATGTGGTAGCAGGAACATGGCGATAGACAGGCTAAGAACCACACTGGAGTAGCAGAGTTCCTCGTCTGATGTCATCAGATACAGAATGTTACTTCCCACATTCTGCTTCCAAGCCTTAGCTGGCTCTAGGGCAAAAGAGGGTACCTGGTGGTAGTGCTGGCTTCATGCTCTGCTAAGAAGGAGTCAAAAGGTTATCTGTATTTCTGGTATTAATCTCTTCCTGTGTTGCCTCCTTGCAGCAAAATCCAATGCTCCTGTGAAGCACAGCAGTCCAGCAGAAGTGCAACAGGAGCTGGCGATAGAAGAGGAGTTCTTTGCAGGTCAGCCAAAGAGTGATGAGTGTTAAATCATTGGTATTTAAACCACGTTAATTCAGAATACAGTGTAAAGGTAAAAGCGCTGAAGAATTGGAATAACAGAAGTGTGAGTGTGATTCTGACCTTTACAATACAGACTTTGCCTGAGTGGCAGGGAGATGATGTTCATCTCTATGGGGGGTTTCACTTCGGCTCTTCAGTGGAGTTGTACAGCTGTTTCAGAAATCCTTTTCCTGAGGTGATACTGCACAATATAGAACCTGGTGGGGGGGATTTGAGGTGTGTCTTTTCCCAATAAAAGCATGGATATTTTGGTACACATTGTGGTGCCTGCACTTTGCTTAAGGGAACAAGGGGCAGGACTCTCACTGACATAAGAGATGCTTTACAGTTTAAATTTTATAGTGGTCACTGCTTGTAGGAAAAGAATGTGCTGGTCTTGCAGCTACTGCCATTCCTGTAATACAGTTCTGTGTCATGGATCCCTTTCTCATTCCTTCCAGATGATCCTGAACTTTGGGACATTTCCTTGGAGAGCACTGACCTAAAGGTAACGGGTGTCAAACAATCAGAGCCCTCACCAGCTGTTCACCAGGCACCCGAGACGCCCCGTGGCCATCAGCAGATGGGCACTCGCTGCAGGACACCCCACAGGGGGAACCAGCACAGAGCTGCTGCCAGGCTGGCACAGCTGCAGCCCCCTGCTGCAGCCCTCAGCACCAGCTGTGCCCACCAGCACACCCCAGGTACGTGCTGCCACAAGTGACGGAGCTCTGGCTTCACAGGGGCTCTCGGGAGATTGGGAAAGTCCATTCTTTTGGACCTGGCTGCAGAAGCTGGGACAGTGGTCTTGGAAAACTGGTTTTTTCCATCCTACTGTCCTATCAAGGAAGAGTTAGAGAAAGAAATGAGGAACATACTTAGAAAAAATGTCCATTTCTCACTTTCTCCCTGTGTGGCAGGGTGCAGCCCCCTCAGGAGAAGTCAGAGCTTGAAGAAAAGGAGATTGGAACCTACGTGAGGCACCCGAATGGATCTGTGCCTCTGTCATGGATTACATCACAAGGCTGCAGCTGGCTTTCCAGTCACATGGACTCTGCTGTAAATTATAGTGAAGCAACAGAGAAGAACTTAATGTACTCTTAGGGTATTATGTATTGCAGATGACTTTGTCTATAACCATGCCATTATTTGTGCTTCTACAGCACAAGACTTGTGGCCATATTACAAGTGGATATTACCTGTAAATTGCCTTAACAGAATGGATTGTTAAAAGAGAGATGCAGTTCATAGCTTGTCTCTCCCTCAGTGCTGCATTCTAGCACACAGTAACCCCATGCTTGGTCCGATCCTTTGGAACATCAATGGGAGCTGAACTGCTGTTTTTAAATAAGCTTTCTACCCCTTTCAATACAGAAATAAACATTAATTAAAAAAAAAAAAAACCCTGCTGGGTTCGTGCCTCTCCGCCCTGCTGCGTGGCCTCAAAGGAGGCACCATGTTCTAAAGCGAAAGGGGCAGCACTGCACCTGCACAGCCTCCTTTGCTTTAGGATGGGCAAACATTTGGAATATTCAGTATTTATTCCCCTTCCTCCTACTCTGCCTTCATCACTTAATCAGTCCTTTTCCCCTAAAAGATCCTTTACTATCCTCTTGCTTCCTGAACAGGACAAAGGACAGGAATTGACTTCACTGTGCAAAGACAGGACATAATTAATTAACCGTAATTGACAGTTATAGATTACATCTAGAAAACAGTTTCACTTTTCACCGTACTTGTTTCTGGCCAATTCAAGGCTGCCTTCAGAACAGCTCAGGGAAGAAGCACATTCCACATGTTTGAGTCATGCCCTCGCTGTTGAAACCATATACCTGCTAAGAAGGGAGAGCGCAGACATTCCAAATTACTGAATTCAAAGCTGTTCCAAACTTTTACAATGAAAAAAATTTGAAAGTCTGTAATAAAAATGGAACGGCCTCAGCTTCCTTGGCTCTGGAAACAGTGCAAATATAGCTATGCCTCCTCTGACAAAGTCACTGCAATGAGTCTCTTGGGATTGGTCCCTTTGAAAAGGGCAGGAAAACTTATACTGGGAGCTTTTTTTCCATTCCAGGCTTGCGCAGCATGACTCATAACAGAAGCTGTTCTTAAAATGGAAAGAAATGCAGCAGCAATTAGTGTTTAGAAATACCAAATTCCTCCTTGTGAGAAACAAAGCTCACTTTTAAATTTGCAAAGGTTTATTAAACCTTAACAAAAATACAACAAAGGACTGAAGAAGGAAAAATTACAGCGCCAGGAGTCTCTGCGACCAGCAGCCACATGCTCCCCTACAAAATGGATGCTCTGCCTTTTATACCCTCAGCCCCTCCCAAGGTTTTGTCAGCTCCTTCTCTGCTGTCCATTGGTGGAGATCACTTTTATACATCTTGATTGGAGTGATTGGAGCTCAGGTGTTGTTATGCCACACCTCCTAGTAACAAGCCAGGCCTCCCCAAATGCCCTGACTGCCGAGGCTATTGCAAGGGGGAGGGGAAAGAGGACTATGGGAGGACATATTACAGTAACACAACTATACATCTTAACATACACATAATATCCATCTCTTCATTGTGAGTCAACCATCACATTACTCATCTATAACAAACCCCCCTGTTCCTTTCCCAGAAGTCATGTGGCTCAAACTATTAACTCTCATTTTCAATTCCAATAATCTACTGCCGCAGAGACTCCTGGCACTGTAATTTTTCCTTCTTTAGTCCTTTGTTGTATTTTTGTTAAGGTTTAATAAACCTTTGAAATTTTAAGAGTCAGCTTTGTTTCTCACAGTGCAAGTCTGCAGTGTGAGAATGATGCTGTTGACCATTACAGTTCCAATCCAAGGCCTGAATTCTTGTTACTAAGGTCCCTGAGGAGCTCCTTCTCCCAGCCCTACAGGATGGGAGCACATCCCTGCTCACATCCAGCCCAGAGGAGCAGGCAGGGGGTAGCACAGGAGAGCCCAGACCCTGCTCATGCCTCTGTGCCACAAGCAAGCAGAGGACCTGCCCCTGACATGCAGTCCCAGCTGATCTGTTCTCCTCCCTCAGGCCACTCCCCCTCTCAAGATCTATTTAGGAATTACTCTTCTCAGTACTTTGTTTCAGAGTATCCTGTTAAAGGTCAAAAGCTCGTGACTGGTCACTGCTTTTGAGCAGTTAAAGTTCTCATTAAACTGGGTTTATTTCCTGTGACGAACTGGTAAATTGGGTAACAGTTCCATCACTGCAGGACCAGGACAGAGGGGCTGGAACCTGATGTTCCACAAGAAAACCCACAGCTCAACCAAAGCAGGTTTGGTTTATTTGAGTGGCTTCATTCAATATTCTACAAAGGTAACAAACTGCAGCGTGGGGCACAGTCATACAAGAAGGGTTCAGCGCAAAACAAAACTAACTGCGGCCAGGGAAGACCAAAGTTTCAATTAATTTTATTTTTTTTATTTTTATTTTTTTACAGTGTACATTGTTAAATAATGTAAAGAAAACGCCTGTAATTCAGAAACAGATTTTATGTGGAAAAAGATACTCAAAGTGTAATATTAAACAAAATAATTTAACAGTTCAGTAGCATTAGTTTATTCCTCTAGACTTCAGTTATTCATCCACAGGAGGAGAGGGAGGGAGAAAAAAAAAAAATCAATGGTAAATAAAACCAGTTCTTGCATAACATTAAGTGAAAAAACGACCTCAAACTTCTTAGATCAAATTTAAATAACCATGTGCTGCATCCAGCTGACCAGTTCCTCTGCCACAAATATTGCCCTTGTCTCATTACTGCCTCAGCTCTGTCCCCGCTCCTGTTTCCCTGGGTGTGCTCAGGAGCCTCCCCCCTGCATCCATCCTTTCAGAGGTTCCCACCTGGGCTTGCTGCTCTCCTGCTCCCCTCTGAGCTGCCCTGTCCTCCCGCAGCCTCAGCCCAAGCGCCAGGAAGCTCCACCCTCGTCCTTCACAGCTGCTTGCAGCACTGCATCAATACTGGCTGGTATTATTTTGACTTTGAACAGGAAACCAGTATTTCTTAAACACAAAAAGGGAGAATGACCAAAGCAGAAGATACAGTACAGATACTGAGAGGACAAGTGACAGACAGTGACAGGCCTGGTACCAGCTTGAAATTTGTTAAAAGTGAACAAAATTATAAATCCTCCAAGTAAGACAGAGGAAACTTCTTGATGCCGGCTGCTTCAAGTACATCCATTGCCGGCAATGGACGTTGCACCAGGACAGTCTGTTCCTGGCTTAAATGAATTTTACCAAAAAAAAGGTAAGAAAAGCAATCCCAGCAGACAAGCCCAAGCCAAACGAGCAATGGCACTTCTCCCTCAAGTCACATCCTGACCAAACATCTTTTCCACTTCACAGCTGGAGTCAAACTGCATCTTAAGTTGGGCCTTTCCCAAAGATACACATTCTCCCATCCTCTCTCTCATTCTGACCCAGTCTCCTGCCTCCAGAGCCAATATTGGTTAAGTCTCGTTGTAGCTTCACCTGCATCCCTCCGTCCCAGCCCACCTGGCCCCTGTCACCCCACACCTTCAGCTCTGCCCGCCTGGATAAGTTTTCCCACACAGAACTGCTCTGACCCACAGCCTCGGTGACCTCCCTTCCACGCTCCTGCTCCGACATCCCGGGCGTGGGCACAAACATCCTGCCCTCAGCTTGCCCTCTGCCCACCTGGGCTCTGCTGGGAAGACGACGCTAAACTGCAGAAGCAAGAGAAGTCCAAGGCACTAAAATATCCAGCAAGCATACTGGGAGAACAGACAAGTATTCAAGTACATTAATTTATACAATTTTACATTCACATTTATTTATCTAATACAATGAAAATACAAAGGAAAAAGTTAAAGTGTCTCCAATAAGTATAAGGATATAGCTAGCTTTTTTTCCCATTTTTTCTTTTTAACTTTTTTAACCCTCTATATTCCACTCATTTTTAAACTACTGTTGTCCAACAACATTTATATAATCACAGTGTTTCCACATCAAAACTGATGGTAAGTACATGTCCGCAGGGAACTTTAAAATTTTTTTTAACAATTTAAATTGCTCTAATGCTGCAGTCAAAGCTGTTAATATCTTACTTAAAGCAGTAATGACCTATCAAGCACGGGCTGCACCACAAGTCCATTCATGTGCCCCACCATTTCAGAGTCAGATACTATTGACTGGGGAGAGGGAGAGGAGGGGAATTTGGACAGCTTTTTCTGGATCTTGGTTCTTCAGGAAGAGGCGAGAAGCATGCTAAAGCCTCATGCTAGGGTTCAGCTCTCCCACCTCTACACATGTGGATTCAGCCCCCAACCAGAACTATTTAACAGCAAGACTGTATGAACTGACCCCTGGCTTCTGCTCACAGCTCTCGCTGCACACAAGAGCAGCTCCCCTCGGTGAAAAGCACTGTCCCATCACACGGATGCCCATCATCCTCCTCCCCCTTCCAAGCACGTGGTGAAACTCCCGCTACCAAGAGTTGACAGCAATGGTTGGAAAAGAGAAATTCATTCCCAGTCTGGCAAGCTACCAGTTAATTGCAGCACTAGTAGTGATACAGGGCCCCATCTCCCTCCCCAAGTCCTGTCCCGAGGAGTAGCCAGCAGGGTCTCTGGGCTAAGTGGTCCGCAGGTTGGAGCCTGGAGGGTTGCTGACAGACTTTTGCAAATTGCTGATGTTGAAGCTTTGCAAAGACGTGGCAGCCACGGGCTGGAACTGGCCGAGCTGTGTCGGTGCTGGCCCCCCTGCCCCGCCCCAGGGCGGGGGGAAGGACGCTGCTGGGTAACCGTACTGCTGCGGGGGGCACATGGCCTTGCTGAAGGGACCTAAAGAGGTAGCTGATGCTGCAGGGATGGGTGTAGCACCCAGGGAAGATGTCATAGAGATACAGAGCTGACCCGGTGCCGAGAATTTTCTTGCCATTCCAGGGCCCTGAAAGGTAAACCAACCACCAAGAGAACTTTAACTGTGTAACTTTAAAAACCACCACTCCACCCCTTGGTCTACAATCCACTCCCAATGGGCATTCACAGGGCCAGCCCACGGCCCTCCCCTTTAGTTTTCCCCTTCCCTTCTAGAGCAGCCAGTACATCCTGCACGTGAAGAGCCAGCCAGCAGTGTGCTAGAGCTGCTGCCCCAGCCCAGGGAGACAGAAGGGCACCCACAGCTTCTCACCACACCCCCTCACAGGTCACACCTCACCTCGTAGCTGCTGTGCCCTTTGCCAACTTTCTTGCCAGACAGGTTCATGGCGTCCCGAGCCCAGTTATCCACCAGCTTGTGCAGGTCATCTGTGAAGGTGCCCTTGCGGCTGGAGGCGATGGCCGTGGGCTGGGTCTGGGGAGCCTGGCTGTTCACTGCAGCCCCCACTGTGTTGGTGCTGCTGGTCCCTACAAACACAAACACAGCCATCACCACCTGGCTCAGCGCTGGCCTGTCTCTAGTGCATTCAGTAACTGTGCTAATGGCACACCAAGAGTTAAAATGCCATGCAAATTAATTCTGAGTTTCCATTCCAGGACACACTGAAGTGGGAACTGCAAGGACATCTTCTCAGATTCAGAGTGTTTCACAGACAGGTTTACTTTGCAATCCTAAGAGGGGAGTGACAGTAGCCTACAGGTCTTTGTAGAAGAAAAAGGACATCAGATTTCAGCACCGACTGATAGCACAGGCACGTCGCTCTCTCATCCTACACCTTTTAGTCAGCAGCAACCACTACCGGTATAGCTCAATTCCACCTTGGAAAACAATGCTGGATGCTGAATAAGGAGCAGTAAAATCAGCATCGCCAGCTGCTCTGTAGCAAATTATCTCCACTTTGTGAAATTAAGAGAAAAATTCACCCACTTTACAAAAAAAAAAAAAAAAAAAAAAAAAAGAAAATCCCCAGGCAGAAACAGCGAATGTTGTTTCCCATAGCTGCCATACTTATGTTCTTGAGGATAATCAAATGGGACTGTCTTCATCCACCTAACAGTCAGGATCTGCAGGGAAGGTCTGCAGGTCTGCATTGCATTAAATTTTGCTTTTTGACTCTAAAAAGCATTTTTTTTGCCATTATGTTCAGATTTCCTAAGCCAGAAGAATAAGCATTCGAGATACAAACAACAAATAGAGCTTAAAGAAGGCAGAAGTGAGGGTATTCCTCAGACTCATTCCTCCTCTTCTCACTGCAAGAACACAAAACCCCTTCACATAAATGCCAGGTTTCATTTCTGCTAGAAAACTTACTGAACATTATCCTGTCGGGGGGGAAAACCAACCTAGAAGCTTTATTTTGGTTAGCCTTCCTATGCCATTCATATTTATAAACAAGCAACTGCACTTCAATCTAAGTTTTTAAAAGGCAGACCTCATAACACAAAGCAAAGAAGTAATGTATTTCCCATAATCCAAAATTCCCAGCAGTATTTTTAAAAGTTTGTAAACCCTCATTTACAGCTGTGGAAGTGCCCGTTAACCACTAGAGCAGACCCAACAACAAAATCAGCAGCAGCAGGGCTAAAGACAGCACTGCTTGCTAACACTCATCCTAATCTATTCCTGAAGTTCCTCAAATATTTCTACTTGCTCCCTCAGGAGACTGCACCTAGGAAATCCATGAAAACCTGAGTTTATGGCAAGCATTTCTGAAGGGAAGCCATTCAGAGGTGGATCACAGAAATGCCAGCAATGACCATCACGTCTCTATTGCAAAGGCCAAATGACAGAATCACTGTTTCTTGCCTGGCAGTTCCTTCATCTGTCCCACTTTCCCTGGCCATCAGCCACATTCCTTGCCACCACTGTATCAAAGAAAGAACTGGTTCCAAAGCCCTGCAGGAATGTTTCGTACTGAGAAGTGGATTAGGAAGGTGACATACTTACTATGCAGGACAAATAAAGTGTTACTGCTTCTAGTAGTGCTGAGGAGGGAAGGACACAGATTCATCCCACCAATTCCAGCTCAAGCATGGAAGTGGCTCCTGGGCTGGGTGCCCACAGGAGTTGTTAGTGGGGGCAGACACATGCGAGAACATACGGCAAGGGAAGAAAAAGGTTCCCTGAGCAGGGAGTGTGGCTGTAGCACTGATGGAGAGGAGCAGGGAACACTGGGTGGTGCAAGGAAAGTCCACAGTGAAATAACAACAACCTTAAGCATGCATCATGTGGGAAGGGCTCTGGATACAATAATTTAATAAGAGCAATGATGTGAAAGGTAAAGTTAAATACAAATGAGTCAAAAGCAAGGAAGAGGTACTTGGGGGAGGGGAGGGGGAACACTGCCAAAACCAGTAATAATCACATTCCACCATGAGGGTTCATGCAGGAATTGACACACTTGCTCTCATCCTCTTTAGAATGGCCAGCATCCACTTGTGCTATTTCACATTTCCACTTTAATCACTCTGGATCCTGGACCTACACCAGAGAGCTTCCTCAGGTTATGGAAGGGGGAGAGTTAATCGAGGCATAAAGTATAGCACATTCAGCTGAAGAGATAAAAGATCCCTTAGGGAAGTTTAAGAGTTTTCCAAAGAACTAGATTGGTTCAAGGTGACAAAGGCTGCCAGAGCTTTGTCTCCCAAAGTGACTTTCTCAGAGAGCTCCCATCTCACGTCAAAGACATACCGGCCTACAGGATCAGAGCTGAGCTCTCACCTAAGGTCCATTTAAAACTGACTTCTCAGGAATTCTACATTTGAGCTCTGACATACTGCCTGCAGAAACTGCCATCCAGAAGAGGCTGAAAAGCAAGTGCTTCAACTTGTAGCATTCATGGAAACAATCCCCACATTCCTGCTCGGTCACAGCAGCCATCCCCAGTTCTGCTCTGACATGAGGGATCTGAAGTGAAACAGGCTCTCTCTCCCCAGCCCACTACCTTAATGCCTTAATTCTGCTCTTGAATTTTTTTCCCCCCATAAACCACAGTCAAATGACACCTTTAAAAAAAGTCTTAAATGACATGTGTACACACAGGCTTTTGTGAACATCTCTTGCTTTAGGAGACACACTGGAGATCTCTGATAGCTTACTCTTAGGCTTTTAAAATGTTGGAGGAGTGTCTGCAATTGGATCCATCACTGAGGTGATAAGCCCCCTCAAATCCCAAACCAAGCAGCTGCTCTGAGTACAACTCTGAGTACATTACAATGAGCAACTGCCCCTGATGTCATTAGGGAGAGCAGAGCTCCCAGGGAAGGGCAGGTTCTGCCTGCCTCCACCTGACTGCAAGAGCAGCGCCAGACTAGTCAATAAACTAAGGACAGAGCACACATTAGAGGGCATCACACAGACAGACAGATGCTGTGCTGGAGACAGAGTCAGGGACATAAGGCTTCAGTGACCCGGAAAAGCTGATGAATAGATTTACAATCAAGAATTGGAGATAACAGAAATAAGATAATTACTACAGAGCTGGTTGCAAGGACAGACTTTTTTCACCATCTTCCCTGAAGCACAAAGAGAGAGTAATTTGTTAAAGATAAGAGAAACAGTGAGAAATGTTTAGTATCAGGAAACATTACAAAAAGCTTGGTGAGAAACAGAGGACACAGCACAGCAGGGCATTAACAGTCACTACTGGGACATTCTAGACAAACTCAAAGACTCATCTGACAGTTTAATCACAAAGAGAAGAGGCCCAGCCTCCTACATTTATTCTTCATCATTCCCAAACCATTGTGAAGAATGTCAGGAGACACTGAGGTCACAACTGTTATCAAACAGTCACAACTGTGGCTGTTATCACAGAAGGAAAAGCAAGTACATCTTCCATTTTTGCCAGGACATACGAAGCATTTTACAACTATCAAATTTCAACCAGCAACAGATTTATTTGATAGGTCAAGTGCTTTTAGTTTGTCACCCTCTTGTCTCAGATGTGTGAAAACAGTTCAGACATTCCCTGCCAAGCTGTACCACTCTGTTTCTCCAGCTGCACAGTTAAAAGCATCAATCACTGCACTGTTTCCTCAACACCACTGATTCCAACCCAGGATCTTCTCCAGCTGTCACTCTCCACAGCAGTCTGCACCAGCGCTTCAAGGACAAAGCTCCAGGAAGTAAGCAGCCTGCAGCAAGCCAGGTGCCAAGCCAAGCTGAGCCATGCCAACTATTACCTGATTTTACAGGACAGCTACAACACTCTTTTCAAAAGGAAGCTGTTTCCCTTAGCATCAGTCCCAGAAGCAAGATATACGTGCCAAAGGACTCTCATAGCCAGATGATGGCAAATTTACAGCAAGCCTAGGCCTTGGTAGTAAATTATACTCTCATATACTCAGTTCAATGTCAATTCTAGAAACAGACTGGCTGCTCTTCATATTCCCTTCCCACAAAAAAGGACAGTCCAGACTAACAATTTTAAGTTAGCTTTGATAAGAATTTAACTTCTTCCAAGAAAGGAATGTTAAATCTTGATAGTGCAGATGTCAGTGCACATCTGCACATTAATATACACAGCAAAAACATTTAAAGCTGCTAAATTTGAAAAATTAAATCATTTACTGCTTAGATTCCAAATCCAGTGAAGTGGGTTAGAGTCAGTGCAAAACTGAACAGCCAGGAAGATGTTTCCCTCCTTTTGCCTCCCTTGCTTTCTCAGACGATGGGGCTGGTTGCATTGCAGCTGTCTCTGCAGAAGGCCAGGCCCAGCTCCCACACACAGCTCCTGCCAAGCACAGCAAGACAGATGATGCAGGTATGTGGTACTGCCATGCAGCGCAGCAACAGGAGGGCTCCTGACAGCACTCCAAACTTCCTCATGGCGAGTCATTCCAGAGGGTGGGAAACAAATGTCACACATTTAAAGAGTCCAGCCTGCAGAAGCAGCATAGGAGATATTGCAGCACTCCCAATAAAAAGCATCACACCAGCAGCCTTTGCTCAAGCAGATTGTTATTTCAGCCACATCAGAAGTTTGAGGCTCTCTTGTAAGTTTGGCCTAATATAAGTACAAATGAGAGGATTCTGAAAAGAGCTGCAAGCTAGCTTGTGAGGGTTGACAGGATGTCTGAAAATGTCTATTTACCCACCTTTACTGCTACTTGTTTTACATTGAATATATCTCCAATTCACAGGGAAAACTTCTAAACCTGAGCCCATTAATAGGTAAGGTTCTTTTGAGTTTGCCTGGAATTATTCTCTAATTATTTTAAAACCCCTTTAACACTTGGATCTCTAGCTAGCCATCTGTTAATGACCACAGGTCGTCACTACAAGCTGCCTACAGGTGGCATCAAAGCTCTGCACTGTCACCAGCTGAGCGCATGGGGACACACATCCAACTTGTGCTGCAAGCACACTGCCAGGGAGGGCAACATTCCCCCCACCACTACTTAAGTGTCCAGCTAAGGGATAACCTGGAAAACAAATCTTCCTCGCTCTTCCACTAGAAAGATTACCCCTCCTGCAAGTCTCAGATCATCTAACATATGCTGAAGCAAAATTACCAATGGACTTGCTAAGTCTCCCCAGTTTGTGTCATTTCACTGACCTGTCCTCAAAGTTTCCTCTCAAGGTTTAGAGAAAATGAGTGCTTGTTACAGTGAGTTTAACAGCAGAGAATACCTAACATGAGAACCCAAATTTCTAAAGGTGTGCTAAGAGCAGCTGAGCTGAGCCATGGGATGGGAGGGAATATAAGGTGACAGATGAGGATGGGCTGCATGAAACAGATCAAGCAGCAGAAACAAAAACCAAAAAGACAAAATAAAAGACAGACAAGGAAGGAGTAAAGGTGTTACACACAAAGAGCCAAGCAGGGCGTACTCAGAAATCGGGTCCTCCTGCCACCAGGCTTGAAGGTCACTCTCTCAGATGCACAGTTAAACTTCGCACAGCCTGTGAGAAAACAAGAACAGGGAGAACATAGAAAGGAGAGGAGTGGAGACAGAACACCACTACAAGATGTTAGCAACTTGAAGTTGGAAGGGTGAAATGCAATCATGACACACAAGAATAAATCTCAAAGTGTGGACCAAGGAGTACAGAGACAATATACGGAGTGAAGAGACTCCTTCCAGCACCTCCAGACACGAGGCCAAGTTTGCACTGCTACTCTCCAGGACATAACCTAACTATAAAGTTGCAATCTATACAGGAAAGCCAAATCCTGGCAAAAGTACCCAGTTTTTAAATGTACTGCACAACTCTGGATGCAGGGAGATTATTCAAGAAGCTCCAAAATGCCTGAAACAGTTCCTAAAAAAATCTCTATAGAAAAATCTTCCTTAAAGTCCATTTATATTTTCTGTATGCACTTCTTCAGTTTCAGAAAAAACACACATTAGAATTGATGTATTCATACTATCTATGGCAAAGCTTTTCAAAAAGATGTGCAAAGGGGAAAACACCTACAACAGCTAAGTTCAGATAAGTAAAGGAATCATCCCCTAATGATAAGCAAAAAAAGCCCTCTTTACTGAATAAATCAGAGCTGTGCCTGAGAAATTATTTGATAACATACTAATAACAAGTAACCCACAACGTGAGAAACCTGAGTACATGACCAATTTACTACTTCCACCATTTCATCCTCCTACACTGACTCTCCCTTCCAGGATAATTCACAATTAAAGAACATGAGCCTTTTTTTACCTTTTGCTGTTAAAAACTCCATTGACAGAAACAGCCAAAACACTTAGGAAGTCCAAAAGGACTAAGACTCTAAGTCCTTGGAAACTTCCAACCATCTGAGTTAGCTATCAACATCAAACCTATTCTGCTCCTTCCTTGGTCTGATTTTCAACCCCCATCTCATCAGTCTCTTCTCCTCTGAGCCAACACCTTTCCCAGGTCAGTAGAACTTTGCTGCCACCACCCCATTGCACTCTCTTGTGTTGTCCTTGGAGTTTCAGACCTTCAACCACCTCACATTTCACCTGAGTGAGAAGCTACAAATCCATTTGCAAACACCATCCTTATCAGCCTCCACACATAAGCTGGGGACCCTAGAGCTACTTTACACCAAGTATTAAAAATCAAGTGTCATGAAGTCAACCATTCATTTCCACTGCTAATTTCACTAATTGCACTTGGAGCCTTACCTTGGCCTGGTGCCGAAAGGCTCGGTACCGAGAGGGCACCATCACTGGTGAAGGCAGAGTAGAGATTTTCACTGGAAGGTGAAGGTTTGAGGGGCTGTAACAAATGGTTCTGCCCAGTCTCTGGCACACTACCAGGAGGATGAAGGGTCTGCTGAGGGGGCAAGACTGATGGTGCACTTTGAGCTGACAGGTTGCCTAGAGGAAAAAGGAAGGCAAAATTTTTGGTTTCCATATATTTTTGAACCTCATCAAGCATGACAATCCAGGCAAGAGAAGGAGAGGCAGGGGGAGAGAGCTACTCGAGTTTCTAAGAAAGCAGTCAGGCCAGAAAAATTCCTCAGTTTTAAGACAACTCTGTGGTGGTTTATGTGCCCACAGAGCTCCTCCATCACACAGCAAAACAGAAATGAGCAGCCAGGGTGAGTGGGTACAGAAATCTCAGCATGACATGGAATTAACGAAGTTAATACGCAAGAAGCAGTATCAAATATTTCTGCTGGCACTGCTGGCCCTCCAATACTGTTTGCTTCTGCTACAGAATTAGAGAATCTCCAATTACCCAGACAGTATCTGTCACCCACATTACTCAATCAGTAAACAGAACTAGTTCCTGAGTTCTGTTTATTAGAAAAGTGGTCTTGGTAAAAAAGGAAGCCTCGACAATTGAAACTGATTCTCAGTTTTTAAGTACAACAAATCTTCAATTCCATGTAAAAAAGCCACTGTTTTAATATCTATCAACTGTGAGTTTCTGCAGCGTAAGGACACTAGTAATATCATGCTTAAGTGGTACTAAATTAGAAAAAAAAAAGTCTCTGCAGAGGACTAAAGAGATCAGACCCATTCTGCAATATCAGTTTCAGGAGGGAACAAGCACAGTTTATCTTTAAAAACCAAACTTTTCTGACATACTGTAAATTTACACTTTTCTTCACAGTCATAGCCCAGTCACAATCTAAAAATCACTATCTAATAAACACAAATCACAACTGCTCTTACAGAACAATGTCACAGTACCTTTCAGTGGACTGAAAAAGTCCCAGGCAAGACTACCAAACGGCAAAAGTAATTTCAAAAATGATAAAAGAAATCCAGGGAGGAACTGGTACACACACACTCTTCTCAAAAGAAAAGACAGAGACACAGATCTAAGAATGAGAGATGGTACTTGGTTTATTTTATCTGCTAGAAATATTGGAGGAAGCCTAACCTGACAGCTGAGGGCTTTTATGTCCCTGGGAGCTGCTACGACTGGACTTGCTGCCTTTTCCTTTCGTAGGTCGTCTCCTCCTTCCTGAAAGGGGTGCAGCTGGGGGAATAATTACTGCAGGTGGAGCCTTTCCCAGTTTCACGTAGAGTGACTCAATCTCCTGCTTCTGGCGGCTCTGCAGCTCCTGGATCTCTTTAAGGTGCCTAACAAGTTACAAAACAGTGAGATTTACAAGAATTCTATGTATACACACAGATGCAAACAATTCCTCCCCTCCAGTCAAGCCTGAGCTGTTCCTTTGGTCAAACTCTCAAACATTTAAGAAAGAAGTAAATAAATCTTTTCCACTAAATAATAACCACTGAACACACATGGCAGAACACTTGTCATTTTTCCAGTGTGCTCTAGCCCTGGCTAGAATTCCAAAATTAAGTTCCCAACATTGCACTCACAAAACCAGAATAAACAGAAGTACAAAAAATGCATTCAAATGCTACAGGAATAGCTAGATTACTCATTTTCTCAGACATATGGCCTTGGAGACTTCTACACAACTATTGCCTTACAATTTGTTTCAGAGCAGTTGCATACACAGGATTTAAAACTGCCAGCTACCTTAAAAAATAGTTCAACTTTCCATATAAATAAATTAGTAGGTCACATTGCTTCACTTCTAAATTCTTCTTCTGAGCCAACAAGGTCTCTTCAGGAAAAGAACCATCAGAAATGCAGATCAGAAATGCAGAGACTTGTGTGTAGTTTTCAAACCCTACGTTTTCCCCACTAACTCCAGCGATATGCCACATCTTTCTTAGATCTACAGTCCTATCCACAGTGCAACTGGCAATCTACATACAACAAGGTTACAGGTTAGAAAATTCAGCCCAGCAAACATGTATATTCCTCTTTTGTTATAATTGTGTACTGCTTTCCCACTAAAGAACATTATATCCCACATACATGCTGACAATGGCTCCTGACACTTGGCAAAGGCTAAGGTGAAATCATGTTAATCCTGTTACATCTATTCCATACACAACCACCCAAAGAAGAAGCCTTACTTCTCCCGCAACCGACGGAGTTCCAACTTCAAGTCTTCATCTTCAATATCTGACTCATTGTCACTGCTCATGTAGGAAGAGTTGAAAGAGTTGCTAAGGCTCTGAACAGGGAGGCTGATCTTCGATCCCAGGTGTTGGACAGAGTCTGGGCTCCCTGAGCCATCATCCAAATCCTTAGCCATTCCACTGAGAAAAGCAACCTCCGGATCAGAGGATGGGCCATTCATGTGTGGGGACTGCCTTGACTCCAATTCTTTCTTTGGAGATGCAGCTGAAGAAGCAACTTGTTCCAAGCCCACAGAGAGAGGAAGAGTCATCGGCTCCTTCTCAGCACAGCTGACCTCATCCCGAGCCTTGGACACAGAGAAGCGCCCCACTTGATCCGTCGTTGTCGTCACCTGGAAGCGCCCAACCTTGGTGGCCTGGGAAGCAGCTCCCAGCAGCGGCGGCCCGGCAGCTGCCTCAGGAATGCCATCCACCACATCCAAGGAGGTGGCAGCCACAGCTCCGCTCTTCCGGCTCTCAGCCTGCTTCACCAGCGTGCTCTCTGGGCTGCTGCCAGAAAGGCTTGAAGTATCGGTGGAGGTGGTTTCAAATTGCACTGGCTTCGTTTCAGGTTTGTCATCCTCTTTTAGCACATCATCCACTGCCACCGATACCTGTAATAGAAATACAATCATGCAGACTTCCTTAGTTTTTCCTTAACATGATGCTTTTATTTCCCTTAATGGTAAGATGCATCTGAGAGGGGAAAATAACTCATTTCCTAGGTATGCCACAAAGCAAGCTGCTGCTTCCCTCCAAGCAAAACACTGCCACACAAAGCAGCACTTCTTGTAATCTGGAGGATTAAGTCCAAGAAGCAGCAGCCTCAGATGGGGCCTCTTTCACCAACAGGACATAATATAGCGAACATCCCAGCACTGTTAGTAAAAGAGCAGCCCAGTGTTAAAGACCAAGGCCAACAGCTAAGGCCTGCTGCGATGAAACTCTATATTCGTCACTCTAGACCAGCACAGACTGTGCAATCTCTGCCTTGAATGGGAACGGCATCTGCAGCCCTGCTTGCACAAGCTCTGCATGGGCAGCAAAGTCCTGCACATGGCACACTGAGCTGGCACTACCAGGAACCACCCAAAGATGCTGTAGCAAGAGCCAAGTGAGTTTAACATCTGGTACCTGAAACCGTCCCATCTTCAGCACACTGGCTCCTGTTGTGGCAGCCACAGCACTGCTCTCTCCATCACGTGCTGCCAAAACTAAGGAAAAGGAGAATGGGATTAAGACAACAATGAGCAAGAAATTATTTGAACTCCAACCATTTCTTTTTATGTACTTCAAATTCAACTATCTGTTGACTCCAAAAAGGTTTCTAGACTCATAGCACTATATTAATATTAAAATGTTGATTATTAATGTTAAGTTGAAGCATTTTTCTACAAAGCTTCCCTGCACAGTGTATTTGCCAAAATTACACTTTTAGATAACAGTAAAAAAAAGCACACTGATTTCTAACAGAGACGTGAAATAGACAAATAAGAAAAAAGTAGAACTTTATGAAAGAAATTATGAAAGAAAAAGCTTATCTTGATTCAATAAGCAGAGTGACTACCTAAATTTCCCAAACACTGGGGACAACTTATTCACCGAAAAAGGGCAAGTTGAAGAAATGCTATAAATCACATTTACTCAAAGCAGTCTATCTGAAGTTCCCCAAGTTGGACTCTTAGGTGTCAGCTCCTAATTTTGTTGCTCTGTGCACTGGCAGTATAAAGTTACAAAGCTGAGAAATAACATTCTATTTTTAAATCAATTCTATTGGACAGCTTGCTCTGTTTATTAAACAACTTCCCAGTTTATTTATCTTTACCTTCTAAATTTAAAAGACAAAACACAACTAATTCTATAGTGGACTAATGAATTCTACATTATAGTTCATGAATGTCCCAAAATAAGAGTATGTAATTTATTTTCCTTCACAGTTTTATTGGTTTCTGAAGGTTTGTTATTAAACTTCAGGGGCACACATGTTAAATAGTGTTTACAAGACAGCTCAAGAAAAAAATTCAGCACTGTATTAACAGCTCCTTTTAAAAACAGAAGATTTCAAAAATTAAAACAATTAGATGAACACTGATAGGAAAATCTCAGATTATTTTGCAAGTGTTTGGATTTCCCCCCAATAACTCAATCCATACAGATCTGAAAGTCATTGATCATCCAGATTTTAACTGGTGATCATCCAGTAAACCTTCAGTTGTTCTAAAGCAGAAAGAAGGAAGTCTGGGTTTCCTACTGCCTTTCTTAAATTTTTAGTAGTTTAACCTTGGCTTCTCTGTTCAAACAGAAATGAAACACCCTTAGGTAAGGGAGAGGTATCCTACATGTAGAACACACTGTAATGACACAAAATGAGTCCTTACTGCTGTTGCCAGGAACATAACACATGATAGAAAACAGTTCCTTCAAGTACTGTACTCCTGCTGTACCTTAGCAGCATAGTGGAGACTCTTTGTGAGTCTTAATTTAGCATTTTGGACAAGTCTAAATCCTAAATGAGTCACTACAATAGGAAAGTATCTATCATCCCCCCTCCTTCATGGCCTACAGAGGAAAACTTCAGTCTGGCTACTAAAAACTAGTAGAGAAGCCCTCAAAGAGCTGCCATTCCATGACTTACTAGAAAAGGCTATAACCTTCCAAGTGGTTACTCTGTTCAATTTTGATTTCTATCTCCATGCTGAGAAATCACCTAAAGTAATCATGGCTGTCTTACCATCCGTCAGACACTGTGTTTCTGTGGACACCGGCCCAGTAACCACTGTCGATGCTACTGAGGGCACAGACTGCAGGTTCAAGGAGGAAAACAAAATAAATTAAAATACTTAGGAGTTTCATTGAGTGCCAACAAATCCATCATACTGCATATTTCATAAGTTTTTTGTTTCCAACAGGGACAAAGTATGACCCACGAAAAGACAAATGCAAGGTGAGATTTTACAGGCCTTATAACCCTGAAGCTGTGAGCAGATCACCCCTTGGCCTGTGCAGAAACAATGCATAAATAGCCACTTGTATTGTCAGTCATTGTCTTCATTCAGTATCTAAAGCTCTTTAATAGAGGCTTTTAAAATTTCAGATCCACACTTGAAACAGCTCTCCCAAATTAAGACTGACATATCACATATTGCTTTCTTAGTGCTCTTTCCCCTTATTCCACAGTTACTTCCATTTCTAGTTTGGTGACATCACCAGAAAAGTCAGAATAACAACTAATACCAAAAAATAGCCTCAGGAAATTACATAATCTATTGCAATATACAGACTTTCCTGATTTTGGTTGACTCAGTCCCACAAACTGGAAGATGACACTGAATTTTTATTTTTAAGTCTAAATACTGGTGTAGTGATATTAAAGGCAGTGACCTAAGAAAAAACACTGAGGTTTTTCAAGACTACTAAACTGAGAACATTGCAAACATACACAGGCAGGAGCAGATGTCACTGGGACAGTCTCTGGACTAAGGGTTCTTCTCAGCTGAGCATCCAGATCTTCCAGTGGCTGTTGGGACTGAGAAAGAAAAGAGTAAAGCAATGTCCCAGCTCAGGAAAAACAAAAGCATTGCTAAGAAACAGGCATATATGATACTAAAATTTAAAGCACTCAGTATAGTTTCCATGTTTCTATCCAGTTTCCCTCATACACATTTAGATTTAACATGTATATCATAGTAAGACTATGGAAGTAACTCATGCAACATATTTGTTTAAAAACAACAGAACAGGAAAATTAACTGGAATTTAAAAAAAAAACCCAAAAACTCCACAATACCACTCAAAAAAAACCAAACCAAACCAAAACAAACAAAAAAAAAACACCCAAGAAAAAAACCCCAACCCACAAGTTCCCTCAGAGAGGCTGTATAGATGGATTGACCTGAAGAGGACAAAGAGGGGCAGAATCTCTCAAATATGCTTATTACTTAGATTTCAGCTGTTTCAGTTAGAATACAAGATTTTTTTCAAACTTGGCCACTTGGATTGGGGAGAGGAAGAGAAGAATATTTTACCTAAAAATATCTTGAAGATAACAAAATCCCAAAGTCTCAAAATTACTAAATTAGGGCCATGCCCGTAAGATACATCGAAAGAAGAATGTACTGTCAGATACCATTAAGTTGCAATTCTGACCCTAAAGAACAGAAATTTTCATCCAAACTTTAGCATTATTAATCTTTCCAAGTATATACACAAAAAAGAAAAAGTTGTATCTGTTTTTAAAACTGAAGCAGGGATCATGACAACATAAAAATACTACTTTCCACTGAAAGTTAAGAGGTACACAACAGCATAAAGGCGCTTTCAATATGTTGCCAGGATAACGGTCTTCCTGACATGTGGATTTCAAAACAAAACCAGAAACCCTAGGAATAATAAAGCCTTGATCAATTCCATTATATAAAAAAAAAGCAGAAGATGCAGACTTCTATGGCTCCATTCAGAAATCCAACTGTTTAGCGACAAGTGAGGTAATTTAATCCAACACTGTAAAACAGAGGGGGCATGTCACCTGAAATACTAAATAATTCTCAACACTTATGCTCACAAGAAGATATTTGCTTCAAGTAAATAAATCGCTACCAGAATGATCAGGAAATAAAGATTTCCTTATGGAATTAGGGGACCAAAATGAAGCTTGAGAGATTAATCTACACACACTTTAAAAAGTAATTAAGGAATAAATAGAACAGGTATTTAAGACTATAGGACAGTGTCCAAAACTGGTCTTGAGATGATGTGTACTCTGTCTGCAAATTATAAGTCTGCTACTAAGGAAAGGGAAAAAGTTGTGTAATCACCTGCTAGTGACAGAAGCAGCACAGAAGGCAAGCCTGTCTACTTTAAGAGAAGCCAGTAATTTTCCAGATAGTATTATGTGATAGCAGCAAATGCTTTTAAGAGTCAATTGGATTTGATCCAGTTGGTCCCCTCCAATTTTGTTTCATTCCTAGACAATTCTTCTGAGTTCAAATAAGAAGTAAAATTCAGTAAGTTGTTTGGAAAGGACAAGAAGCAAGGGATCTATATTTGTGACTCTTCCATGCTACAAATCTTGCCAGAAATACCTATGACAAACAGGAAGCAGCCTTTTGCAGTGGTACCGTGGCTTGAGTCATAGAAGTGGGTACAAGTGCTTTTGAGCTTAGGGGAAAATACTACTAATATATTGAGTTTCCAGCAATGAAGAGGACTATGACCTTCATATGACTGATTTTAACTAGCTGTCTCCTGATCCACCTGATACCTGACCATGGGAAGAATGCAGGTAAGAATTATCAATTAATTGTTGTCACCTTCTCTTCAGTAAAAACATGCTTCAGAAAGAACTGACTAAAAGAGATAAACCAACTTCTGCCTCTGAAATCAGGGGTAAAAACAAGTGGCTTTTTCTTGCTCAGTTTGGAGAAAGAAGATACCAATTCTCTTGCTACTCACAGGGCAGGCATATGGCTTATGGCTCTAAGATCAAGATGTAAAAATGAGCTACTTTAAGAAAATATTTCAGTTGAATAAGCTTTTTTCTTCCAACTTCAGATGTCATCTGGCTTACTTGTACAAGTCACACAGAATCACAGACTGGGTCAGGCTGACAGGGACCACAGTGGGTCATCTACTCCCACCTCCCTGCTCGAGCAGGGCCATCCCAGAGAACATGACAACACTGCATCCAGCTGGTTCCTGGCTATCTCCAAAAAAGGAGACTCCACACCCTCTCTGGCCAGTCTGTTCCAGTGCTTGGTCACCTGCACAGGAAAAGTTCTTCCTCATGTTCAGGTGGAACTTCTGTGCATCAGTTTCTGCTCAGGGCCTCTTGTTCTATTGCTTAGCACCATTTACACACAAAATATCCCAGCTAACCATTGTATACAAGGACAGAAGCTAAGCAGGGGAAGCCACTGCTGTATTTCAAATCATGTTTATGATAAAGAACTTCAAACACCTTTTGAAAATTTTAAAGCCTAATGAGATCAGAATGCAGTAATAATCACAAAATAAACAAAACAAACCCAAAAAAACCAAAACCACAAAGACAACACAAGACAAAACAGCAGTCATCAAAAGAAACAACTAAACCCCAAAACCTCATGAAGAATTCAGAAAGGCAATTTTACATTTTCATAAACATTTCATGGCAATATATAGTTTTTCATATTATTTTGCAGCTATACTATTTTCAAGAAGAAAACAGGTTCAAGTTTTATGCACACACTCCACTCTGTTATATTAAAAAAAAAATCAGTTCAGATTAACACACTAAAACTCCTAAGCCTGATTAGGCACTGGGTACAGCACCCTGAAGGGCAAGCTGTACAGAATCACAGGATGGTTTGGGTTGGAACGGACTTTAAAGATCATCCAGTTCCAACGCCCTGCCATGGGCAGGGACACCTCCACTAGACCAGGTCACTCACACCCAGTGCTGAAGCCACTCAGGCTACTGCTACAGTTACACAAAAGGGGTTACTCAGGTAAAAGAAAAGAAAACCAAGAACATTAATAACATGCAACAGAGAGTTTAACTGAAACATGCTCTCTGAAGGGAAAAGAAGCAGATACAATCTGCCATGTTGTGTAGCACCTGAGTTAGTGAAGGTCCAGGAAAAGGTGGCAGCTGCTCACTGGATGGAGTGCCAGCCGGAAGGTCAGAACCTATTGGTAGCACCTAGGGATAACGGAGAGGAAACGCGCGTCCGTCAGACATGGAACAACAGAAGGATCAGATACCAAGCTACAGTCAGTCATGTCATACAACAGAAGCCTTAACTTTTTTTTTGGTAGAGAATTCCTTCCTGGACAGTTAGCATAGAGTCTTCAGGGACTTCTGCAACCAAATTGGGGGAAGTTTGCTTAGTTTTTATTTTATAATCCAGATTATCCTTGAGCAGCCACAATTTCCAGTTTAAACAAGCTGCAGTATCCAGGAACAAAGTATCTTGGGGATATTATTTTCAAGTCTGGAAGAAATGCTAAAATTATTCTTCCAAGAAGCTTAATTTCTAAAATGGTGCAAGAATGTACTCAGTCTCCTTACAACAGCTCTATGTTAACTGTCCATTAGAAACTCCAAGCTGCATGCTTCCAACAAATTGCTCCAAGCAACATGACTTGAGAACAGGAACTGTCAGTGCCTGGTGCCTGAGTATGTCTCCACTTGTTGAGAAACAGATTCGTAGAGCTCTCACACCAATATTTTCATCCATCACTTCTTTTTGAGCCTGAAAGGTGTTGATGACCCACAGAAGTTGATTAGGCCATGCAACTGGGTAGGGGGAAGTCATCCAGGTTATGCAGAGGAGGTTAGAGAGACTCAAAAGGTTAGAAGGAGGCATCAAAGCCTCCTCACCAGGTCAGACAGCACATTCCAGTTAGTAATTTCCATTGTTAGGGAAGTGGGAATTTCTAGGAATTAAGCAACCCACTACAGAATTTGCAGTTCTTATTCTCAGCTGTCATCTTGAGGTTTGACAGTGCCCATGAAGTCTGAGCACACATAGAGCCTTGTGAGTTACAGCACTGGCCAGCACAGTGCCCCTGCATTGGCCATGAGCTCTGCAGGACAGGGAGACAGGCCACAGTCTGCTCCAGAACCAGTTCTGGCCAGCAGTTTGTTACCACAGCTCAAACTAATGCTTTAAATTGCAGGAGTAGCTGCCCAGTGAAGATGCTCTCACAGAGTTATCTATCCTGCCAATAAGTCAATAACATTTCAGTGAGAATTAGGCCAAGTTGCATTAGCTCAACTTTTTTTTGTGTAGCAGGAACACATGTGAGGATGTTACCTGTTACATGTGAGACATGATGAATTTTTAAGCTGTGCTGAATTTTTAACTTCATTTAGTTTATAAATAAGAGGCAAAACATACTTTAAGTACATTTGTAAGATAAGCTGAAACACATTTAATTGTCTGGCCATAAACAAAATGAATACACAGATACAGACTCTAGCAAACCCCAGAAGACTGAAGTAATAAGCTCCTTAATGCTCAGCAACAACACAAAGTGAAACTAAAATTAAGCCTTGTGAAAAAACCAAACTAATTTATAAATGAAAACTTCAAAGAGGTGGGATTTCTACAACTGACAATCAAAAACCCTGTAACATTTATTACATGTATATATATTTATATGTTATATATAACATATATATATATATATATAAAATATATATATTTAAACCCAAGTGTTTGCAATTGGCAATTTTCTAACTGCTACAACTGTTCCTGAATGAATACCAGTTACCATTTTCCCCCAATATTTCTTGTATAATTTTCAATTTCATTGAAATATTAATGGATGTCTTTGTGTCTGGATTTCCCTATCAACTTTTTTAGCACATATTGCCTCTCTTCCATAGCAGAG
Organism: Taeniopygia guttata; assembly: GCF_048771995.1. Lineage (NCBI taxonomy): Eukaryota > Metazoa > Chordata > Aves > Passeriformes > Estrildidae > Taeniopygia > Taeniopygia guttata. The sequence goes on from NC_133025.1 coordinate 69,991,874, forward strand.
ATTTTCTACTGTCTTTGACAACAAAGAGTAGATGGGAAAGACTACCAATGAATGGAGCTGCTGGGAGCATTGGCTCAGCCTAAATTGGACTGAAACTAGTCAATAGCAAGGCTGGCTAAAGACAACCAACACAAAGTGTTGACGAGTAAAAAAAAAAAAAATACCAGAAAGAAAAAGTAGAGAGTATTATAGTTTTTGGATTGTTAAATACCTGAAAGTTTCTTGAATTTATTTCCATTTAAGGGCTACATTTCCATTTAAGGAAGGGACTACCAAAATAGTTTAAAATACTGAAGTGTGCTGTGTCCCCACACAGGCAGACATTTAAAAGAAAATCTCACATATTGGTGTATCTGGTTGGTGAGCAGGTAACAACATCCACAGCACCTCTCAAGTTGTTACTGTGAGTCATTACTTCTTTGTGAAAGTGTCTTGGTTGTAGAACATGAGTCAGTAAACAAACAAAAAAATAGTTTGTTTTCAGGTATGTTCTAAATTTCTCAAAATCCTGCTCTCATAAATCTAACATTTGAAAGGAAAACAGTATCTGGGTATCAAATAAGTAGCACAGAACATAAAAAACCCCAAATCCCTTCAGTCAGGTTCACCCTTGACTGCAAGGAACAGGTTCACAACAGGAAGCAAAATTCTGCTATCTCAAATCCACCACTTGGTGAAATATAAAACCAACCATCTCAGCCTAGTGGTCAAGTACAAGATAAAAAGCTATTTAAAGCAAGACATCCAAATTCTATTTGAAAAAATCAGGATCAAGAAAAAACCCCAAACAAACAAAAAGCAAACCACAGTTGCTTCATTCTTTGTAGTTTAAGAAGAAAAAAACTAACAATGACATAAGAGACATCTCTCAGAAGCATAAAACAGAATTGGACTTTTTTTGCCCATTAGGGACAAAATAGGACACTTCTTGGGATACATAAAACCAACGAGAGCATAAACCTTTCAATACTACATTAAATGAAGAAGCCACTTCCAGAATAAATATTTTGCTATACAAAAAGGATCCCGCCCAAGCAAGCTGTTTCCTGCAAGAGCTGAAGGTTTACACCAACGCTGCGTTTCTTACCGGTACCCTGCTGAGAGGGGGCTTTGAAGGAGAGGTCCCTGGTTTCACTGCTGCTGTGGCAATGCTGCTGGAGGCCGAGATGTAGCTGACTGGGGTGATCACTTGCCCAGGAGTGGCAACTGGAGTCAGCACTGGCAAGCCAGTTGGTCCAAGAGGCAAACTGCTCGGAGGTATACAAGTGCTAATGGATGTCAGGGGTTTGCTTGGTGCAACAGCAGTGGTTGGGATGCCAGGAACAACTGTGGTTTCCATTACCAGCGAGGTCTCCAGAGACACTGATGGATGTGCCGCTCCTACATTACTGTGCTCACTGAAGAGAGATCGCAGCTTTTCTTCCAGGGTCTTTATATCATCAATACCAGGGGCTTTAGACTGAGCATCAGCATCAGCCTCCAGACAGTGAACATGAGGCTGGTTGGGCAATGGAGCTGGTTGAGGCTGGCTGTGGATCAAGGTCTGCTGTACTGTAGGCAAGTTAGTGACTGGTTGTGGCAAGACACCAGGTAAAGGAACCTGGGGCAACATGGGTGTTGCACCTGAAATCTGGGGTAGGACAGGTGTTGATGTAATTCCTGATGGAACAAGTAAGGGATGGATCACCGGTTGAGAGACTGAACCACATATGCTTGATGCTATCGAGGATGATAAAGGTGCAGAGATTGGCAGAGATAAGCCAGCTGCATTGCAGGAATGCGGCTTATCCAGAGAGTGCCCACTCTCAGGTAGTGACTGTGGAGCGCTTACAACTGTTGTTTCTGCCAGACTGGACACAGAGCCACTGCTGCTGAGCTGGGGAAGCTGCAAAGCCATGTTCTGAGCCAGAGACAGGGCAACAGACGTCTGTGGTGCTGCCATACTACTCACAATCTGAGGAGTAGACTGAGGTGTCACAGCTGGTGCAGCAACACCGAGAGCAGTGACACCAGGAACCTGGGCAGATGGCAGTGCTGAAGATGATGGTGTGCTGATACTGGGAGCAATGTCTGCAGTCACTGGTTGAGCAGGCTGGGATGTGGCAGATAAGGAGAAAGAAGCAGGGGCGCTCATGCTGGAAGAGACACCGGTCGATTGCTGTCCAGATTGTGAGGCTGGAGGTGGAGAAATAGAGCTTGGCACACTTGTGCTTGGTGCAACTCCAACAGCTGCATTTTCTGAAGGCAAAGTAACAGATCCCAGAAGAGAAACACCAGTGCTGGAGGAAACAGATACTGAAGAAGTAGCCACAGATGCAGGAGTTGCACCACTGCCTGCCATGGTAGAAAGTGCAGGTGGAAATGGTGGTATTGTTTGATTGAACACTGGAGGAGCTGTGCTAGGTCCTTCTGTCATCTGGGCATGCCCCATCTCAGAGAAAGCTTGCTGCAAGCTCAGTGATGATGCTGAGTGGGAGAGATTCATTCCAGGACCATGTACAGGAGATGCTGCAACTGGCAGAAAATAAAATTATCAGTCCACCTAAAAAAGTTCATTACAGAATTATTGTCTATGGCTAGACTAAGACCACATTTAATTCTTAGCATTAAAGAAAAAACAACACAACAAACCAAACAAAAAAATCCACAGCAAAACAACAAAACATACAAATCCAGACTTATGTTAAAACACAGAATTAAGATTTCAGAGTCTTGCAGACAGCTCATCAGCAGTTTTCCTCCAAGAATCCTGTATGGTATGACCCAAAATATGGTCACCCCCTTTCAGCACAGACAGTTCCCTACTTCTCCACATACTTTGAGAGGTCTTCAGGAACAGTTTAGTTAACTAACTTCACAGTTTTGATGAACATGTCTTAGACATCAGCTTTTAAGAGTTTGGACAACTCACCCATATCTGAAGTTTTGTTTCCTCCAGCAACAGCAGATGTGAAAAGGCTCTGTTCTTTCAATCGGTTCTCAGGGACGGGGCTGACAATGAACCGTCTTCCAGCAGAATGGACAACCTGGGTAAAGGAGCTAGAGGGAACCCCTAAACAAAAAGAAGATGGATCTTTAGTGACACAGGGCTGCAACTAAATACATAACCTGCAATATGGAATGTGCACTCCATCATACAAAATAAAAAACTTGGCTGCACCCATCCGCTGAAACAGAAAAAGGTAACTGTCGAAAAAAATCACAAGAGACTTACCTATTCTTTGTGGCATGGAAGATGTAGGATCTGGCTGTTTGAACTCTAATTTCTGTAAAGTAAGATAAAATTTAAACTTCTATTCTGAAACAGAAACCCACAAGATACTTCTTAAAATGCTAGCTTACTGAAATGTGGGCATTTAAGGGAAGCAGTATGTGGGACCCAAGCACCATCACCAAACTAGAGGAATTCTGCCCAGATAAATGTCAGCTACAGTGTTTTTAGGAACTCTCAGCTCAGTGACTGTCAATGTAACAAACTGATCTAAAAATTCTTTTGGAAATCCAACTGATTTCCTTAAACATCCAACAAATAAATGGATGTTCCAAACTAGTTCTGAGTGTAATTAAGGCAGAGATTCAGGAAATGTCACCACTTTCAGCACCCAGCAAACAGTTTCAAAACCTGTGTTTCCTAACGGAGCTATCCAATCTCTTACTACTTCACTGGGTGGAGGGCCTGACACCAGGCTCTCAGTGTTTAGTGAGCAGCACAGGGTTGAGGTTTTACTGTCCTACCTCACAATAATCTCAAATTCAAGAAGCATCAGCATTTAAGACTGTCTGTTTAGTGGACTGTTAGGAGATTCAGCAGCTTCGGAAGTCTTCAAACACATCAAAAAGTAAGAGGTCTGTTATTTAGCTTTCTAACTTAATTTTAAGCACTCACTGATATGAAGCTTTCTCTTTTTGTCTTTTAATTATTGATCTTTGATATCTCCCATGACAGGAACTTTCTATTTCTAGCTAGCTCTACTCACAAAACCATACCACCCAAAATGGAAGATACCAACAGCTGAGGCAGTCTGTCCTTCACATACCTGTGACTCCGGGAAGAAGCCGTCATCTTTTGTCCGCATACTCTCCAACCCCTGATCCCCTTCTGGCTCCACACTTGCATCCTCACTTAGCATTTCATCTGCTTTCTCAATAATCTCTCGTACCTGTTCTACAAATGAGTCTCGCTCTGTTGCTAAAATAAACTCATTCTGCACCTGTAAAAGAACAAAGCAACATTCATTTTACACAAACAATTTCAAAACAAGATATTGAATAACCACAATTTACTCTTGGTGCTGATGCTTGTCTTCCCTTTGCTGCTTTTCTGAATAAGATGAAAGTGATGACACTGTAGAGAAAAAGAATTGTTTCTCAAATGATCTCCCAACACAGAAGTGTGTGCCCTGGTTTAATCTTTGCTGTGGAGCAATATTCAATCTCACTTCTTCATCAACTGTCATCTCAATCTTTGCTTAGCACAGGGAAATTGAAAATTAGCAGTCTTATCTTACTGCAATTCCTTCTGTCTAATGAATGCAATGTGCTTTAAGAGACACATTTAAAGAGAACTATAATATAAAAGAAATTGAAAATTCTGTATTGCAAGATGTCTTCTGTGTTTCTCTCTTTCCATGTCATATACAAATTCTCCTCTGTGCAGTTAGCACATCACTGATTTAAAGTCTGGCTGTGGTACATAAAAGCCAGTATAAATTATTTTCCAAATAGAGGGAGAGAAAGGTTGCTCAGCCTGTCTAGCTCCAATACATTGTATTGTTTTATGAAAATAACTTCTCTTGCTTATGTTGGATAAAACTGGTTTAAGCAAGTACACTTGGTGGTTAGAAAGACCAAATCATATTATTGATTTGGTCTAACCCATGAGAGTATTCTGTCTCCTGAAATGATGCATGGAAAAACTCAGAGACAGTCCATGAAACAGAAGTAAAGCTGTCAGTCAAAGAGTCTCTGCTGGAAAAGAGAAATAAAGTGCATTAGAGGAAAAGCTTGAGACACTGCTTTTAAATCAAATTCCTGGGATGCTGGTTCAAGAAAAGGAAAGTCAGGCATGATGTGCTTGTATCGGCCTCTGCAATGCAGAATACTAGTTAAAAAAATCTTCAGTACCTTCAGTTTAGGACCAACAGGCAACTATATGGGGTATGCCTAACAGTATCATGATTAAAATGAAACATATTCAATTTAAAGTTTGCTCAATATTCAACAAGGAGCCAATGAGCACAATGTTCCAGATTCAGATGTTTAAATTAGGTTGCATACTTTTAACTGTGTGACTGCATTTTGGATGCAAAGTTCACTTATTTTGTTTCTACTAATCTTCAAGTATTTGTGGCTTTTGTTGCTTGGAGAGTGTTTGTGTCTTAGTTTTGGTTTTGCTTGTTTAGTTTTCATAAATCAAACATATTCTTATTTCGTCATAGGATCACTTTAGGTTTAAGGTGAAAAAAGACATCTGTGTACTCTCCTTATTTCCTGGCATACGACCTCATGTTATTGACTGTGCTAATATATGTAGTTAGGTAAGAAGCACCTTCTTACTCTTTCTCAGAAAGCCATTACTGGCAGAGAATTTCTCCCATATCAGTGGTTTGGTTCCTTTTGACAAGGAGAAATCCAACACACACCAATTCTGACTCTGCCACTTCTCTAAGCAAAAGATAATCATTGCTCAGATGCCCAAAAAGCTGTCAAAAGATACTGGATTTTATCACACACACCTCCCCCCCCCCCACCTCAGTAACATCAAAACCATCTCAGGCTCACTTAGACTGCACCAGACTAAAAAAAAAAGCTTAAATGAGAAAAAAAAAAAAAAAAAAAAGAAATGGGGATTCTATTCTATAATACTCAATGCTCTTACTTAGATGTATCTCTATAGGACAAATTCTTTCCTGCGCCTGGCCATCATACATTGAATGGAGAAGCTTCTTTTTTTGATAAAAGCCAAGAGCAGAATTAGTCACTATGTACTTTCAAAAACCAAAATACAATTCCCCTTTCTTAATTTAAAGGCAGAATCTTCCCATTTTAATTGACAATGATGGTAAAACACTTGAAGAAAAAGAAGAACTAGCAATGCCTGCTTTTAGAAAAACAAATGGAATGTTTTTAACCTGGCACTTCAAGAAGGTTGCTTGCAATTTTGAAAATGTCAGATTGAAAAAAAAATACCAACCAACCATAAAAGCAGTTTTTTCACTTGATAAAAACCTCAATTCTAAGGTAAAAACTGACACAAATTTTTATGTGACTTGTGCGTGCAACATTAATTAATAATCAGACTGCTAAACCACTCTGTGCCAAATTCCTAGCTGTGGTTGTGTACCAATAAGGTGAACATACACCACACTACATGGGAGATCAACTCTAAACCATAAACAAAAAAATACAACTGATTGGAGTCCTCATTTCTAAAATATCTTACCATAATTGTAGCTATTTCCTCAGGGTTATCACCATCCAAATCAAATTTGAAAGTAACCATTTTCCGATTGTGTGTCTCCAGCTGGCATTCCACTACCCGATCACCTTTGTTTGAAACCTAAAGCAAAGAAAATAATACTTCAAACCAAAAGCACAAGAATCTAAGTTTGCTGAAATTTTAAAGTTCACCGAGACAAACTAACAGTACTGGTATAATACAAACATATTCTTTCATTCCAGTCTAATAAATGGTAATATGTAGAGCATGATTTTTGTCTGAGGATACATTGAATATTCTGGAATAGTCTGTGGAACCATTGGTAGCTTAGCAAGTCAGTTTTGCCACATCTAATGCTCCAAAAAGCTCTTCATAGATGGTATTCCGAATGCTTGTAGAGGCTTAAAAATACATCATTACTACTGAACTGTCCCTAAAATAAAAAATACTCACATTTAGAATTCTCAGTTTAGGCCTAGAAGTCTTCTCATGGCGAGAGCGGCTGCGGACAGATCTCCGCATGTGACGTTTCGTTGTTCTCCCTTCGTGCCTTCCACTAGAAGTTGGGACATTCTCATTGCCATCACTCAATCCTGAAGCAACATCAGAATGTGCACTAGAAACAGAAGGCAACTTCCTGTTAGCTTCCATGCATTCCATCACTGCAACAATACTTCAAACCAAGCACATGATATTCTGTTCTGGGACGTGGTAGATGTGTGTTAATCATCAAGTACAGAAAGAGTCCTGTAAACACTTCGGGTTGCTTAAATAGAAATTCTAACTGTAATTATTTTGCTACGCCTTTTGAAAGCTGAGTTGTACAAATCTATCTTACATCTTCAAGCTGTTTAGAGTCTGAATTCTGCTTAAGTGCAAAAGGACAAAAAACCTATCACTTATGATCCATTTGACACGACAAATAAAAAAGTTAATCACTATACACAACCTTACTTATTCCCTCCATAAAATAACCCCCATAACATACTCCACCCTTCACGACCCTGTTTTTCCTCTAGGAACTTTAGTTAATGACATCCTCAAGAATACTCCCAGTGAAAAAAAAATACCCCTGGTGAGAAAATACATCTGAAGATTATCCATGGAAGTATAATCTAACACATGACATTGAAACTCAGTTTGGTGAAAAGAAGCAGTGCTCACCTATCCATAGAAGAAGCCAAAGGAGTAGACTGAGCAGGCTGCATTGCTGGAAGAGTCTCTGAAGCAGCAGTCTGTGAGACTCCCTGAGTACCCTATGGATAGAAACCTACAGTCAAGACCCCCCCCCAAAAGAGTACAGTTCCTCTTCAAGCAACCCAGTAGTCTTCAGTGTTTCCTCCCAAACCAGTTGTAAAGCTGAAAGCTCTGCCTTTTTAGAAGTTTAAACAGCTGGCATCTAGGATAGCCTTAGTTTACAAAATACTCTAGAGCAAACTGCAGTGAAGCACAATGTCATCTGAGGAGGGGTGAGGAGAGGAAACCAGCCACACATCCTTTCTACTGCCACATGTCACTACAGCTGGCCATGCAGTCACAGTTTTACTAACAGAATGTGCAAAAGGCAAGCCAATGAAGAACACGTAGACAATTCCAATTCTCCCTGCAAGAACCACGCTGCAGGGAATAGGCATAATGACAGATTCCCAAAGGCTATTGATTGCAGCTTGTCTTTGAAATGGCAAAAATGTTCTACAGTACTAGCAAGAAGTGAAGTGTTTTACTGCTTTTTGCCTGCAGGATGCACACTCACTTCCCAACAGAACAACCAGTGGCAACAAGGTCCCCACATTGGCATGACATTCTGCTGCAAGAAAAAGGCAATTTGAAATATTAACTTCCAACTGAAGACAAGCACAGAAGGGCTTAGTTCCCCACAGAGATACACTGTTGCAGGAGTCAAACATCCAAAATCTACTGTTACATTATATTATGTATATTTACCTCCACAACTGCCTGCTGTGAGGAGGCAGATGAGGCCTGTTGTGCTAAACTCACAGGGGGCTGGGGCACCTGAACCTGTCCTCCCAGGCTGCCCATGGAAACCATAACATTCTGTTCCCCATACGGCTGCACAACAGGAGCAAGGTACCCTGACTGGGCCATTGCATCTGTGGGCAAGGGAGGGGACAGCACAGCAGAAGGAATACTGGCAGAGGCCACAGCCGAGGAAGGTGCAACGCTGGAGTCTGCTGGGTATTGCGGTGTCAGCTGAGGTGGGAAGCCCTGTAACAGAAACGGGGGAATCAAGTCAGTGAATAGCAGAGCTTATTAAGAAACAAGACAGTAATAAAAAAAGTATCAGTTCCAGGGATATGTTCCAACCTCCTGTACTTGTTCAAGCACTCCCAAAATCTTCCCAAAGAAGCAGAAAAAACTGCTCATGTAGCCAGCATAAGTCACCAAGCCCGAACAAACAAATTCCCACTCACAGTCCCAAGTCTTAGGCAAAAGAATCTTCATCTCCCAACTTTTGCAGCTGCCTATAGAGATTAAGATTTTAAAGCCTGAGATTAGAAATGAGCTTGAAGAATTTTCAGGCTGAAAAACTACAGCTCAGATGTTATGCAACTGCTGCTGATTCTTGAGATTAAATAGCAAAAATACTCTTGTGTTTTTCCTGTCCTCTTGTAATGAGCTGACCCAGAAGCAAGAACACTTTAATCATCATTCAGGTTACCACTTTTACAGTGAGTGATCACATAAAGTCGCTGAAGCAGTCTGTGCCCACCAGTCCACTGTTCACAACCAGCACCAGGTACTTACATCACATCCAAGACCAATGCTGCCTTACTGATTTCTACAAATTCCCTATCCTATCCCTTCCCAGACTTGGAATGAAATACTGACATTGTTGAATATGCTGCCATGGATTTTCTTTCCAACACATATCTCCTATTTTTAAAGTTACAGTTTCTTATTTTCTTTTTCCCCAAGCTGACAGATCTCATGCATATATAGCTGTTCTCTCTCACACAGTGGTTGAACAAAGCACAGCATTATGATTCTGTCATTTTAGACAAATTCCAATGCCAAATATGAAAAATTCAAAACCCATGGTTGTCCAAGGACTTTTTTTCTTCTCTCCCCGTTAAAATGGTTCTTTATTGCACAAAAGAATTTATTCTAGTGGTTTAATGGCTCTCATGTGAGAAGTGAGCTGGCCAGGGCACGCAGCTCAGATCTGGTACCTTAGAGGAACGGGCAAAAATGTGGAGAAGAGGTCTGCTGGCTTGCAACAATACCTGGTAAAGAGCATCTGCAGCAGGAAGTGAAGCTTCAGCAGCTTGTCCAATGCTGACTGGCAATCCCACGGCCTGGACAGGCGGCTGCAGGAGCTGCGGGAGAACCTGGCTGGGCAGCTGAGCCAAAGGCTGCATCAGCGTGGGTAGCTGGCTAGGGACAACACTTGGTCCTACAGGAACAGCAGCTGCCGCAGCAGACGTGGCCAGTGTGAGCAGTGGTTGATTCATGCCAGCTGCCATTGAAATGGGCAGCGACTGGAAACCTGGCTGAGCCACTGTCACATGAGGAGCTGCCACAGGCAACTGAGACACTGGGAACTGGGGAACCACAGAAGCTGGCAAGGCCTGTCCCATGGGTAGAAAATGAGAGCCAATGGGGACTGATGGGTTAACTGAAGGCTGAGGGAGAGAAGATGCTGCAACAGGTAATTGAGGCTCGCCTTGGATGATCGACACTGGTTGGGAAACAGGAAGCTGGGGAGGTAAAGAAAATAGAGATAGATTTTTTTTTTAAAGCAGGGTTGCGGAAAGCAGAGTTTTACACATTAGTCAAAGAAGGCATTATTCAAGTTACAGCACTCTGTTAAAGTGGCTGGGGAGCACAGTTGGCAGAGTGGCTGGGAAGCTGGCTGGAGTTCCAAACAGTTCTCACTTTGCAACACTTCCCTTGAAGAGCTCAACAGGCTCTTGAAACAGACACCCACAGAGGGTGAAAGAGCAACATGTGAATACCCTGAAGCACTGATTTGTGCATAAACATAATTAAATTCTCCTCAACTCTGTCCCCAGACCCAAGCCTGCCTTCTTACAGCAAAGAAGTGCAAATCCTACAACAAATCTGTCAGCTTTGAGTATGGGGACTAAAGCAAAGGAGAATTAAAATCCACTGTGCCAGCATTCTGAGAATGGCAGGGAATACATCAGTTAAAGGCAGCAAATGATGCAACTGGAAAGGCAGCTTAGATGAACAAGCAACAAAACAATTTTAAAAACAAAATTGCAGCTCACACATTCAACAGAGATATAAGCCAAAATGAAGCAATAATCAGTAACAGAAGCTTCTTGACCAGGAAGAAGAGCTGAGTAAGAAAGACGACAAAATGAAGAAAGGAGTCCTATAGCTCATTACCTGAAGAAGTATGTTTTACACATGTAATGGTGCAGAAGATAGACAGTGGATGGGAAACAGAGAAATTACAGGTTCCTGAAAATCTGTTCACAATACACCATTCATTAATATGCTTCCTGATATTTTTGACAATTGAAAGATCTTCGTGCATGAAAGTGCTCTCCTAACCTCAAATTACTCACAACTGCCACGTGTAAGAGGGCTTCCAACACATTTTCAACAAAACTGACAGTTATACAGTAAGAATACTCTTGTTTGGATGAATGTTTTAAAACCATTAGGAAAGATGACAAAAGTGAAAGCAGCAGCATATTGAATCTACCAGCTATGAAGAAGAAAAAAAAAATCTTCTTCTAGAAAGAATTTTGTTTACCTGTGTCCCAGCTGCTGCCTGAGGCATTGGCATGACCTGTGAAGTTTGAGTTTGAGAGACAGTTTGTGCAGGAGTGGTGCTGGCAGAAACTGAGGGCTGCTGCAGCTGGTATTGTCCAGGCTGTTGGGAAGAGGCTGGCTGCTGTGTGCTCTGTAGCAGGAAAAAGAGGAAGAAGCTGTATTACCCCCCAGCAGAGACTTTTAAAGCATATCCTACTTAAATTCTGCTTTTTACTCTTTCCTAAGTGATATCAGTGGTTTTTCAGAATCTGCCAAAGCTTTAACAATTACATATTAGCATTACTAATACGATTCCATTACTGACACCAAATCTTGCAAGAGAACTTTCACCTGTGAAACCAAGAATGAAGATTGTATAAAGGATAACAAGGCAGTAAAGAGAAGAGAATGTTGCAGATCAGATTTCCAGTTAGAAGAAATCACAAGAATGAAGTCTGCCTGTCTACACAGTCTAATCTGCAAGTACTGACATGTCCCCCCTTGAACAGCAGCACCACTGCAAGGTCAGGTGGAAGTAGGGGAAGACAGGCATGGGAAAACAAGTATCAACATGGTTTTTAAAATAAATCTCAGAAAGTCAATGTGTATCTCATAGCATGTTCGACTGAGTGAGAACCAAAGGATTCCTCTGCTGCAAAACTATGGGTCAAATGGTGACAGAGGTAGACAATTGCTCTTAAAAGAGTCATCAAAATTCTATATTATGAGTACTTCAGTCCTGAGTTTAGGAAGTGTGGTTGTACCTGCTGAGTGTGTTGAGTAGGCTGGGATGGCACCGCAGCATTGCTTGAGGCTGGCTGGCCTTGCACCTGTGTCTGGAGGGAAAAAAAAAAGACAATCAGCTGAGAAAAACTCCATGGTTTCTGCTGCAGGCAGTTAAAATAATTTCTGCCTGGAATTATCTGGTTGGAATAAGTTTGTAGCTTGTTCTTTTGGACAAGCAGACCTTCTGGCCAAATTCCATTACGACAACCAGAACAAGGCAGAGCAATCTGGAGGAGTTCTGAACATCATTTTAAGTCTTCCAAAATAACTAATACAGAAGGACTCTGCAACCCATATGCCCCTCAACATGAGACAGATCAGCCTACCAGCTTCTTCTTCCACTGGTGATGCTTTAAGAGCAGGATGCCTTGGTATGGTAACTGGAAATAGATGCATTAAGTTTTACCTTTACATGTGTTCCAAACAAAGACAAGTGGGGCAATAAAAGGAGGCCATATGGAAATAAACCTATCCATAAAAAAACCAAGCAAGAAGATATACAGAATTCTAGACCAATTACAGAGTGCCCAGTACACATAAATGTCATGAGTTTCCTTTGAGAGGCATGTCAAAACAGAGGCTAATAATCGTTTCCAGAGTCACTACCATTCAAAGGCTACCAAGAATCAGATATAGAGGAATATGAGAGTTAACATTCTAGCTAAGACGAAATTTTCGAGCAAGCAACGAAAAAAATGGATGAGTGGCATACAAATGAACGTGGAAGATGCAAAGGAAAATGGAATGGACTTTCATTACTTTTTTTGTGACTAAAAATTTTTTATCAGATCCCAGGATCTGTAATATTGTTTTTGTGACAACTGTATTTCTTTATCAGCTCCTGGGAGAGAACTAGACAAAGACCTCCAGATGAGTTGCCTGAGCATGCACCACTTGGGTGAACTGCCTTTGTAAGAAGCATATCTGGTGCATATGTATCATACCAGAAATATCTATGAAATTCCTTCATGCTGTGATCATTGAGCTTGCAGAAGCTCATCAGGAACATGTCTGTAAAAATTCTGTATTTTTCTAATTATGGAAACCTTGGGGAAAGCAGACTACCAATGAAGAGAACCATTTTTTTCTTTGCTGTTTTAGAAGCTTCAGGTTGGGATCTATACATGTGCTACACCCCACTGCTGTAACATGTGTTCACATTGACTCAGTTTGGGTTTCAAATTCTAGTCTTCTAATGAATTAGATAAAAGATCCCAGAATTTATATTCTGCAAAAGAAGTTACTCTTTTTTTGTTTTGCATATGTATTTTATATCCATCAGAATTTGCCTCCTGAGTTTAACAAAGGTTTATGGAGAAACAAAGTTTTCAAGGTTCTCAAGTTCTCTTGGGTAAGAGATTCATTCTACAAATTCTACACCATAGCAATTGTTACGTATTAGACTAGTGATGAAAGCTGTTCCAGCTTTACTAAAACACTTTTAATATTCCTTACAGAAAGCCTTAAATACTTAGTTCTTGAACTTAACACAGAGCAAAATGATTCTCCTTCACACAAATCTCGAAGCTACTAATGCTCCAGTAACTAAAATGTTAAAGCCTCTTATTCCAAGGACAAAAGAGGTAAGAGAGAAGTCTACTTAAAGTAAATCCTCTCTTTTCACAGAAAGTTATGAGACTTCAGACTAGGAATGCAGACACAATGTATAGACACACACCTCACAGTGTACAGTAAAGTGACCATTGCAAATGCAGATACCACATGCGCTGATAAAAAACACATCTCCAAACTAAGCTTCAGGCTTCAAATTTTGCTTTAAAAGGACACCACATAAGGCTTAGAGGGTGTGGCAGTACCAACTAGCAACAGTTGTTTGTGTCATTAATTAACCACTCAGCCTGTTTAGCTTCCTCAAATACTTCTTCAACAAGTACATTTCCAAATCCATATACACATACATAACACAGCTCCTTCCATTTCCTCTCTTCCCACTTTCTTTCCCCAAATCTAGAAAAAGCTCTTGCATTTTGGACAGTCACCAGAATAACCTTGTTGTCTAATGAAACATTATTTGTATGAAAGTTCAACCTCAAAAAACACATTAAAATGGCTAAAAAGCAGCAACAGAAACACAAAGCAAGTTGTACTACCACTACTGATTCTAAGTGTGGAGAAGAGACACATTTCATTAAAACCACTGTTTAAAAGCCAATTTGGTACTCCAGCAATCTCTCACCAAATAAACAGCTAGTCCCAGCAGGAACACTGACCATTTTTTACTTTTAACACCAAAGTCCTACCAATATTTCAGCCAAATCTGAATACACACCAGACGGTTGCTAATGCCTCATTATTTCATAGCAACCCGGTTAAGTTAAAGAGATCCTAGTATAGACTTGGTGGAAAGACACCCCTATGAATGCTAATTCTTAGAACCACATGGAGCAGGTCTAAAAGCAAGGTTTCCCTTATAAAAAGCAGCACAATTGTGGAAGGGTTTGCTCCTGTAACCTGAGGATAGGATGCAGGTGGTCCTGATGAAAGCGAGGTGGACAAGGCCTGCTGAGTTGAGGCTCCCTGGGGGAAGCAGATGAAGAGCTGCGACTCCTGCAACACCTTCTGAGGCAGCTGAACAATGGGCAATGAGAAGTCTGAACCAAAAGCAGAAGATGATCCCCCTGTAGGGGGGGGAGACTGGAAATCACCAGTGTCAGAGGAAGTCAGCTGTGAGGAATCACTGGAGTATTCTGGGCTTCCTTCTGGCCAGCTGCGCCTGGCAGAGCCCCCTCTGGGACCCGCTACCCCAACACCAAGATAGTTACAGTGCTCTTCTGTCACAGGCTGAAGCCGACCATGCGACCCTAAGCCTTGGGTGGACTCCTCATGGCTGGTCTCCATAGAGCCCCGGCGACTTCTGTAGGCCCGTGGGGGTAAAGCCGCCCCTTCTGCCGGAGCAGAGCTCTGTGTGTGCACATGGAACTCAAAGACACAGCTCGCTCTGCCATCAGCACTGTGAGAGAGCACAGCCGGGGCTGAGTGCGGAACAAACACCTGGTGGAACGTCATCTGAGCTGGCTCTGCACTCAGGGGAGCTGAAACATTGGATAATGGAGAAAGGGGACCCATCCCAGAATCCAGCCTCAGGTTCTGAACATGTCTTGCCAGATATGTTTGCCCCGATTGAAAGTCGAACACAGAGCTTTGTGGAGGACCACCTTGCCCATGGTTTGACTCAGAGACCTGCTTCAAATGCTGTTCAGTCACGTGAGAGTTATAAGCTACTTGATCATACTGCTCCGATACCTGTGATGGATAGTGCATGCCCACCAAATATACAGCTTCTGGATGCATCCTGTAGTGAGCATCCTCTGGAGGTGTTGGTCCAGATCTATAGTCACTGTGGACAGGAGCTTGCTCAAACACGGGATTAACTTGCACATGCAGAGGCTCTCCAGCGACTCTCTGAGCTGCTGTGCCCAGCATAACAAATGCCTCTGGAGTCCAATTGGTGGGACTACCACCAGGTGGAACTAAACTCTGGCCAGTCTTCAGCAATGGCTGGAAGTGGCAAGTTTGGGCTTCCAAAAATGAAGTGCTCTTGCGCCGCTGAGCAATTGCCACCTTCGGCGGGCAGACAGGTGGTGGTGAGAAAGACACCGGCCGTTCATGAACGGTTGGGAAAAATATCTGTGAATCTGGGAACGGTGGTGTTCCCCCACGAGGATGCTGAGGCTGTATTGACATGAACAAGACAGGTAATTCATACATTAAAAGTGAAAGCACATCAACATGCACAGTTCACTAGGCAGTTCTGTGAAGTAATTATAGAATTTATACTCAATTCATGGTCAAAAACATACAGTACTTAGGAAATTTAGGTGAGGTGTTAATATCCATTAAATACATCCATGGCAGGCATAGCTACAATTGGGAATATTTGCTGGTGTTAGAGCTGCTTTTCCAGTTCAATTCCAATAGTTCACAAAAAGGAACCAATTTTGCTCCTGACAATGAAATGAGATTTATTGTTATGGCCTATCCATTGTGATCAGTGCTTGAACTCCAACCAAACCCCTGAGGTCATTGCCATATGTGGAATATGAAATTCAGAACTTGAGAACAGCAATAATGCAGAGCCTCGAATTTGCACTCAGAAGATGACATTAGATGTTAATATTTTCCAATACAAAATCCACAGTGCTAGTGTCCTGTATGCTATCCAAAAAGCCAAAAGGAAATATTTTGTAAGATAAAATATAATTTCAGCTGATTAAATTAATAATAAGTTGATTAATAATAATTTATCATTTTAAAATAGCATTTAATATCATAATTTGTAAGACAAAAACATCCTTTAATCACTTATAATCATACCTTTTCATACAAAAAATTAGCATTCATTGAAACAAACTTAGCTCTTGCCTGGACAATAAAACATTCACAAGTTTAAGAACAGCAGAGTCTTCAGGCAATTCCACTCCATCTGAGGTACTACTTCAGAGGAGGCTCATCTTTTTTAAGAGTTGTAGGGAATATTTCACTACAGAGATTTCTGTGTAAGAACATCAAACAATTTAGTAATTTTGCATATTTTCATGTCTGCCTGCAGTATACCTATAGACCATGTAGTCTCTTCCCTACTGGAAAAAAAAGTTGTAGGAGTAAGTATACTGCTCAAGACAAATGGCATTTATGAGTTTTTCACGTTGCTGTTTCCACATTGTTTACTTTCTCCCCAGCCTCTTTTGTCCGGAAAAGCAGCAGCAAATTTCCATATTGACTGATGCTAAAGAGAAGGTCCTACAGATGAAGTACTTTTCTTATGTTCTAAACCTGGTTCCAATTACTTCATTTACACAAAAATGCTTCTCAAAATTTATCTTGTGTAAACTGAAGCTGAAAATGGAAAAGAATCTACCGCCTCTTGCACGTTATCTTTGCATCTGACTTTCTAAGAAATATGAAACTACTGCTTCTTCCCATTAAGAAGTTGAAGTTAAGTTTCTGATAAGAATTTACAAAAAATACCTCAAAAGTACTCATACTCTAAATATCTAATATCACTATCACAGCTAGCCAAAGCTTTAAGAATAAGCAGCCACAGCAATCAGGCT
This sequence comes from Taeniopygia guttata, assembly GCF_048771995.1. Taxonomy (NCBI): domain Eukaryota; kingdom Metazoa; phylum Chordata; class Aves; order Passeriformes; family Estrildidae; genus Taeniopygia; species Taeniopygia guttata. The sequence continues at coordinate 70,008,920 of NC_133025.1, forward strand.
CTAAAAGCTTGCTGTTTTGTGAAGGGCTTAATTAACATGCAGCGTTTACTGAGAAGTGGAAAAAATAAGTCTTCTGACTCTGGGTATTAAGAACTAGTCTTCCCTTTACCTTCTGTGGTACAACTTGGGTAATTTACATTTATACTGTCCTAAAAGATAAGAAATAAGCAGTCAGCCACTATTTGATAATGGTTACCAGTACTGCTGCATAGAAATAAAAAAAACTAACAAAATCAACATTCCAGCAGCACAGTACAAGGAATTGACTTTGCAATTTCTCCCTTGAAAAATGCCCAGAGCCCAGGATGTATTTAATGATAACTTATCTTACTGTGCCAGGAGGCAAATGGTAACACATACAGGACTGACAGAGAGGGAGGGCAGGCTGGAGCGTCGATGCTTGCGTGGAGAGGCAGAGTGCATGGGCAGGACACTTTCCAGGGCTTTAGAAAGTTTTTCTGCAAAGGTTTCTTCAGGGACAGTCCGAAGGTAGAAAGGAGAAAAAGGTGCAGACAGCGCTGGTGGTGGGGTGCAAGGAGCACTGAGAGGGATGCAGGACATACAGGGAAGAGCAGGAAGGTAGGGGACACAAACTGACATGCTACGACCACGTTGAGGCTGAAGGAGGAAAACAAAAGTTAAAACTTGAACACTTAAAAAAAAGTAATAACAAAACCAGCAAAAACTATAATGAGGTAGAAAAGAAATGAAGATACACAATGGAAGGCCCAATATTGACTAATATGTGGTACCACAAGATATGAGAATGCTGAATGAATGCCAAGACACACTGGGAACAGGCTGTGTGCACCTCTGAGGAGCCGAGTTTGCCTTAGGTTACTGAGCAGTGTGGGAAGCTCCCTAGAATCCTTATGAGAACACATGGAAGGCAGATCAGACAGAGAATGGTTTCTCTCGGGCCACAAGACACAGCTCATAGTCTGTGTACTCAAAGCACCTGGTAGTCTGACAAATAAAACCTTAGATACTAATGAGCTTTCAAACATTGATCAGTTTTTAGAGTGAATGTGTGATTACAACTGTCACCCAGTTCTTCTACTGGGGCAGTCCCTCTGCCCAAATTATGAACTAAATGCATGCAGCTGGCTCTTCATTAACTGAAACATTACCATAAAAATTTAAACCTTACACCTTCTACAACATGAGCTGTGGGAAAAAACTCAGTTTAATCTGTGGAAAATTCTGTAAAATTAGACTTAGACAAGCATCTTCCAGATGCTGGGCCAATAAAAACATCTGGATTTTGTAATTTTGCCACAATCCAGAAGGCTACAGGTCAAAATCCAATCAAATCAGAAGAAACAGAATAAAGTCTTGAGTTGGGATTTTCATTTTTTTGGTTCAGAGGCTTTTGTTATTCCTTTTTTTTTTTTTTGGGGGGGGGTTGTTATTGTGTTTTGCTGTGCGTTTTTTAAGTGAATGGAAACATATTTTTAAAGAGGCAGTATACGCTTCTTATGGAGGTAACCCACAATATCTTAAACTAAATAAAATCAAATACAGACCTACAGAGAGAAAACAGCAAGATATTCAGTGGATATTTGATTTCCAAGATTTCTGTTTTGAGAAATCTTGCTAAATTGATTAAAAGTTTGGGAGATAGATAGAAAAGAACTCAAATGGTTAACTAAATACATCTTCATCTATTCCAAGGCAGGAGTAGTTATACACCATTCCTGACTCTAATTTATCTAATAGTTCAGAACACCTGCACTGATGGAAACTACAATACTTATCTATCTTTGTGGAGGATTAAATAAATCCCTTCCCAAACAATAATTCTATGCTGAATTATTCTAGGCTTATCATTCTTTATTCTATCTAACAATAATGTTGTGATCTGATCAGCCTCTCATTATTTCATAGCAGCCTTTTACAGCTTTCTCTCTCCTCAAGCTTATCTTGTATAGACTCAATTATTTCAGTCTTCCCACATAAACTACGTTTTTTGCATTTCTCCTGGGGTTTTTTTAACACTCCTCTGAATTTTCTCCCAAGCCACCCTCCAATTCACTCAACCAAAGGGTGCAGGATAGACTTACCAATAGCCAAGAGCAGAACTACTATTTAATATAATGAGATGTTTGCCTTTTTCATGACAGCATGATGTTTTTGACCATGTCCAGCTTGTGGTCCAATGTAATCCCGGATTTTTTTTTAAATTTATTTTGCAAAATGGATGCCTAGCCAGTGGTTACTCATTATGTACTTGTGTAGCTGATTATTCCAGTTTAAGCACCAACCTTGTTCTCGTCCTGATCAAATTGCATTGTGATTCTTTTTAAGGCCATTTCTTCAGTTGTCAATATAATTTCGACCTGTCAGCCCCATCCCAACAAAGGGTTAGTAGTCCCTGTATCTACCAGCCTCCTGCTACCACAATTGTCATCATATAGCATTGAGCACGTTTTTGCAGCAAACTACACAGCTCAGCTATACCTTTATCATATGCTTGTTCTCCCTCCTCCTCCCAAAATATTCTAGTCTTTCAACCTGTAAGCCAGCCATCCCAAGAGAGTGGACATGGCTTCTGGCCCAGTATGTGCCCACACTCCAAAATATGGCTTACCCAGAAGAGCAGCTTATTTAGAGGGATTAAAAACTCATCATCAAGGACTAACAGTACCACACACCTCAGGTCTTTGAAAAAGATGGAGATGCTTTGTTTGGGGGTGATAGCAGCCTGTTTGCCAAAATCCTAGTTACACCAGTGATTCTGTAATAAAGGCTACAACAACAGGTACCAGAAGTGAGGACCCTCAATCTTAAGTATCACATCTTTATGGTGTTACTACGTTATACCGTAATGTCTGCCTCAATCTTGAATTTTTATTTGTGTAAATAACAAGTGACAAGGGAACCACTGAAGACAATATAAAAGTAGCAGAAGTTCTACTCCAGAATTAGAATAGATTTCTGCATACACTCTTACTCAGATCTAAAAACATACCAAGGAAAAAACATACCAAAATAAAAGGGCAACACAAATGAACATAGTAGGAAAAGTATTTGTGCCCAGTGCAGACTTTCCAGGGAAAAGGAATACACATGATGAGCAAATCAACACAAGCTAGAAATAAAACTGGGAACAAGGATGTGGGGTCTTTTCAGTCTTGAGTTCTCACATGCAACATTCTGTAACAGTTAAAAAAAGTCTTACCTGCAAAATCTGTAATCAAAGTCTCACAGAATACACATAGCAATTTCATACAGTGGCTTCAATTACTCTAATCCCTTCTTCAAACTAAACCAGCAGCTTGATCCCTGGTAACTTCATATATACATACACACACCACCTTCCCAAGCAAGATTAAATGCTTATTTTCAAGAGGTAGTCTTGTTCTGAAGATGTTACTTCCGTTCACAAAAATTACTAACCCATTATTCTGCTTAACTGCAGTCAAGATTAAATAAAAGCTTTAAAGGCAAAGACGCTCTTGCACTTTCCCCTCCTCCTCTAAAATCAGTCATCTTGCAAAAAAAAAAACTCTCCTGAACTCCTCGCATGCAGAATCTGTATCCTATGCAAAATAAAATATACGTGGAGGATGGCCTGGCAGATTGCCTCTCATCTTTCAACAGACACACAAAACCAATTCCATGCATTTGTACTGCTGTAAGGTCTGGCTTACCGCTGCAGGTGGCTGATAACCTCCATGCTGCTGGGACTGCACTTGGCCAACTGAAGCTGGGTATCCCTGGACTCCAGTGTTTGAGACTGACTGGTCATGCTGGGAACCATAAGACACAGTCTGCTGACTGCTCACAGATTCAGTGTACACAGACGACCCCTGGCCACTGTCAACTGTTCCATCAGCTGCAAAAGTTAAGGATAAAAATCTGCATTTCAAGAACTGTGGTCTGGATTAAAAAGTTCAAAGATCCTATAACTGAACAAATATTAAATTGATTTTTGTGCCATGTCACGTGGACCTTTATTAGCATTTTACCTCTTGTAATATTTAAGCTGATTTTATAATCTTTTTTTCCTCCATTATGCCTTCCCCTAAAACCCTGAAAAATTATTCAGTTCAGGAGTTCTTTGGGAGCGTATTTAAGAATAAATGATACTTCCTACAAAAGGCTAGACTAGAAATAGAAACCGAAATTCCACATTGCTATGAATGATCTTTCAAGGTTTATTAATCATTATTTTTATTTAATTTTACACAGACATTTAAAACAGTTGTGTTATGCTGGCTGGCAAATGCACCATGTAGGCACAGTAGTGAACTAGGCATAATTTAAAATCCTGGTTATCTAACAAGCACACAGTAATTTGCTTTTTAACTTCATCACTCTAATACAGAAGTTGTCATCTTCCATCATTATTCAAATACTTATTCAAATGCTGGGATGGCAGAAGAAGAAAAGATAGGATTATAAATTCATCTTTTCATGCACAGTATGTAAAACAGAAAATTAAGACTTTTCAAGAAAGGAAATTATGAGCTGAACTACTTGTAGATTAATCTCATTTCCACTTTAAAAGTTAACAAGGATTCAAGTGAGTGGTTTTAATAGCCTGATCTGCACTGGTGCAGGAGCATACAGCCAGCAGCAGGGCCAGAATATACTGTCCCTGTAAGAGGGCAGCAAAACCAAGGGCATGTGTGTTCATGCTCTAGGTGCCCAAGTTGACTCAGTATATTGCCTTGAAACAAAGAGAAACCATGCTGTGCTAAGACACTGGGCTGTGAATTGTGCCAAGCCTTGGTTCAGCTGGAATGCATCTTATGTTGCTGTGCTTTCTAATGGCCTACTGTTCTTCAGCAGCAGCAATGGCAAACAGCATCATCTTAGGGCATTTACTGCTATACTCACAAAAAACATAAAACTAATGGGAGGAACTGTGTAAGTGCAAGAGTTCCTAAAGAAACTAACTGAGGCACTTACAAAGAACAGATATACTGGGTTGCTGGAACTGCAGCTGTTGGTGTTGATCAGCTTCTGGCTCTTCAGGCTCCACTTGTGTAGAAACTGACGCTGAAGCAGTAGGGACAGGAGTAGTACCAGTGACAGACTGGGGATGCTTTGACCCTGCATGGGAAGCACTTGATGGCTGCTGCTGCTCCAGCTGCTGCTTCTGACTACCTTCTTCCTGGAGTATGTTCTCCTGCTCTTCTTGCACCGACTGGCGCTGCTCTCGCTTGCGCTTAATCAAAGATACCCTGTCCTTGATAGCCTTCGCCATTGTCTTGTGATCCCCTTCACAGACATAGCCAGACTCCACCTGAGGGAGGATACATTCACAGAATTCACACTGCCACAGACAGCCCCTGTCCAAGTGCTACAACAAAGCTCTTTCTGGCACTATTCATCTACACACTTGTGAACTGGTTTATTTCTAGACAGTAACAGCAAAAGCAGAGGCTGGCAGACCACATTCCACTGTCACAGAACAGTACTACTTCCAGAGCTTTGTCAGACCACCAGCACTTACCATTTCCTGTGCCACATCCTCTGGGACATCTCTTTCCAAATCAAATGAAAACTCTATTGCCTCATTATCTTTATATTTGCCCTTGAGTTTTTTGATGTCTTCAATTCGGAGCCAGAGTTTAATGGCAATTTTTTCTCCATCATCTTCCTCTGCAAGTTCTACCCGTACTCCAGTCTCTTCTTGGAAGAAAGCATGATTCAAAAGGTCCTTAATAGCATATCTAGATATTGGGAAAGAATGTAAAAAGCACATTCAGTTACCAGGATTTCAAAAAATATTAAGGAATAACTTTGCCAGATGCTCCCCCTGATTTATTCTCTAAATTTTTTCACCGTTTTGAACCACCTCATGTGCATTTTCTAGGGTGTAATTAGAAGCTTTGTCCTGAAGGTACAAGATTTACAAACACATCATTAACAATTGTAGTTAACAGTTTAAACTAAATGGCAAGAAATAAGAGATGTGCAAGAACAAATCAACTTCAAATGAGAAAAAAATGATAAATTGTTTAAAACCAAGAAAAAGAACTGAAACTAAAAATACACAGCAACACCCCCAGATGTAAAACTTCAAGAGTTAGTAAAATGGGATGAATAAACATAATGAACAAAACCAGTTCTGAACAGAACAGTGGGCAGCTAAAGGGTGAATAAAAGCTGGAACAGTCTGAAATCTACATTCAGTTAGCAATAACCATGTAAAAGCAGAAAACAAAACAAACCCCACAAATAAGCCATCAGCACAGTTTCAGATTTCCTGTAATGGTATAAGTTAACTGAAGTAGAAGTCATCTTGCAGAAAATATGGTTCTATCCATATGAGCAGCAAGAATTTAAAACTTGGAGTCCTCAAAACGATCAATCATACAAACAGAATTAAAGGGACAAAAAAATCCCAAAGGATTACAGAACACCCAATCAACCAATCCAAACACCTGGAAACCCAGAAGGACTGTCCTCCACTACTCTGATGACTAGGACAAAGTTTTAATAAAAGCAATAGAAATTCTGAATAAACTGACATGGATGGTTACTATGTCATTTGCACTTTTCCTGACACTTAATCCTCTTAAACAGTCACTGAAAAGGAATCTACCAAAGATCCGCCAAATACTGGCTTCCCAACTTTCAGCTGAACAAAGACCCAGGAACTAACTGGATTTGGTATCATCAAAAGTACATAAAGGACTCAGACAGCAGCTAGTAGCTTTATCTACAAAGCAAGTACTTACCTTTCACCTTTGTTTTGCCGAATGCATCCCTCAATAATCTCCTTCACTTCAGGGATTGCTACTTTATCAAAGCTGGCTGGCTTGACACCCTGAAACACATAAGTAACAACTGAGAAACTGCAAAGGCCATCTGATTTAAGTTTTGATTGTGTTCACAAACCACCTATTTTTACTCTCTAGATAACTGACCTAAATAACTAGTGCAAACTGAGGCAAAGTCTGAACCCAGTACTACTGCTCATTTGTTTGTGACTTTTGCAAATGTTCCACACACACCCCTTTCCATTTCCCAGCTACATTTCTGTAACAGAGGGCATTGGCATTTGAGTGCTCAAATTATGATAGAAGAACTTTTTCGTTTCCATAGAAGTTGTGCAGGTTAGAGGGAAGTAAACCAGACTGGACTGAGAATGGAAGGAATTGGTTCCTGTGTAGCACTAATTCCAGAAACCATAGGATTAATTTAACAGTCTTCAAAGCATCCTGTTGAGTCCCAAAATGTTTCCAACCTGACAATATATGAAGTAATTTTTTTAACAGGAAAAACCCTAGCCCAGGATGATCTGACTGGATCATTAAATAACTTGTCCAATGTTAAAAAAAAAAAAAAAAAAAAAAAAAGCCACAAAAAACACAAAAAAAAACCCCCACAAAAACCCCAAAAACCTTCTAGCATCTTAGCTCTCCTGCAAAGCCCTACTATACCCAAGCCACACTCCTGCATCACTGCTGCTGTGATGTCAGGGAAATGAGCTTACAATAGAGGCTGTACAAAAGCCCTTCCACAATACACAGCAACCCTTTTCCCAAAACACAGTAAACTACAGGGGGAAAGAAAAACAAAACCTAAGTAAGATTAACTATCCAAAGCAGTGAAATAAACATGCCATGAGATGTGACCATCTGGGAATTCTGAAAAACATCTTAGGCAGAAAGCCAAGCTTCATCACTTAATCACAGCCAAGAGTGGTATTTTGGGGCCAACTGTCCACAACAAATCTGGCACCCAATTTTACTTGATTCATCCTTTAGTTTCAAACTCTGTATTTAAAACAGCAGAATGAGAGAGGATGAAGACATGCTGTTAAAATATTTGAACAGAGCTGGTATTTTCAAGCTAAACAATCCTGAAATTATACACCTGATACATCTGACCGTGTGTCACTGCTGAATGACAAGTAAACACAAAGTGAAAACCACAGGTCTGAAGTACAGAAATAAATGAAGTATTGTGATTCGTGCCCTAAACAGAAACTTTAGGAAAATCCTACAAAATACTAGTGACATCAAGATATGATCCTTCCCCATTCCTCTATTGTGAGCAGGAAACAAGCCTTGAAACAGAAAAGTCAAAACCCCAGTCTTTGCAACTACCAACCCTGTACTCAAAGTTCTTAAAAGGAAAAAAGCCAACACAAAAACCCCACACTGCAGAAAGAAAACAATTTATTTGATAAAAACCAGTATGCTCTTATAACAGGCAGGTTATCTAGTTCTTTGGTCTAAAATTTGCCCTTGTGAAACTCTAGCAATTGAAATTCACAGAACTGCAGACTATACTGTGACTAGAATAAGCACTGAAACACAGGCTGCCAATGAACATTAGCTGAATACTTTTAGAAGCTTTGCTGACTGTTAAGCCTTAAGAAAATCAGTGCCCCAGGTGATACAATATCAGACCCATGTTTGGATGGGTAGGTTTCAGACTGTAACCAGGCCCTATACAAATCTCCAGCTTCCTAGCAGGACACAGAGCTCTCCACTCTAAACGGATTTTAGATTTTATAAAACTCTCCTCATATAGCTGACTTGTCAAAGGTGCCACCTTTCATTATGACCACACTTAAAATGGCCCCAGAAGTTCAGGTTTATATATGGAATATAGCTATTTCTATATATAATTAAATGCTCTCCTGTATAACATATATAACCTATGCAATAATTATTCAACTCCTTACTGCATATACTCCCATCTAAATTTTCCCAAGTTTAACACATGTAAGTCTTTTAAATAGCTCAAGCCTCAGACATAGCAGCCTGCACTGACATTCATTTACACTGTGGCAGCAGAAGGATGATGTCAGATCCATGACTATCTCACTTCAGAAAACTAAAAGCTAACATGAGGAAGACAACTGGTACAGAAAAATATCAGCATAACAAAGCCAGGATATGATTTTTCTTGTTAATTATTGTACCACATGGTCCGTTCTTGCACAGAGTCTGAAAAGTTAAATCTAAGGATAGATTTTAAAATCAGTAATTCAGTCTGCTACCCAGTCTGCTACCCTTTCTCACTGCTGAAAGAAACACTTGTCCAAAATCTTCAGGCCCTTCCATGAGGACCATTTTACAATACCTCATTTTATGAATTCCAAACCAAGAGTACAGTCATAAAGTGAAGCTCCTGCCAGCCTTCTTTAGCAGAACTTCGATGTTCCAACTGCTCCTGAGAAAATCTGGGAGAACATCACACTAGGGCCTAAAACCAACACAGGATTCTGTGTTCAAGCAGCTCCCTATTTCTCACGTTACTCCACAGTCCATGAGAAAGGCTGCTTAAGCCTCCTCTCCAGCTCTGGAAAAGCACTCCCCAGATACTGAAGTTCATCAGCTTTTCAAACCCTTTTGTTCCCTCCTGCAAGCACCAAAAGAAGTGCCGAACTCTTTTATACAAGACAGGGGTACTATAAATGATTAAAACTCAATAAATCAGTGAAATCTTTTCTAACCAGAGCTGCCTACACACCTTAATCTGCCATCACAGAAAACCCAAGGGAAGCCAGACCCTGAAATTCACATAACCTTGATATGTTCTTAAGACTGCATGAGCTGGGCAGCCAAGCATACCTTCAGCAGTTTCTGAACCCAAAGGCACTCAAAGAAATGTTAAGCCAGACAGTGTTTCCTGGTTTTACCACACTTAAAATTCTTATGTGCAGCACCTGGTCCCCATACTCCTTAGAACAACCACAGGATAACTCAAACCCTAACCTACTAGTCCTGTTTCCCAGTGGCAGTTCTTTAAGAACTACACAGCCAAATCCCACTAGCATTATTTACAAGTTTGCTGAAGAAACAGCAGGAAGAGCCCTTGCAAAAGAAAAAAAAAAGGAGACACATATAACAGGCACACATGAAAAATCAACATTTTCTCAAGCTACTGTTCTAAAATTGCACAAGCTGACAGTGCTGCTGAAAGCAACAGCATCCTTTTCTCCATTTCTCATTCCCACACCCATGTCATTTCCTTTATTTTGCTAGCAAACACATTAATACAGTTGCATAATGAACCAAATCACAGCATGTATCAGACTTGAAACAAATCCAACCAAAAAAGGCTGCAGCAGCTTCCAGTGAGCTGAAGTTTCCTGAACTGCTGCTTGAGCTGTCAGGCTTACAGAAGGACAGTCAGGGCAGAGCTGCTTATTTTGAAAGAAGCGCCAATTTAAAATAAAAATCACTGAACACTTATATTTTGAGAATGCCTCTAAAATATGGACTTTATGTAGGTAGCTACAGATACAAAGCTAAAAACTCACAGTTTGCATGTTAAGCATAAGAAAGATTTCATATTTCACTTATATTAGATGTGATAAAGTTTGTGATTTTATCAGATTTTAACAAGGTGAAAAAACACGTTCCAAAATTCAACATATACAATTATTTGATGAACTAAAGCCAAGTTAGGTATTCTTAAAAACACTAAATTTGCAGGAAACTTTTAAACCCCAAAGTATAAGCTCTCCAGAAATCTTCCACATTTTTTTGCCTAGAAATACATAATATTTTGCATTCATTAGATCACCAGATTACTGAGTCAGTAGTTTAACATCTTGTTCGAATGCAAGAGATACCAAAAATATAATTTACTTCATTAGAGAAGGTACAATCAATGCTGTATAACTTCTACAACAAATCAAAATGAAGGCAGATGAAGTGTTACATACCCTCAGACATTCTAAATTTAATAAAAATTGCTTAAGATTTGGAACAAAACCATAGGTGTAAAACAGCAGAATCAATTCATGTTCCAGCCATGCTGGTCAGGATTTTAATTTACATTTAAAAAACTACAGGGGAAAAAGTAAAGTCAAGCTTAAAAGCAAAAGGACCAAGCTTTGCAAACATAAATCAGTTAAAAAGATTTGTAGAGAACTCTCATTCACCTCCAAAATACTCTCCTGTGGCTACATGCACTTGACAGAGCTGAAATTCTTACTTACCTCTTTAGCACAATCCTTGTGAGAGCAGCAACAGTGGGAATTAACAATTACAAATATGGGACAGATCTCTCTTTTTGTGAAATCCATCAGGAAAAGAGAGCCACACGCACCACAGAGTTAGCAAGGTGCTATTTTCCAATGGGACTCCACTGGGCTGTGGACTTAACGCACAGCAGAAGGAAAGCAGACATCAAGGTTAGAAGGGAGCATTGTTTTCTCTTTGACATCTCTTGTTATTTTCCAAGTCCAGTACATGAGGCTGCAGAGATTTGAGCTCAATATCTGCTTTTGTCACTCTAACACTGATTAGAAAGAATCAATATAAGCAAGAGGCAAGAACGTCCCTTTCTGCCTGCCCAGCCAGCTGCAAGAGGAGGAAGAAGTGCCAGCAGAGGGATCCTTTACTTCCTGCATGTCCCCACCCACCCACTTGGCTGCTCTGCCTACTCTCCACCCAGGTTTTCTGCAAGAGTTTAAGGCTGTGAGTGTGATCATCATGCAAGTCGGTCAGTGTGTTGTGCAGGGGAATGAAGGCAGCTGCTGTTTTTCCTCTCCTTTCCATGGAGCTACAAGCAGCACACACACAGATGAATGCCATTCAGTCTAACTAAACACAAGTCAGCATTACAATAGTATAATGTATTTTGCTACCAGTGGCAACACCATCTAATTTCCTTTTCCTTTTTCCTTAATGTAAGGGCACAGAGGTTTGAAGGTGATTTTTAAACTACTGGATAATGTTAGAAAGCTGCATTGTTGCTTGGTTTTGACCACATGCACACAAACAATCCAGAGTTGTATTTTCTAGTATCTCTTGCTAGACTTTAGACCTCAACCTGAAGTTCAATTTTCTTTCTTTTGCCTTCTGATACCTAGTTATAAGCAACCACTGTAAAACCCATTTATTAATCAAATGAGATGGCCATAGCTTCAGGGTTTGGGTTTTTTTATTGTAAGGACATAAGGAGCAATGCTAAGAAAGGTCACATATACCGTTTTAAAGATGAAGTTAGCAAACTAGTTTTGACAAACTAGTAGCGATGAACTGTGATAAAATTCAATTTAGAATTCTCAAGATCACTTTTCACCCTAAAATAACATACTCAGTTCCTCAAGTATACCACAATTATACCAGTGGTGTTTTTATAGTATACACCATCAGTGTTGCAAAAGCAACATTCCACACACTTAATTATGGCTACACTTTTCTGGGGTACACGGCATGACCTGCAACGAACATTCAACATTTCAGCTTTTGACAAGTCACGTCTACCTGTCCCAGTAGAACCACAACTCTTGCTTGGCTCTTTTCAAAGATGCTGTAACTCTAAGAGCCTGGAAAGAATTCTACAGTAACTGATTGATCTTCTCAAACAAAATGTTCTAACATTGCAGTCCAGAAGCTAATAGCACCAGCAGCAAAGTCAAATCACACAAACAAAGTAATTAAAGTGTCTATATTTCCTTTCTGCTAAGCTGTTACCATTCTAGTTTGAGCCAGTCCCAGACTGCCACAAACCATTAATTCAGGAATTTAGAGAGAGTATGACTGCAGTGGAAAAAGAGATCCAACCTCTTTCCCCCAATCCCAAAGAATCCCTCAGGCTATGGTATATATAGCATTTAAATTGGTTTACCCCGTGATCTCCTAAATTTCACTACCTGCAATTAGTTACTTACCCAGCCCTCAAAACCTGCATGCTTAACCATTTCACCACCTCTAATCATTCATCTTAATCCTGCTGCCTATTATGGGAATAATCCTTCAGATTTAGTTCTTTCTTTATTTCACTCAGTATACATCTGAAACTGTTTGATAATTCTCACCCCAGCTGAACTGAATACATAGTATGAAAAGAAAGACTTCAGCTTAACATTTACTCAGCTCAAGAGAGACATGGTTTGCCTAGAGAGGACTGATTGTCTTGTTCTGGTTAAAAAGCAGAGTAGTTTTTTAGAGAAATAGAAATGCAACATATTAAACAGAAGCAAAAATTTAATTTCCCTGATGTCAGTATTTTCATAGCAATCAATTCTGGACAATCAGTAATTCTGCCAAGAATTAAATTGGTAAATCCTGCAGAATAAACTCTGTACCAGATCAGTATCCTAGCAGAGTAAACAGCATTACTGCAATGCAAGCAGTGGAAGCAGATGAAGGCTTTAGTGAGGCACAGCCGCTCATGAGGCACTGTTCAGGCCAGGACAGGCTTTGCTGTCTTCCCTTCTGATCAAAACCAACTGCTTATTTTGAACCCAACACCTTTTGAACTTGATGGATCTAACATCATCCACATCAAAATTTCCCATCTCATCTATTTGAGAGCTCTATGCCACTGAAACACCTTAAGTAACTGTCTTTCACCCTCTGCAGTGCAAGTGTGTAAGTTATTTAAGTCTCATGATCCTTAACTTTTTCTAAACCAACAGGTAAGCACGTGTGCCCTGAGTTCAGAGTCACAGTGTGAAGACAATGGCAATGCTGTAGAATTTATGCAGGCCTGCTCACTGAAACCTCACTGATCACAATTTAGATACTCCTCCTCTTCAGTTTACCACCTAACCTCAAAAACATTTTGAGGCATTAACAAAAAAATTAGAGGTTGATTACAACAACAAATTGACAGACGTACGTACAGAACTAAAGTTGTTACACATACAAGATATATATATATATATATATGGAGATATACATATATATATATATATATATATCTTGATTGACACACTCAAACTAATTGCTTCTTCCTGAACTTAAGTTTGTATGAGAGAAGTTTTGGTGAAAAGGACAAAACAGGCTCCTCATTCCATGAGCAATCTTTGCTCACTATCACCTTCACATACATATCCTACAGGTGATCCACAAGCCCAAGAGCTGGAGAATACTGACACTGCCTACTCAACCAACTTCTCTGTCAAGGTCTCAATACTGTACTTGTATCTACTAAAGCCAGAGATTTTAGAGCATTCAAAGCCTTAAAGATTGCTATAGTAGGCTACTATAGTTCTGTTACTTTGCCCCCAAACACTTAAGTTTGAACAGGAACTAGTCATAATTCTTCTTAGAAATTATTGGTTGCAAGCCTTTCCAGCAATCTCAAGTAAAAGGCATAAGTCAAAAGCCACTCTATTTGTTGATAATACTAAAATGCTATGCACTACTGCAGAATATATACTACAGTTCAGAGCACCCCACTGACGAGTGATCCAGCCCAGCAAAAAAGTTATTTTTTTTCCCAAGACATGGAAGTCCTCTGCTCTTCAGAACCACTAGGGAAATAAAGTAACAGTTTATTTTCGAAATCCAAAGAATCTGAACTTAAGAACATTGTTTCAAGTAAAAAAAAAAAGTTATTAATTAATCACAATAGCTACTGTAATTGCAGAATTCTAATGTATAGAATAAATTAATCAAGCTTCAGAACAGGAAATTTTGGAACCAGGACAGAGTTTCTTAGTGCATAGCTGGCTAACAATTAGCATAGTGGTGCATGGAACAGCGAAAAGGGCCTTGTTTAGAAACACACAGTATGAGGACAGAGGTTCTTCTGAAACAAAGTCTGACTGGACAAGTAGATCAGGCATTAACTCTTCTACTCTTGCACAAAAGTATAAAGGTAAGATCAGTTGCATCTATCACTCACAGCTCTTTAACCTAACCCTTACAAGCAGAGCTGCTGCCTCTAATGTGAACACCTTGAGCTAACTCAATGATCCTTTGCTTTATTGGGAATTCAGCTTGGAAATGGCTTTCAATTAAAAAAAAAAACAAAAAAAAAAAAAAAAAAACCAAAACAAAAAAACCAGACATGCCTAGACATACATTTCAATTATATAAATTTAGAAATGCCACAGTGACACAATACTAGAAGTGTCTGTCTTCTATTTTCAGTATGGAAAACATGTTTTTGAAAAATAAAATTGTATTAGTTGCACCCTCTGCTTTAATTTGCTCCCACTCTGGTAAAAAAATCATTGTTCTGCACTCATTTTAAGTTCATGTACAGTAACTCAAAAGCCACAGATTAGTTCCACTGGACTTCAAACTGAATTTTAATAATGATGTAACATGGGCCACAAAACCCATTTGGTACCAGAACTAGCCTTTAGAAAGGATTATCTACTTAAAAGGCCTAAGGTAATGTTGCAAGCACCAAAAATAGTGCACAATTCCAACAATGCACCAAAAGTCACCATGCCTTATATTTTCAGACTTATTCTAATAGGAGTGAAGACTTTCCTGGAGTTATTCCATTCCTAACCCTTGCAACTATAGCAGTACAGCTGGCAGGACAAGAAATAGTAGCCTATGCATTCTTAGTGTTAGTATTTTTAACTAGTGTCACTCTATAACAAATAACATTGAACTACTAGTCTCCCCACAGGATTGTTTCAGTGATTCACCAATCATAGAATTATAATGGCTGTCATCCCACTGCAGAGCCAGGCATTTTAAAAACACTTATCACCTCCCTGTTCCTAAAAGCCACCTTCCCATCTCTTGTTAAATTAATCTCTGTTAATATAAGAACTAAATGGATGTCAGTACAGGACAAAATATTAAATACTATGGTCATAGTTTTAAGAGATCTGATTCTTAAATATACTTTTTAAGCTTTCCAAATTTTTAAAGATACATTTTTTCACCCACATTCTGTGAACTTACTTAGGTTTCTAAAACTACATCTAGAAACTCCCCATTACTACTACATCTCAGAAATTAAAGTACACTTGATTTTATGCAACTCAACCACTGCTCACAAGCTTCCACTCCTTTCAATTCCTGATGATCTTAAAATTATATCCTGTTCAAAACTGCCAAAAGACACAACCCAGGCTCATCAGTGAGCAAGGTAAGAAACAGCTCCATTTACTTCAAATGAAGTCTGTTTCACATCAATACTGACAAAAAAAAAAATTAGCTGTGATCTTAAAGCTTTTGATGCCGAACAGTGAGCTACTTTTAGAAAATTATTCAGTTGAATAAGCCTTTTCCCCTCCAAACTCAGGCATCCCCTGACTTAGCTGTGAAAACAACACAAAATCACAGACTGGGTCAGGCTGAAAGGGACCACAGTGTGTCATCTACTCCCACCTCCCTGTTCAAGCAGGGCCATCCCAGAGCACATGGCACAGGATTGCCTCCAGAGGGTTCTCAAATATCCCCAGTGAGGGAGACTCCACACCCTCTCTGGACAGTCTGTTCCAGTGCATCATCACTGCACAGTAAAGAAGTTCTTCCTCGTGTTCAAGTGGAACTTCTGCACATCAGTTTCTGCCCACGGCCTCTTGTCCTACTGCTCAGCACCACCAAAAACCTGGCTCCATCCTCTGACACACTCCCTTCAGACACTCAGACATTGATAAGGTCCTCTCAGTCTTCTCAAGGCTGAACAGGTCCAGCTCCCTGAGCCTGTCCTGAGGAGAAAGATGTTTGAGTCCCTTCATTAACATTGTTGCCTGACTGACAGGATCAAGCTAATCAGTGCTTTTCCTTACTTGGATCATTGTAACTTGTTAAAGAGGACTTTTAAAGTAACGTGCAAGACTGCTTAAGATATTAATGCTTCGAATCCTTGAATTTCCATCTTCCACTTTTAAGGCTCTATGTTTCCAAACTGATGAGCCAGTGACTGAATCCCCACACAGGAAGATTCTGCACTCTTAAAGCTGTTACAGCAAAATGCTTGCAACTGAGTTGAATGGCTACAAGAAGCAAGTGCTAGAAGTTTAAGCATTCAGTCAGTGTTCAGTCATTAGTTCAGTCAGCGTGAGGCAAAGGAATTGCACATGATGTGTAATTTTTTTTTTTTTTTACATTTCACACTTTACTGCCAGAAGTTTATTTTTTGAAGGAATACAAGAGTTTATCCTTTCTTCCAACTGATGTTTCCTCTGCTTGGCTGAAGGTTTGTAGCCTTTCAATACCTGCTTTCACAAAAGATCAACTTTTCTGTTGGAGCGTTTCCTCCCCTACTTTTCCACTGATTTTTTTCCAATGCTTTTTTCACTAGAAAGGTTGATAGGAAAGATATCTCCATTATCTACTTAAACCAGGTCAAGAAATCAAGTCATGCAAAGTAAAGAAAACAGTTTTATTCATGCCTAAAAAATGCTAGATATTGGTTTCAGGAAGTAGAAAAAGAAATTAATTGTCACTCATTAAATACTGCAAGTAAAATTAATCATATGTTTAAAGGTTTAGTATTTTTTATTTGCTACTTAAGACCCCTTAGGAAGAAGAGAATAAGAGCTGGAATACTTTGTCCATGGCACCTCTAGTGAAAATGAATCAGTTGACTGGTCTAGACAGTTATGATGCCTAACATTTAAGACACTAAAGAAAATATTCATTTTATCTCAATTGACCAAACTACAGCACTTTTTAAGTGCCTTCTTTCTAGCAAAGAGAATGACCTTCACCCTAACCAGTGAATTCCAGTTCCCACTAGTTGGGGAGATTAAGGAGTTTTAAACCAGTTAGACACTGCCTGGTCAGGTTACTTATTATGTGCCTTGTTCCCTTAGGCCCTTTTTTAAGCTCTGCAGAACAGAGAAGAAAAATGTTATGCCTGCTGTGGAACATTTCAGTACTTAACAACTTTTTTTTCTTAACTGAAAAAATGCAAAATGCTTTTTCCACCCCCTTCTCATCTTAAGGCCAGCTCAGACAACAGACATTTGTTTAGAGAGAAGAGAGTGGACTTCTGGTGAAAGAAAGGACAAATACAAAACTTCACTTTGTCAAAGTAAGCATGGAGAAAAACAAGTACAGAGCAAAAGTCCATCAGGAAAATTTAAAAGGTAAGTTTATATGATGGGAGGGGGGAGAAAGAAAAATGGAGTTTTCTGCTCATACTCAGATGTTTTGTACATTTGAAACTGAGAATAGTTTTATTAACTTTTCTGCAATGAACATATTTTGATTTTTATGTTAGTGGTAGGTATGTAAGAAGGAGAAAAATCTGTATAAAAAATATTGTCTTTTTACTAGTCCTGGGACTAGTCAATCACCTAGCTAATTTATCCCTTGGGACATCCAAGTATTAGAGATCTAGAGGCAACAACTTGGGTTTCCATGGTCCCACCAGAGGATGAGGAAAAGCAGCTGAAGTTACTGGAGTTAGTTATGCCTTCACTGCATTGATGCCCAAACAGGCTAAATTAAGAAATCATACTTAAGATGTTTGTTCTATAAATATCTCTTTTTCCATTTAAATGCACGTGTAGCCCATTTTAAATATCTCCTGTGACAAAGTGTTTAATTGCAACATGCATGGAACAGGTCAAAGAAAATATACCAGTCTCTTGAGAAGAACAAAGTCAGACAGGGAAACCCTCCTGAATTTTACCAAGCTCTTACACTCTCTTTTGTTTTTTATGCAAGCAAGTATGCAAAAGAATTATGTATCTTGATTTCATTTTGCATTGTAACTTTCTGCATTACTTGGATATAGAGCAGAATTGCAAAAAAAAACCCTCAAAAAAACCAAAATCACAGAGAAAAAGGGGATCCATTCCCTAATCAAGGAGCATTCCACACAGACAGCTGTGCTTGCACAAGAGGGCAGAGGAGAAAAAATGAACCAAAGGTGCAGGAAACAGTACTTTAACTATAGTGCAGTTTGTTATCAATTCATTGCAGGCTTAGATTATTTTCTGAGGCCAAGTAGGCAACACTAAGTGCTCACTGGATGCCTTCAGTCCCAGCTGAGGAGACATACTGCTTAAACCTCAGATTTCCCCATCCCACAGGGAGGTAAAAATTCAAAGAGCTGCAATTTTTTAAGCACTGACTACTAATTTATTTGGAATAATTTCTGAAGAATAGCAGAGGATGGCTTCAATAAAGAAAACAGTTTTGAGACAAAATTGCAACACTATGATTTAATGAAAACAACGATCAAGGCTAGATTCCTCTGTGCTTGAGTGCCAAGCCATGCGGATGTCTTTTCCTTTCTAAAGAAACTGCTAGTGAAAGGGTCTGGACTGAATATGCTAAAGGGTGCAAGTACAAACAGAGGTCTAATCTGTGTGAAACTGCTAATTTCCTTATCAGAATGGTGAAACAAAGTTCAGCATAACACCTTGAGCCCTACAAATTCTGCACAGCTGTGTTTTTCAAGCTAGGTACATACCTGGGTAACTGTTAAAAGAATTATTCTAGATAAAGTAATCCAGATAACAATTTAATTGCATTTGTGTTTCTTGGGACAGAGAAATTTTAAGAACTTTATCCTAGGACTGTTTTAAGGAATTACAGGAACTTCCCAGTGAGAGAATGTAGACAGTATAAATGAGCATCTTAGGAACAGCAGGCTTATGCAGCAATGCTATTGTCCATGATGTGAAGCAACAATTACTGCCTGGGCCAAAAAATGTCTCATCTGTGAGAGGAACTTCAGCTCTGTGCTTGCTAAGGTGTATTATTTAACAAAAAACTGCTTCCAACCATGAGGAAAGACCCTGAACTAAAGAGGCAGAACAGGAGTGAGTACTCTAAGCAGTACTGCAAAGCTGCAGTATCTGGCCATCAGCTAGAGCCATCCCTATCACAAAAGGTGTCAGGTCAAAACTCAACACAGCTGAAGGCCCCCAAAAAAGAGACCAATGCACAGCCAAACTGGGAGAAAAGAATATAAGCTGGTTCTGAGAGGACACCCTGGGCATTAAGAGACCTTTTACAGGATGATTCTGTCCTAAGGAATAGCAAGGATTTAAGATAATGGAGGAACTTTGCTTTTTACTTAGCCTAATAGCTTCTGCAAAGAGGGTGGGGGAAATTAATTAATTTAAATACATATGGCCTGCAGCAAGTGGCTGCACATTTTGATCTTATTGCCTTTGGGGTTTCAGTGGTTTTTAAGCTCCAACATGGTATGACCTTTCATGACTTTCATAGCAGACCATTCCTACTATCCTTCATTCTGCTCTCTGTATGCACCTAGATAAAACAATCCTTTCAATTTAAGGCACAGCAGGACTGTAGCTGCTACCTCAAAAAACCCCTAAACATATCCAGGGAGGTAGCAATGAAGGGGTTGAAATGGAGATGCTAAACCTTTTCCAACATACATTAGAAGAGATGTGTTGGTAAGTACTGCTGCAGTCACTTTTGCAGGAGGGGGTTTTCTGCCTCCACTCTGTCATTGATAGTTCACACACTGTCCTTTCAAGTACTGAATTTGGCAAATGGTTCAACCCTCACCCACAATTGCACACACTAAAATCCATAAAATCTTCTAAATCTAAAAACTACCTGGCTCTTTTTCACATTGGTTCACAGAGCTTTCACAGAGGGGTAAAAAGAATGCCAGTAGTATTTAATTTCACTTTCATAACACAGATCTCTATCCACATAATAGAACACCAAATCCTCCATCACCAGTTAAGACAGGATTGTGATTTACTTCCAGGTAACATTGTCTTGCCTTCATTGAAAGCCTTCCTTGAAAATCATTCAAATTTTGTTTCTGGTTGGTTTTGTTTTGAACAAACTGCTTTGCAACAACACTGAAATAAAAAACCCCAAAAATACCAAAGCACACAGACTTTCATAGCAGACAAATGTACATTTCATTTTCTTTACCTTCCTGTCCCTTGCTACTTTTGAAATAAAACAAGATTTGCTGGATTTCATATCAAAGTGTATCTTAAGAGCTCTCAAGCAGTAAATTAAATAGTTGGGGAAAAAAAAAATCAACCAATAAACTTGATTTGTGAACCATCGGCAGAGTAGAAGAGAAGGTGGTGAGCAAAAAATTGCCTGTGTTTCTCATCCACTTAGAATTTCCACCATCAGCCAATACCAATGGGGAGAAAGGAGGACCACAAACAATAAACAAGTGGTAAGTGGAACCCTGGTAAGTCTCTAGGTAACTTTTTCTGCTACAAATCCCTACACAGCTTTCCAGTTACGTACTTCAAAGACCAGAGAAAAGACGGGTCTGTAAGACCCGGGGATTTACAAGCCTGAGGTTGTCTCAAAAGCTGATCCTCACCAACATCCCAGTTCCCAGCAGTGTCCTTAAGGAACAGTCAGGACAGTTAGATTAGGCAATGTCTAACTAAATTTTGCTGCTTTGGCTCTGTCCAAGACACATCCATAAACACAGTAAAAGGTACCACTGAGACTGTTCTAGTAAGATACATAGCTTTCTTTCATTGATCCCAACTACTTCCAAGACAGATTATGCTGTACACAGTGTAAGAACTAGACTTTAGCCTAGTTCTTAAACTCTGTTTAGAAAATTACAGGTAAATTTGCCAACACTCAAAAAAAAACTAAACAAAAAAAAACCCCAACTCTCTATGTATATAAAAAGTTATTCTAACAGTTGTGCAAAACACTGAAGTGACCACTTATGCCTTTTTTCCCCCCTTCTTTCCCTCCAATATTTCCCTGAAAAACGGGGTTAGTCTTATTTCACCAATCCTCTCTTCAGAAAATTCATTGCTTCTGACATGAAGCCTCTTCTCCAACTCTAAGTCAGGAATTGTATCTGCCTTTTGCAGAGTGAGGCATCAGGAACAAGAGAGCATTTGATTTTACCATGCTAGGCAAGTTGTTTATTAAATCTGCAACTTCTCTGAGATAACATGTGCAAAAAAATTAACAGGAACTCATTTCTTTATGGACAAAGAGGTAAGTCTAAGGGGTTTTTTTTCTTCTTTGCACTCATGCACAGATATTCTGAGAAATCCAATGTGAGTTTTCACTTCCCCGAGCAGCCACATCACTATTCTTTCTGAATGCTTAGGTCACAAAGTTGAACATGGTTGTTTCACTGTCTTGGTACAAGTCATCACAACACCACCTCAGATATTACAGAAAATCTAGCCACACCATACTGCAAATTTCTAGCACTGCAGTTCTGCTTCCTGCACTCAGGGCCTGCGTGTTGCCCTCAGTCTGGTCAGATGGACCAGCTCTAATCTCTTGATTGCCTTCTCAGCCGTATTTGTTTTCTCCCACAAACCACCACCGCCTCCACCACTACACTTGCCCAGTACTTACCAGGGTGGAATAGCTTCCTACTATTTATCAAGTGTTTCCACTTCATCATTATAAGAAGTGCCCCCAAACACAGGAACTAAGGGCTGCTCAGAATTCAATGAACTATTAAAATCACTCTAGGTAACTGTCAGGCAGCTAAGCCAGCGCTCAAATCTGTTACCCAGCTTTATTGAAGAGAACAAGGTTACCAGCTCCTCTTAAAGACAGGACTACTTCCACCATCCCCCAAGTGGTTTAGAAAATAAGCTGTTACTATTCTAGTGCATTTATTTTTTCTAGTTTGGTTTGGGGGTTGGTTTCTTCATATTTTTTCTTATATTCTGAAAGAAGAGTATGAACACATACAAAATTTCCATTCACATATTTTACAAGTTTCTGATGGATGTTCAGTGAGTTCAACCACCCTGTAACTTTGCACTCATCCCAGAATAATCTCTTTTCAGGTTTTTTTTCAGTTTAGCACTGGCACTACCCAGCTGTAGTCCTCTGCTGCTAGCAGCAGTAGCTTTAGACTCGGTAGTGAGGAGGGACTTACACTGGTCACTCGACGGTAGATCTGCGCAGCATTTTGGCACTCGGAATAAGGATATTCAGACGTGGCCATCTCTAGCATACACATCCCAAAAGCATATACATCAACGGATTCATCATATTTCTCCTCATACATCTCAGGGGCCATGAACTCTGGGGTACCTTAAATTAAAAGAACGATTCAGACTCTAAATGTCTCAAAGCGAGCAGAGGCTGCTGGCGTTACTCACCGCAGGGGCAAGCGGCTGGGCAAACCTGTGAGACAAGAGAAAGTGGAGGCAAAAAGAAGAGGGAGGAAACCCTTAGTGACTCTGTTGCACCAATGTACTTTGTGAGTCTTCCATTGCAAGGCCTTTATGGAATAACAGTGGCATGTGAGAACTGATGGAATTCCCTGTTTAGGTATGTTAGTTGATACAAATATCAGAACAGACTGGATTAGCCTGAAATCAAACAGGAGGGGAGGGGATAAGAAGAGGGAAACACTGTAGACTAGCCATAGGCTGCAAACCAAATACCAAGGACAGTTAAGGCACTTACCTTTTCTCCCTGTAAGAAAAGAGGCACATTAAACCTTGTTTCATAAATTACCTGACTGCCCTCTGCTGCAAAAGAAGTAGTACTGGTAAGAGCCCACAGCTAGTCTCTGACCTGATGCTCTCCATCTACTTAGTGAAGTAGAATGGATGAGGTAAGGCCTTGCAATGAAAAGCTCTGTTGTTACAAATAAAAATCTCTGTGAAAAGAGGATAAAAGGTAATTTTCTGCAAAGGCCACTCACCAGAGCCCTTTTCTTCATATACTTACCTTCCCACCTGCAGTATATTTATAGGCCTACTGCAGATACAGGCATTAGTGAGGGACATCCTACAGTCAAAAATACTCAGAAATACAGAGAGATTGAGTTACAGGCATAGAGCGTGAGATTCAACAAGTCCCATTTAAATAGTGTGCAGAAAATTATTGCCCAGTGAAGCATCACAGATCCCCTCTGCAAACAAAGGGACTGCATTGTATGATCAGATATGCTTTAAGCCAGAGATGCAAGTTTGCTTTTTGTAAATTTAAACACAGAATTATTTCCTGCAGACACCAGATTCCAGACAATTTACAGATCATTCTACAGCCCATTGCTTTTTTCTCCACGCTAAACCAAAAAGAATTTAATTGCAGTCATTTATCCAAAGGCTAATCATTAACAGATAACTATGCAACAGATGGTAATTTTCCAGTGATAAATTTGAAGATATGACAAATATGCTTAAGAAATTATGGGTTTTAACACCATCCTTTTTTTCCCTATTAATACTTTGACCTGGTTAAGAAGCAGGAAATATTTCAGCGACAGCTTGCAAGAAAATGTACAGGTATACGCCATTGATCCCAGCTAGGAATCTGGCACAGGACTGTTGAGTAATGCTGAATTTTAGCAAGCTCTAAATACTGAGAGTCAAAGAAACGTCATTCCCTGCAGTCTATTGACCCAACTATAAAAACAAAGCTGATAAAACCAATTCTTTGAAGAATTCACAAGAAAGATTACCCTAGTTCCACCAAATCAATTTCTGAAAAAGGTTATGAATGGATACACAGGGACAGAGCCAGAATAAAGCAGTATTTCCCAATGCACCCTCCTAACTCACAAAAATCCACATTCTACAGACTCCCTGAGTAAGGCATTATACCACAGTCTGTTTTATTATTTAAATACATATACATAATATTGACTTTCTTTGGTATACCTCAGTTTCTGATTACTCACAAGCTGCAAGAGATTCAACATTGTCCTGGTGACAATTAAAAATTAATTTGGCTGTATGAACTAATGCTACACTAAATATCAAAATGTTGTTTGGTCACCAAAATGCATCTGAACATTTCTTGAAGCAGCACCACATCAAAGGTAAGATTTATATGTAGTGAAGAGTGGTTTTATCAACAATGTTGCACTAGATTGTTGGGCAGGACAAGAACCCTATATCCTGAAACAGCGAATGTTAATATATATATATATAACAAAAGCAAAACCATTATTTCAACATGCCTTTGCATTAGGAACACAGAATGACCTCAGCAACCAAGAGACAAAGCCTACATATTTTCAGGCTTTGACCATGTATCTTTGTAAGCATGTTTTTTAAGAAAGTTCTTAAAACACTGAAGTCTCCGAAGAGGCAGACCGGCTCAGTAGCCTCCAAAACAGGAGAGGCTTACCTATCACACTTTTGGCAAAAGAAGCTCGTTTCAGGGTTGCCAGACCAAGGTCTCCAATCTTGACTGATCCAGTGGGGCCAGTAATGAAGATGTTGTCACATTTTAAGTCTCTATGAATGATGGGAGGAGTACGTGTGTGCAGAAATTGTAAGCCTTTCAGTATCTGACGGCACCAGCTTCGTAGTACTTTAATTTTCATCACTTTAAATCTTTTCAAATACCTAATGAAAGAAGTAACAATAGGTTAAACAGATTCTGCTAACAAACAGTAGATTAAACTATACCATTTGCAGTTTGGAAGCAAAGAAACTGTAATTAAGGACATGTATGAATTTCAACTTCTATTTTAAGACCGACCTGAGCATTTCATTACTTCAGAGGAGCTATGATTCCCCTCTACAAAACCTATCCCCTTTCTTCTAGCCAGCTTGGTGTACATAGCTGATAACTCCTCTGCATAGAAAATCATTCTACAGTAATTAGACAGCTGGATTGGTAAATTTCGAGGCACTGCTTCAATGACAAATAATTCAAGGCTCATGAATTACAGTTCTTTACATATTTAACTTCTCAAGCACTCACAATCTCTACTTTGTTTAATTATAACTGGGTGGGAAGGTGGGTCACTAGATACAAAATGTTAATAAGCAAAAATGTACAGAGCTGTGGAAAACTGCAAGAGCTCTGACATCATTAGTCCCTTGTTTACAAGAGCAGTCATGCACTCTGTTCAAGGTTTCCACATTACATTTTAAATCTGCTTCAAAATTACCTGTGGAGTTAGCAAGTAAATTAGAAATTCTTAGAGATCCCCTCCCTGGTGCAGGACACAGTTGGATCACCTGAATCCAACTGGTACTACTCATTACTTCAAAACTATGGACAGATAAGAGGGCAGAGAAATCTTTAAGAAGGCTCTGCCAAAGAACTGAGGTGGAAGAGTTCATACATAAGTCTGTATTCTTTTGCAGGTAAAATGCAATCCAATCCTAACTGTTCTATCTTTGTCACTCCTTGAAACCCCATGTAAGAAGAGTCAAATTTCATACCAAAAATATTTTTCAATGAGCGTGACCTAAGACTAAGATCTTATTTTGTTACTTAACTTCAGCAGGTTAGAGATGCCACAAGGTGAATAACCTCTGACACTTTTCAAGTGCTTTCCAGCAGGGTTTTCTCTCAACCTCTATTTGGGTAACATAATTTGAAGTGATGAGCTGTTTTGTCCCTTCTGAGAAAGTACAGGCCAGACTACATGTAGAGAAAGGACTTAGCATGCTCTGTAGAACAAGGACTTTATTCTTGTTCGGGCAATATTACTCAGTCAGAGTCTCAGATAAAGATCAGTTTCACACTACAGAAAGACTGCTGGTAAATTATGTGACCAGCACAGAGTCTAACCACTGCAAAATTAAAACTAAAAGCAAGTTGTGTTCAATTATTCCATGGTAGTGGTCAATCTCTTCTGCAGATTCACTTAACTAGAAGATACAGTCCTGATGAAATCACTTCAATCATCTCCAACACAGAAATGCAGTGTATTCATCACTTCTACTTCAGTTTCTCCAGTTCAAAATAAGATCTGGAAAATCAAGTTGCTAGCAATGATCCTGCTGTGAAAATAAGTCTGTAAAAGCAATTGAGCTGTTCCAGAGGAAATCAGGTCTCAGAATGTAAAGGAAGGCAGGGAAAAAGCCAAGTCAAGGAAGGAAACAAACTGAAGGAGGTTCTGAATCACACCAGCTACCACTTGAATTCTTGCTATTGACAAAACCCTCATTCATATCTCTTGAGCCTGTTCCAAAGATCACATGGTAGGGGCACTTCAGTTCAGCATCTGGAATCCCTAATTACATTCTTGGTTACAAATATGCTAGTCTGCTGCCAGCTTTTCACTGTTAAAGGACCTAGATCCAACCATCATCCAGCATCATGCAGCGTGGCTGTCACTGTTGCATAACACTAACCTGAATTAAGTCACATGTCACTTAATGCGAAAAAAAAACCAATTTAAAATGGAAGCCCATATAAATACATAAAAATAGACAAGCCTACTATGTAAATACATATAAATACACATAAAATAGACAAGTCAGTATGTTTTCACTTTTCCTACTATCATGGAATAACCTGGGCTTGAAGAGACCTCAGGAGGTTTCCAGTCTAAGTTTCTGTAATTACAATTACACAGAGCTCAAGGAGCTGTAGGAATCTCACTAAAATAAAATATGAGAGAAGAATCCTTATTAAAATAAAATGTGAGAGGAATTTTCCTTTAAGACATCATCATACTTGTATTCTGTTCACTTTTTTACATCAAGTGACAAGAATGTCTATGTCCCAAGTACCAAAAGAAGAAAGGCATCATTTTTATCAAATGCAGGTATGGTAAACATATTGGAAGTAATAGTCAAATATATGCAAACACAAGTGTAAAGTATAAATCTAGGAAAATGCCACAAGCACATGAAATAATTAAGATACACCTGAAATCTCCCACACATTAACCTCAAGTCTCAAGCAAAGTGGACTAGAATAAACTAAATTACAATTATAACACCAACTGTACAAGAGTAGAGAAAACTCCTAGTCAGAACTCTACAGTTTAAAAGATTTTCAATTAAAGGGTCTATTACTTTTCTCTGGATTAAATAAAAATACTTTCTTATTTCAAGATACAAAATAATCCCACAGGCAGAAAATCTGGAGTATTTCTTCCTACCAACACCCTACTTTATAATTGCCTATTATTACTTCATCATCTTGCTTATGATACCATAAGCCAACCCAAATATTAAAACCTATGAGAGGGATAAAAGAGTAAAAAAGGGAGGGAAAAAAATTAATTTAGCACTACACATGTCACAGAAAATTAAGTACACTTTATTTAAAGGCATTGGTACAGAGGTGCAAAACCATTAACTTACTACTTGTCTGAAAAAAAAGCACATGAAGCAGCAGATCTATTATTTCACCTGAAATACCTTAAGCAACCTGAGAAATGTTTTCATGAACATACACAAAGAATGTTGTTGGATCCTGAGCCATCCTATTCAAGTACTATTTCAAGAGACAAACACTTCCCTGTAACTGCAGCCCAGACTCCCAGAGAGCCATTTTTCTTCTTAAGAATGTCCATTTGTAGTTATCAATAAGCATGATAAAAACCACAAGACATTCACAGGCTATTTCAGCCAAAGGGAATCAAACTGTTTCCAGCTCCCGCAGCCTGCTTACACATGTAGGGTGTGAATGCCTCTCCAAGAGTGAAACGGGTGCTGAACAAAGTGAGGGATGCAGAGCCCCTTTATTCCAGAGCTGGCAGCTTTACCCCAGCAGAGGGATGGTGGCTGGCACTTGGGACACGCTCCCAGAGAGGAGCAGAGCCCTTTATTCCCAAGCTGGCAGCTTTACCCCAGCAGAGGGATGGTGGTTGGCACTTGGGACACGCTCCCAAGGAAAAAAATCAAAGAAATTCTGAAAAGTGAAAACCAAGTATTGCCTTCCTGAGCTCTTAAAACTCAAAAATCTTGTGCATGTGCTTACTGGAACGTCACAAGTAAGAACTGACAAGCTTGCTAACTTAAAAGATATTCTACCATGTCCTGCAATGCTAGTAATGCTCCTCTTAAACAAGAATGTTCCTACAGTGGGTTATCCCTCAGCAGAAGGGCTCTGTTCTCATCCACTCTAAATATCACCTACTTCTAGTGCTCTAGTGTTGTGCTAATGAAGCTGAAAAGCTGTGACTTGTCTTAATTTACTTACGTTTTTAATGTTCCAGACGTCATGAGTTCCGTCACAAGAACAATACACTTTTTTCCTTTGACTGTAGACTCCCAGGAATCATAGAACCTGACAATATTGGGATGCTGAAGCCCTTTCAGCATCCCAGCTTCCTCTTTAAATCTTTGTCGCTCTGACTTGGACAGCTTCCGATCCTAATGAAAAAGAAAAGGTGCATCAGAAAGTTTTGCTTTATTTTCTTATTGAGAAGCAGCAACTTGAAAACAGTTAGGTACACACAAGGATCGTGTATCTTAAATGCCATATGGTTTGCAATTATCTTTAAATATTCTGCTTTGAACACATTCTATTACAGTCTTTTTATAATATATTGTTCTTTATAATTCTATTGCTCTTAGGGTTAAGACCTGCATGTCTTAACATTCTTTCTGCTTTCTCCTGCTTTACTACTCTTAATAAATTTAGCCTGACTTGGTGTGGAAAGGGGATATGTCTTGAACACTTCAGTGTCTGAGAATGAAATCAAATCATTTAAAGCATGTCCCTCTCATGTTGTACATAACCTTTCATTATTCCTAGATGTCTATCCAGACCACTGGTTAACAGATGGGATTAAGAATCAAACCTCTGTTAACGTATAGTATGTTCCTGTAGCTACAGACCATCAAGTGAATGAATTGGATTTTCTTTGATTAAATGCAGAACTACATGATTGAGCAAGTTTCCTGAAATCTCCTGTCAACAAAACCAAAAAATGTAGCTCCTAGTAGAGACAGAAAGCAATCTTTTGGTCAGAGGCAGAAGGCAAAACAGCATTCCTGGACAATACAGTTGTATTGCAGCTGGCTATCAGCTATCACCAAGACTCAGAGCTGCTCCTGAAGCAGCAGTACATCTCAAAGAGAAGACATCTTGTGCCATGCAGTGTTCTCAGTTAACCAATGCATGACCAATGGACTGCTCACACCAGTCAGACTGACTGACACAAACTGGGTCCATATGCAGTTCGCATTAAAAAACCAAAGTATTTCAGGATATACTTATAGCCAAGAATTTCAGAAGGATAGTTTCTAAGTTATTTAGCAATAACCAAAGACCTATTTGTCAGATCTGAGTAATAATTTTAAGTCACTTGATTTCACATTGTCTATTCTATTAAAAGGAGGCAGTAAAAACAAGCAGGATTTACTTATACTCCCATTGTGCTCCAGACAGTAATTCCTCTTCCTTTGTTTACAGGTCATGTGTTTTCTCAATATAATTCAGCCATGTAATATTGAAACCATCCTACATTCACTAAGACATCAACACTTTCTAAAAGGTTCACAGAGTATCTTCAGACATGGACACTTTTTTTTGTACAGACGAAGCTCCAATTTTCAGAAGTATAAAATTTCCCCAGGTAAAAGTCTGAAAACAGGTTTGAAATCACCTCAGGGATCAGTTTCCTATTGGTGTCTAGAATGTCACTCAGCTTTAAAATTCTTAGGAAAATGCAAAATCCTTATGTATGACTAATTTAATCTACAGACATCAAAAAGCACTCCATCCTACAACTACTTCACTCTGCAGAAACCAGCATTACCACCTCTTCCTATTCTCTCATAAGCGTACCTGCACAAGTTTTGATATAACGTTTGAAGAAATGCTTCATCAGCAATTGAGCATTCATGTCTGTTTAGGTGTTGCAGGAATTTTTATATGTCATTAGCACTCTCATTTGAGCTGTCTTACCCCTCTAATAGCTTTCCTTTCAGGATAATGAACAAGGCAGCACAAGTTCTGTTTCAAACCTTGATCTTAACTGCTTCAAACTGCTGAGACAGAAAAGCAAGAGGCACAGCTGACCATATACATATGCACCAGTGCTTCAAACAACACAATCACAGTATCATCTTTCTTACAGGAAAATAAAGCAGTATTCTCAGCCTCTGCACTCAACCCATACAAATTCACTTTTTTAAGCCAGTGTACTCAGCTGTAAATTCAGCTACTATATATCGTCATTATACAAAAAAGGCTGCAATAATTACTTTTCTATCACTTTTAAACAGTCAATATGAAAACCTACATTCATTTTGGTCCAAACGCAAGGTTTTTGATACACATTTAGATAATACTTCCTTGATTGTGTGCATACTAACAAGTAATCTACCACAAACACTGTAAACCAGTTTTAGACCAACACTTAACATCAAGTCAAGTGCATTTCATCTCATTCTCATTTTAACCCACGTAACCCAGTCTGCCTTGAGGGTTTTATTCAGTTTTCCCTGCCATTCTACTGCTGTCCCCAAAGAGAAACTAACAAGTGCTAATCACTTTTATCAATTAACAGACTCCTAAGAGGCACTCACATTTGGACTCATTTCTGTCTCTGGTCACATCCATGGCAGCATCATGCTCCTGCAAACATAGCTGTGCCGTTCAGCACGGACATTCAACACTTTAGTGCTGGTATTAAAAACCCACCAAGACCATGCAATAGACTAAGTAAAACAATGCTGCTTTGAAAGTCACAGTGCCCCAGTGATCTGGGACAAGTCTGGACAAAGCACAGGCCAAAAACTTTCACCCAGGAACACAGCTATGTTTTTGCAACCAAGGAAACCCTGCACCCTTCAGTACATAACTGCAGCAGCAAAAGGGAACATTAAACAGAGCTGGAAGAAAAAGACACAGAGGCCACTTGTTTCCTAAGCCCAGCAGTGCATACTACCTTTTACTACCCTCATTTCCTTGGACACACAACCCACACCCTCATCTGTAATAGGTTTTTATATTCTTCTCCTAAAGGAACACTAATGCTAGGCTACAGACGACTGTCAATATACTTTAAAAGAACCCACAACTCTAACATTTGAGAAAATACTAGATCTCCTGTACAATTATACCAACAAAGTCTGTATACACAATGACTGGTTTTAGTTGTACAAATTACATTCTAATGCAACTTGCAAACAGTTGGCCTGCAGGCCAACACACAATTTAAAATGACAAGTCCGTTTTCAAAACTGTAATAATTAAAAATATTAGACAGCAAGATCCCCCAGGCTGCATACACACAGACTAGAATAGTCCCAAATGCATGTTGGCATCCTTTGAGCTGTTAGTATGGGCAAAAGTGACAACTTCACTTCATGCTTGTTCTTATACAAAAATGCAACTTAAGCAGCTGCAGCTACTAAAACATTGAAATAAGCAAGTAAAACAGAGCACTGCATGAAATTTGGGAGACTGAGATGTTACCAGGAAAAGCAGGGGAATGAGAGTATCTTGGCATCACATGGAATTTGGAAAGCTGCTGTACAGCATAGGTGTGGCAGAGAGAGAAAAGCCATCATCACTTGGTGAGAATTTAAAAAGAGTGCTTTGCAAGACTTTGGGAAGGGAACAGTTTCCACTGTCCTCAGCTATAACTGCATACTCCAAAAGACTCAAGCCCAGATGTGCCTTCCCAACAAGGCAGCTACTGGGAGCAGTATTCAGAATTTGTCGTGGACTCTGAGCAGGAGTCTGCAGACTTGCAGGACCCTCAGCTGTATCTCCACTGCTAAAGATGTAATGAAATCTGTGGCCTATCACTCAAAATATGCCCTCCTTTTCATTAAATTATTGTAAGTGTGGATCAGATCAGCAGATTTATCTCCTGCAGCTTTTTTCCTATAACTCACAGTCTAAATATGTACATAGATGGATCATTTCCACACTTATTTTTGTTTTCATTTGAAAGCAGAAATATAGGTTTCACAGATTAACATTCTAGTTTCACCAAGTACAAGATCAGTTAGACAATTTTAATGTTTTTATTGGTTTCTAATTTTTTTAAAATCAAACAGCCAAAACCAAGTATAAAGACTCACAAGTAGTTTTCTGTAAGCCTAGGAAACTTCACAAATTTTATAAAGAAGCCAGCACTTTAAGAACAGTTAGTAATATACAGCTCGATATCCTATCCTTCAAAGACCAAATAATTTTTGACTTCCCACTAATAAAATTTAAAATGGACATACTCTCTCCTTTCTTGGTCTTTTTTTACCATAAGCAGTCTTAGGCAGACAAGACAAAGTCCTAAATCTAGAAGTTAGCAAATCACATTCTTGTAGTAGCTCAGCTGGCACATGCTGAGCAGATATAGCCCAAATATTTTTAAAAATATACAAAGCTGTCAAACTATAGGAGAGCTTGCTTCCTAAAATAGATTTAACTACCTATAAAATGGACAGCATTGTTCTTCCTAAACTGATAGCTTCCCTCGAGGGCCTAAGTGTCACATCCCAATCACTGGGCTGCCCTTAGAACAAACTGAAACAGATGCATCAATCCTACTCTGCTCATTTCATTCATTCCTTTCCACCTACATTAAATTGTTTTGACAAGCCAGGACACACAGCAAGGCATCCCAGCACATGATTCTGCAGTGCCAGGGGCCTGAAAGGAGACAAGCAGCAAATGAAGCAATTCAGTAAGCTTTTTCTTGGCTGTTTCCACTTATCCAGGTCCTTCCCATCAGATTTGTTTTGGTCAGGAAAGAGCTATCAGAGGTGTTTACATTTTTCCAAGTGAAACAGGGATCTTGGGCATTCATGATAAACCAGGTACAGGTTTACTCTTCCACTGATTTCCTTAACATACAGCAGCATGAATTACATGCAGCATTGTTACTACCTTCTTTCTACCCCTGTACTTACATGCCTTATATAAATGAAAACCAAACCAACCCAAAACAACACCCTTCCCCCCTCAAGATTAGCTAGTGTACCAAGCCACAACAAACAAAACTCATAAGCAAAAAATGCCTATAGTCCTTTGGTGATTTATTTCAGCCAAGAAACTATCTACTCAGCACCCTTAATAAGGAAAAAAAAATACATTTCTGGCACTTAAGTTAAATTTCACCTAAATTAAATTAAAGACTATTGGAGACTCCCATAGTCACTGAGCCTACTGAGTAATTTCCCATGTGTTTTCCTTTCTACCTGTCCACAGTCCTTCTGAATTCTGTCCTGTTCACATCAGGACAAGAAATCACATCTACAGAACACATCCCAGAACACCTACAAATAAGTAGACTCATAAGTGATATAGGTCAGCTTTAAACTGTTTAGGTTTTGGTTGGGGGTTTTTTTGGTGGTTTTTTTTTTTTAATACTCAGTGGATGAGCTGCTACACAATTTAGAGCTCTTCCTTCTTCCACAAATACTAGGAAGACAAGCAGTAAAGAGGAAACAGAGAAAGACTGGACACTTCATATACTACAAACAGGTTTTACTAGCTTTCTGCATATCATACCACTAGATCCAGAAATGATACACAGCTACAGTGCAGGGACAGTTAGTGGTTGTTTTGCTGGGAGAGTTAACTAGACTACAGTACCAGTATGTAGTTTTCATATAGACATGCAGTAGAAAAATCAGTAGCAATGAACTGTCTTCAAGTGATGTGATCTGTAAATGTACAGCCATGAGAGACTTCAAAGTGCTGTTGAATTATAGATAGTTTGAATCAAAAGCAAGGTGAATTATCTCTCTCTGCTGAGGTTACACTGAGCAGCATTTTGTCAGGCATTCAAACGTCCGAAAATCTGAGTGAAGACACTGCAGCTTCCAGCCTTTTATTTGGAGGAAGAAGTACCATACAGAACAGACAAATGTTCTTCTGTGTGCATTTCTGCAGCATATGAGAAAGGCTTTGCAAGCCTTTAAGCAAGGTTAATGAGGGGTCATCAGAGGAGAAGCTAGCAAGATTGTGTTCTGATATTCAGCGCTGTTAATGGAACTGAGGCTTTGTGGGCTGCAATGTTCTCATCCAGAAAAAATCTAGCAGTTAAGAGGAAAAAAGAGCACAGTAACCATTGAGTTAGATTAACAAAATATCAACAAAGAGTCCACTGAGCTTAAAAATCACCCAGCACTCCACAGTTGGTGCTTACAAATGAAAGTTTCAGTGCAAAAGCACCGCATCCACTATTCTGCATCAACACATAAACCACTTAATACTTTCCAGCATTAAAGACTAGGTAGAGAGATAAAAGAGAAGAGAAAGAGACTGTTCAAAATGCATCCGTGTACAGCAACATACAAAAAAATAGATCAAAGATCTGCACAGATCCTTCCATGACTCTACTTTCTACAAACCACTGAACACAAAAAACTGATTAAACACAGCTGAACAGCTGCTGTTCCAAAAGTATGTATCCAGGCTAAAAAACAACAGCTCCCCAGCCACTCCTCATAAGGCTTGTGCTGTGGACCCATTGCCAGCTTTGCTGCCTTCATTTGACATGCTCCAGCACCTCACTGCTCTTCTCTCAGTGACAGGCACAGAACTTTCTAGCCACTTTCCTGCTCACCTTAGTTTACAGATAGAAGACAAAGCTTCTGACAGGTAGCAAAATACTATGCAAGGCCAAGTTAATGCTTATTGAAAGAATGATTTCACCTTGCTCCTTGGCAAGTCTCCACAAGAAGAATCAATTTTATATAAGCTACAGACAATCTTCATGAAGCATGCAAATAACTCTAAGATAGATAACACTGAAGTACAAAATACATATCTAGCACAACAGAAAAGAACAGGCTTGAAACAGTTACATGTTTTAAGGTTCCTGATTAAAGGTAAATATTTGCTGTAGGTTTCCTCGTACACAAGGTATTAAAAATGCTTTAAGTTTCAGGAAAGTACACAAGCAGTCAACCTAAGCAAAACACTGAGGGATTATTCCATTGCTTGTCAGCTTCTTGGTGAAAAGCACCTGCCTTCTAAGTTTTTCACCACTGGTTGTGTGGAAGGCATAGGGAAATGGGTAATTGATTTGACTACTCTCTTCTGTGTTTTAATTTCTGGCATTTCATGCACTACAATAGTAGCTAAATAGAAAATTCATTGGAAGATTAAGTTAATTTGTTAAAACCACAAAAAATACAAGTGCTTCTTGTCCTTTCCGTTAGAATTGTTACAGTTAAATTATATAGCAAATGTACATGGCTTTACTTATGCTGCTCAAAAGTTAGAAATTAAGAAAAAAATTATAGATAACTGATGGAGGAGGAGGGCAGGGAGGGAAATGAAACTCTAAATGATCACACAAAAGAAGGACAGAAGTTTTCATCAGTCACCATTTAGTCTGAGTAAGTCGATTATACATATCCTGAAAGAACTTGTACTTCATCTTTGTCTCAACACAGAAGGGGAAATGTCTGCAAACTACAGCCCACATTTGTGACCAAAAGATTCCAGCACCACTCCCCATTTTATCCTGCTATTGTCTCTGATTTGATGAAGCTCTGACTCACCACCACAGAGCAAGGGTGCAGAACACCAATAATTCTGTTCCTGTGATGTGCTCACTTTCCTGCTTTTATATTTGCAGTAGCCCCTGTGCCTCCAGTAGCAGTAGCAGCGTCTAAGACACCTGGTGGCAGTAATGTCATGGACTTTTAACCTACACTTGAAGAGACATCCTCAGCAAAAGTCTCCTGGGAACAGAAAAGGTATCAGAACTGATGTCTCGGCCTGCTTGCACCAAGTTCTGGCATTATTGCAAATACAATCTCCGTCACAAACAAACAGCAGAAAAACACTAACAGTAGATGAGAATGTTTCTTCTTTATATAAGGCCACCAAGTCTTGAAAGTACGCTTCCCAATAACAAAGTTTATCTTTTGTTACAGTAGCAGTGTGGGAATTTTTATTTTCAGCAGAACCGAAGGTGACCACACAGCTGAGATATTGCACTTGGATACCATTTGCAATATTAGATGGAAGGCTCATGGCCAGTGCTCACCAAAGAGGTACAAACACACAGCTTCCAAAAAATTCAGCCAGTGTAGATTTTTGGGTTATGGCTAAAATTTTAAGAAGCATTCATAATTTGTACAAACAAACTCTCTATTGGATGCTTGCTTTCCAGAGCTGTGTTATGTGTGAATATACACATTAATACACAGCTGTACTACTCCTCTCTCCAGTCTCTCACATCAGCAGCCAAATCCTTAGACAAAGCAAGTTGGCTGAACTCAAACCTGAGCCAAATACCCCATCTAAAGAAAACAATGACTGAGCTGTACATCATCTAATCAGTGTACATTAAAAAACATTCTCATACTTTACCAAATCAATTACATATTTTCCTTTGCTCTCCAAAAAATCAGAAAGCAAAAAAAAATTAAACAGTAGATATGAAACCTAAAGCTTAGACATGACCTCCTCCGGAATGTTCCAGGTCCTCAAGAATCTGGACTAAGAATGGCAAGCAACTGTTTAGACTTCAGTCATTTCTATTCTAGGGTTGCTCTAGGCAGCATTGGTGTTTCCTTACGTAGAAGTCTTGGGGAGGGGGGAAAGATGGCTAAAAGATGTATTCAATTTATCCATCCTGAGAGGCTGAACATTAAGAGACAGTAATCAAAATGCTGGGCTACACAAAAATAAATAGTAAAAGAACAGAGATCTCATCTACTTATTTTCACTTTTAAATTGTTATTTGATCCATGGAAGATAAATGGATAAGTTTGCTTTCTGATAGCAGTTCTCAACAAGGCTTATGGTTATTACATACAGCTTAATAGAGAATTGAAGTGTTGGCTGAACTGAATCCTTGATGAGCTATTAACCAGCTGGACCATCATGTCACTTGGCTCAGATGCCTCATTAAAAGTTTCAAAGTGTGCCTCAGTTCACATTTTACATGGAACTGATGGTTTTGCCAGTGAGAAGTAAGGTACAGCAAATCACCCCAGTTTTATTTTACTATGAAAACCCAGTTCTCCACTCAGGGGTAACAATACTTCAGGGAAAAAAGCCCTCTCCACAACTCATTCTGGTGAACTCGCAGATTTATTAATTCAATGCATTAGAAGTGCAATTGTAGGTTTTTGTTTAATGTACTTCTGTATGGCTCAGAGTCGTTTTATGAGTAGCTGCATATCTAGAACATTAGGGTAAACCCTTAACTGCTTCTGATAAAGGCAAACCAATTTAGAAAATCAGAAGTATATTACAATTCTTCATCTCATATTCTTCACAAAGTTAATGGCAAACAGGAAAAGGTACCTACAGCCACTTTTCAGCACGCTGGAAAGTTGCATCAATATGCTGGCTGGAAAACACACAGGAGTTTCAAGATGACTGCAAGGGTTCACTAAGAGTGAGCACATTAAGGGTTCAGAAGAACTAGAAACGTTCTTGTGCCTCTGAGCAGCTCCTTTGCAAAAACCTCAGCATAAAGCCTAGAGACAAGTATCGGATCAGCCTTCCCTGCCCCCAACACTCCTCCAGTTGTAAAATAAACTCACATCAGCCTACAGTACACATTGACTTTAACACTAGTATACACATTGTGTTTGCAGCCTGGTTACCCTACAGCAATTATTCTTCTCAGCTTCCCTCCTTTTCCTGCAAACACATCCAAAAAAAGTACTTCATTTAATTTACAAAACTGTGGATTACTATCAGTTGTGACAGGATGACATATGACGTGTAGGCCAAGTACTGGCAGCCAAGAGAAAATCCTTACAACAATCACTAGAGAACTCCATGCCAGACATCTCTCATTCAGAGACAGATCTCTCATTCAGAGATCCTTCAGGGATACGTGAAAAACCTGCAAACAAAAAGTTGCTGGGTGTTCTGCATGTTCTTGCAAGACAAAAGAAATCAAAAACACATCTCCTGTAGGGAAAGGCTAAAGAGATGCAGAAACAATGAATCTTAAGGGGTGACCAAAATTTGTGTTCTAGATGAGAACTCAGAAATACTGTCCATAAATACCAGTATTAGTACAAGCATTTCACAAACACAGAAGTCCTAAAACACACTGGAGAAGCACTTTCAAAATTTTTTAAGCATAACTGGTGTTAAGTTTCCTGTGATCTACAGAATGCCCATCTTCACCTCAGGGTTCTCATAAAGGGAAGCATTAATAATTCTTCCATACTTACCCAAAAGGTTGACTTATGAAAACAGTTTCTTGCACCACTTGCATGTTTACTATAGACTTCCATAATTATACCATATACATCAGAGACACTTATTCCATCAACACACTGTACATCTTCCTTGGCTAACACCATACATGATCTGCATCTAAAACATTACTCACAAAGTCACAAATATTTCAGCCTGTACCAAATGAAACCCTAATATTTTAATTTACTGATATGTAAATTTAAAAATATGCGTATTATCTTTCCCAGAGCAAGGAATTTGAGTAGAGTTGAGTTAGGAGAAAAAACACATTTTAAACAGTGGACAGTGGTAGGACAAACAACTAAGAAAACTCTGCACCCAGAAGCTTAACTGGCTTTGCAATTCAATCCCGAATGATTTTAAAATACATTAAAATATAAGAGAAAACATGGTGTAATTGAAATGCAGTTGAAGGGACCACTCAGCTCCTATTATCTAGTGAAATACAGGATACAATACATAAAAATAACCAGAGTTTTGCTGTATTCTAAATCAAAGTAATAACATGCACAACTTGGACACAGAAGTACTATTTTTACAGAGGATGAAAGGGAAAGAAAAACAAATCCATGCAAACCCTTGAAGTCTTGGATTGACCGGCAAGAAAAGCCATTAGCAACTAAAATTCAATGTTGCCAAACAGGTGAGATCAAAGTATCAAGAGTAATCTCGAAAAGGAGACAAAGCACACAGCTAAAAAAAAAAAAAATGCACGAGAAGAAGTTTAAGATGAACAGTTAAGACTTCTTTTCCCTTTGAATTTGGGAACTACATACATAGTATTCCCACTGGCAAGGCTATCCTGTATTAATCCAAGCATTTTTTTCCAAAGACTACTACTGGGAATATCCCACACTGCCAGAAGACTAACCACGACCTAGAAGGCCCCAGATACTCAACACGTTATCTATGAATCAGCTATTCAAAATGCTACAGCTTATCCAAAAAGTCTGTTTCTCATTACATTGTGCTTTAGTCACATACTGTCTGTCCTTGGTCTGGTGCCATTTCATTTCAAATGTTTGAACAGGAACACTGGAAGGAATTTCTTGAAGACAAACTATAATGCCTGTGCATGCCATGGTCCAAGGGGCCTGCCTTAAATGGGTCATCACAACCTGTAAACAGGCTTCTTTGTTTTCAATTTACCTCCTACTTTGTCCTACTGAAAAATTTTACATGCAGTTCAAAATTCAGTTTAATGGTGAACTAAAGCACTTCATCCAGAAAAAAACACCAAAAAGCATTCAAAATATTCAAATAATGTATCCATACAGTGAAATTATCTAATATTCTGTACCTCATATGCAAAAACTACCAAGTATTGATCATGTTTAACACTGAACAAGTTCCCTTAGCCAACAAGGTATCTGAAAACATTTTTAGCAGAATGGCTCTGAATGAAACACACTCAATGTGTTCAGCCAGTATGCACACACAAAAAAGCTATGGAAGCTGGAATTCAAAGGAAAGCAGTTTGTCACAAAAGCTGCTCTGGTACTGCATCCCTTCTTTCACTGGCAACAAGTACATTTCCGTGGGGATAAGAGTGGGTAAGTGGATTTAAGATATTCCATATTTCTATTTAATTTAAATTCCTTGCTCTGCCACACAACCCCAAACAACATCCCAGTAAAACCATTTTAATTAAGCTAAATACAGTATCATAATGATAATAGACACTTCGAAGTGGTTTTAGGCTGAAATCCACTAAATAGTACTTTAATAAGTACACAGGCTTGCCCTTGCTAGAAAGAGTCAGCCCCCAGCCTTGAGATAACAAAGGCCACACAAGCCCCCTTTTTCACAGGCAGAGACAGGACACAGAGCTCTGAACAGATGTCTAACAGAGCAGCCATATTCATTTTCAGAATAAGAGCCTCCTGTCCAACTACCAGCAAACAGGATGTGAGAAGTGGCAGGACAAGTCCACATAAGCAGCAGACTGAAAGCACCTGAGAACTAATTCTTTTGCAGTCCTGTTACTACTCCAGCATTTTCTTCAATTAACTCAAAAACAATCCGAGTGCCAAAACAAACAGCAAAAAAAAAAAAATTCTAATGCTTGAATGCTTATTAGAAACATTGATGAAAACCTCACCAATTCCTTTTAAAGACTATCAGGTAGCTTTGTAATTGTTTCCTCCTGAAGACCCTATCACTACAATACAAAATGATTTTTCCACAGAATGGCTATGATCCACAGATAGATCTTAATACTCTGGAGGGACAGCTGCGTGAAAATCTCGAGAGCTCAATTCTAAGACCTCTTCTCATCGGGGCTCAAAAGGTGGAAGCGTAATTAAGTAGTTTTAAAATCCTCAGAAACATAAGAACATTTCTAAGATAATTTTCTTGCTACTACCACAGGGAGTTTTGTTTATATTTTGTTTCTTAGTCTAGGCCCTAAAACTGAATCATTTCAAAGGAAACAGAGGGAGGACAAGGACTTTAATC
Source organism: Taeniopygia guttata (assembly GCF_048771995.1). Lineage (NCBI taxonomy): Eukaryota > Metazoa > Chordata > Aves > Passeriformes > Estrildidae > Taeniopygia > Taeniopygia guttata. The sequence continues at coordinate 70,049,776 of NC_133025.1, forward strand.
CTTGGTCTATGATTGTTTACTAAAAGTGAGGGCCAAATGGAAACACCTGTGGTTGCAGCAACTCAGAATTATTAGAAAGTGGCTTCAGTAGCCAGCAAATAATATTATAGTACAGAGCAGCGAGTGTTAAAATTCAAAAATTATAATTAACAGCACCATCTTCAGAAGAACTGTGAAAGGACAGAAAAACCAACAGACCATCCAATAAGCAGGAGCTAGATAGATGAATCACAGTCTCAGAGTTACAGTCCTATCTTCAAAGCTGTTAGCAGGCTGAAAAATTTATGAACAGGCATCTTCAGAATGAGTTGCAACATATCTGTCCATCAGAAGCAGACATTCCCCTTGTGATCTCACTTTGCAAGTAATAAAATCCAGACTGCACTGCAAAGAACTGCAGTTCCCCTCCCTCGCCTGCTCTTGCCCTGAGCACTCTGGCTACAGAGGCTGAGGTGGTTTTGATGCTATTTTAATCTCTCCTGTTTCCAACACACATTGGATCTCACATCTTTCTTGTAATTTCCTATTTCAAAGCACACTCTCTCAGAAAGACCTGGTCCATACTCTAGGCACCTTCTGCTGAAGGTTCTCGCAGCCATTTGGTTTGGCTCTGTCTGCAGAGCAAATTAAGGCTCAATACAGACCAAACTGAGATAGCCTGAGCACATTCACCATACTGAACTGCTGACTCAGTGCAAATGACTCCACTGCAGAATTAGTCACACATGTGAGAATGTGAGGTGGAAACTGAAATTTATGCCACTATGAACTCTTCTTATCTCAACTACTTCAATATGCTTGTGCCTAAATAAGGATTTCACAAGAGATCTACTGGCAATCATCAGGCTTGTGCAAACAGGATGCTTTTCCACCACAGGCAGTGGAATGGGATGGTATTCTAAGAACACAGTGAAATCTTAAGCCCATAGAAGAGATTGTAGCTTCGTACCAAAATTATCAGTTATACCCAGAATTTCATCTTTAAAATTGAAGATAACAATATTCAGGCAATCCAGGGAATAAATGCCTTTCCCTATTATGCCCTCTGGCCCCTCCTTCCTTCCAGAACACAATTTGAAGTTTTCGCTTCCCAGGAAAGGCAAACAATATTAGACATAGCACAGACCAGGCTCTGAGCTAATTAAAAAGGAATTCTCATGCAACATTTTAGACACTAAGCACTAAAACAAAACTAAAAGCAGGCAAGGTACTACTCTGATTATAGCTATGTTCAGCTTGTTAATAGAGTTTTTGCAATTATTTATTTTATATACATTTCTTTGGACTTGATCTTCCCCTTCTTCTGTACAATCATGACTCCTACCATAAAAAAAAGGGAAAAAAATAACACACCACAAACAACTCTCTAACTCAGTCATCTGTGTAACAATACTGTTTGCTGGTAGCTGTTTTACTTAAACCCTGAACATCAAGCGTCCAGTTTGATGTGAAAAATCCAAAACGTATTTAAAAGTACAAACTATAAATATACAAACATCTACATTTTAGAATACATCAGACAAAAAAAAAATAAAAAAGGATTTTTACCAAATCTGGTAAAAATCAATGTAATATATTCCCTTCTTTCTATACCATTTTTTCCCCTCAAAGCTTATACGAAAGCAGACATTTTTACTAGGGCATTTGCTTTTAAAATAATACAAAATTCACCTTTCAAGATCTGAATTGGCTTAAGTACTAAAGTACTTAAAGTAATACTAAAGTAATTTGAGCAGTGTAGTTTTACAGATAAATTACAACATATTGGTACCAAAGCTGCTTCTCCGTATCTGGCTACTGAGATTAACAGCTGCAAAGTCTGCTGCTTGTATAAATAGAGAGGCTGCTGTTCCACAAAAGACCTTCTGCTTGAAAACTTCAATTCTTATTTCTCCAGAGAAACTCACAACATGATGAAGCAAGCCATTTCTGAGGATATTAAAACTTCCAAGCTTAAACAGTTGCAACACAAAGAAGTGAACTGAATTACATTGTACAGCTTTGTACACTGCATTTCCCATCCTGAGGGTTTGACTGCCACATCCTGTACAAAAGGCAATTATATCTTTGTGAAACAAAGCTAACACATTGAGTAAATTCAACAAATTGCTTCATACAGCATCATACAGATGGTGACACAGATTATTCACAGGCTAGAACCTGGATCAAGTCTTCAGAGTATAACAACAGGTAGTTTCCAAGTAAATCTAATTTAGAAAATGTTAATTCTTTCAAAGTTTTTTGATCTGGAAACTCTACTCGGAAATACTTACTCGGCTTAGAGACAACACTGCTTTTAGGTCCCTGCTTCACAGCTCTCAAGTATAAAAAGTTAAAGTGCCAGTGGATACAATAAAGCAAGTGTTTTTCTCTGCAGCACCTGTAACAGCTTGGCTGAAGCTTCTTAAACAATTAAGATCAAGACAGACGCTTGGCTTGAAAATTTGCAGCCCAGGTAGTAAAGGCACACACCAGCTGGGTAACTGAGAACAGGCTCTTGTGACGACTCAACCTGAAATGGTGTTGCCTAATGTATTAGTCCCATGTGTACCAAAAAATAATTTAAAAGCAGATGACCACTATGTAAATATAGAGCATTACCAACACACTTCTTCCAAAGACAGCTTGTAAAATTACAGAGCTAAACTGCAGAATGAACATGAAAGACAAATGCTCATTTTCATACTTTCAGAAGAAGTAAAGTGAGCATCAGCTGACACATTATGCCAGCTGATGGGTGGTAATGCAAAGAAATTCAGTCACATAGAGCTTATCAATAATTTTAACCAACATTTTAGGCATTGTCACCAAGTCTCAGACTGAACATTCAAATATTAAGTTGTTGTAGCAGGATTTTTGACAGCAACACACAGAGGGGCTGCAAAGTAAGATGTCTCCTCATATCACTTCACCCGAGAAAGTCCCCAGAACAACTTCTTTTTGGCACCTTCATCTCACTGCATCCAATGCTTGGATTTTCAATTACTCAGCATGAGAACACACCCCCTCCTAATGCTTTTGGAATTGAGTTACTGAAAAGACCTAACAGCAAGTATTGCTTCATTTGCAGATCCTTTTCTGAGTGAAAAGAAGACAACTATTGATGCACTTAGTTTGCCTTTTCTGAAGACCAACACTCCAAACACAGCACGTTAAGTTCTGTGCTTTGAACTACCCTTTAGTAACTCCAGAAGGTGTTTTCTATCCAAAGCTCCACAGCTGCAATATCCAAACTGGATCCACAAGTGATCCAGAAAGATAAGTTCACTGCTTAGGAGAAGACAAGAGGAAACAGCAAGGTAGGAAACTTGACAACACATATCTTCTTGACCCTCAGAATCAAGGAAAACCACACTTAATGTCCACAACCTATAAGGCATAACAGCCTCATGTTGTCCCAAATCAGTAATAACTACGGAAAGTGGTTGCAGTGCCTCTCTACTGGGAAGCCTTCTTCTGTCCTTAAGTCTCCTCTGCATCCCTTTTTTCACGGAAACTGGCATACTTGTCATGGAATAATCAACTGGTTCCGTATAGTTAACTTACACATTATCATTAGTGCTAGTCAGACACTGAATTAGAAACAGAGTTACAAAGCAGAAAAACCAAGATACCTGATCCAATCAAACTTTTTTTCCAGCGATGCTACAGCAAGAATCACTACCAACACAAACAAAAACAAAACTCATGACAAGGATTTCAATAGGAAAACGATAAAAACAAACAACCACAACCAACAGCAAAGTGTGATTATTTTGCATCTCCAAGTTATACCACCGTCAGTCACAGTCCTGTTGGATGCTCTGGGCTAATGTGGGGCATATGGCTGGACATAAGCAGTCTCCGTACTACATTCAGGAAGAACTAAAAATCTAACAACGCAACGGTCAGAGATGCCTACAATAAAGTGAAACTAAATTGATAAAAAGGGAAATTAATTCAGCTCTGTTTCCCCAATAAGACAGTCAACCCCTCTTATCTTTGATGAATGTGTCCCAGGATGTGTCAAAGTGCACAGCACCACGACCTTTGATCTCTGCTTGACACAAGTCATCATTCAGGACTCAAGATATTTTGCTATGCCAGTATGTGTGACAGACTGTTCAAACCCCACAAAACACAGCCGGCCAACTGCTGTACTTGCTGCTTTTGAGAGCACACACTGATGACTCCCAGATTCTCAAACTGTAAACCTGACATAAAACTACAAAATAACCACTCACATGAGATTCCAGATAAAAGACTTCCTAGCTTGCTGTCACCAACGCAGGAGATCACATGCCAATATACAGCTGAAAAAACACCAACATTTATTAGAATATGAACTATCCCAGACAAGTTATTTAACAGAAAGTCAGAGAACAGGGAAAACTGAAGTCCCTCATGATTTCAAAGAAAAAGTCCACACTTTTTAAAAGGTGTATGTATCTTCACAAACATCACCAATACGTCAAAGGAAAGCATGCTCTCTGCTCCCAGCATCTAGGCCAACTGCATGGATTCAAACACAAGAGGAGTTTTCCACTGAAGAAGGCTTGCACTACAAAGTCCAGAAAATCCACATTAAAAGACTCCAGCACATCTTCAGCCTCCCTAACTCCCACTAAACTCCCCAAATCTGTAGAGCTGAAATCACTTGTTTTAGAGTGGCTGCATGGGCTTCTAGTGCAGAGGCACTGCATTAATGAATTCAAGCTGGAAAGCATTTCTGAAATACAATTGTACTGGGAAGCAAAAGTGAGACTTATGCAGCAACTTAACCAGACTGTTTTGCCACTTTCTTTTCCTTTTTTTTTTTTTTTTTTTTTTTTTTTTTTGGTGGGTTGTTTCAAGGGGTTATTTCTTGAAGCCCTGCAGAGACTAGGAGCTAGCAGTGTGGTCACTTGCATTTATTGTTCTGTTGTCTAAAAGCATAGACATGAAAAATGTCTTAGCTGCCCCTTTGAACAAGAAGGCTTTTCAGATCAACAGACACAATTCCTCTCAAGGTTTGAGAAACAGGTGGTTTCACTAAATCATGGTGAATTTCTCAGATTGTTTATGGTTTTCAACAGACTGTAGTTACTGCAAATTTTTGTTTCCTTTCTAATTCAGTTTCAGTCCTATGCAGTCTTCATTAGCTAAGAACTACAATCTTGCTTTACAGTAGTTTTCTGCTGAGAAGCTATTTTAAGTTAACAACCATGCCCATTCTCCCATTAAAGTGTTTTTTCAGTCATGGACTTAGCACTCAACATTTTTTTTATGGCACTTTGTTTCACATTATGCTCAGCAGCCCATGCAATACATGACATTTTGTAACCAAATAGCCAGTGGCCATTGGCAAACTTCCCCACCCCTCCCTTTCTCAATATTATTGGAACAAATAGCCGTATTTGCACAAAAAAACCCTCTGCAACCTGCAAAATCAAGTTAACCCCCTTAATAATCTGTGTCAAGTAGATTTATTACGACTTTCATTACACTCAATTCATTGCTAGCCAGAATCACACAGGTACCTCAGCCAGAAATAAGTATTGAAATACGGACTGAGGATTATTGACCGGGGTGATATTCTGGATAAATGTTCTTACCTAGTAAAACTACAAAAGGAAAGGAGACTTAGAATTCAGAGCAATCCCTTAGATACTCTGGAAACAATGACAGTAGAATGCAGGATCACTGGATGAAACATTTTCATGTTTCAGCCTAGGAAGACATCTGTAATACTTTAGAAAAAAAAATTAACTTCGTCTGAAAAAAAATGATTTTGCATTTAAATGGTTCATCTTCATTGTTTCTTCTTTAATGGGGCCTTGGACTATTTCTCACGTTTTCATGGGACAGCTTTATTTCAAGTTAGAGTAATGCACATGGCCCTCTAAACAAACAATTTGGTCACCAACTTGTGATCCCAGTGACTCCTGATAAACTCACAGCTGTTGGATTGAATATTTATACATGAACCAACTGATGTATTTCCATCTGGTCTTTATGACGAGAGGATGACTACATAAAATGGCAAATCACTACTGCTTCCAAACAAAACTTGGGGAAGAGGAAAGGGAAACTGCTGAGCTGGACTGCCCTTGACCCATGACAAACAGACAACTCAGCTGTCACTTATGTTTTGCTCATTTGAGTAGCTGCAGAAAGTATATCTGAAATGAGACACCCTATTCAGCTGAAGCTCAATCTAGTCCATGGATTTTTTTTTCCCTTCCTGGAAAGAAATTTGGCTTGAGAAGGGGGAAGGGAGAAGGCAAGAGTTTAAAGCAAATTCCCAAGAGAATAGTAAGCACATTTCCATGGATAAAATTGACTTACCAGCTGGAAAATGTAAGTTTGGATGAGGTAGTTCCAGGAGTCAAAGCTTAGATGCGGTTTTTAAACTCACTCATTCTTCTTTTACATAGGGTAGCTGAACACAGATAACAAAATCTGCTTCATTCCAGAGTGCAAGAGGGAGCAGGGGGAGAAAATAAAACCCTTGTTATGCCAGATGGCTTATATTGGGATCATAGGAGAATTCAGGAAGGCCAAGGTTAGAAAATAAAGCAAAAAGTGACATTGGCAATGACTGATACACTGTTTTGTTGGAGAGGGGAGAAATGAGGATATTTCCTGAACAGGTAAAAAGCAAGAACAATTACCATTCCCACACAGGAACAAGAGAAACAAAAGATACCATTTCCCTGAATATTATTGCCAGAGAAGATAAGGACAGAAGTCAAAGGGAAAGTGGAAAATAGCTCTCTACATCATCAGCCAACTCATTCTTTCCATTCTAAATTCCAATGCCAACTTCCTCAGATTTCATACCCCTCTTAAGTGACAAATTCTATGTAAAACATCGCTACATTCAAAGCCTGCTGCTTTTTAACTGCAGTCATCCACACCGACTTAGTTAAGGCTTATCAGTTGCGTCATTACCTGGTAGTTATCAGCTCTTTAGTTAACTTAGTTGCAGTCCTTCAAATTTTACAGTTGCCCAAACCATGTGGTTTGTTGCAAAAAGTTATCAAGACCAGAAGTTGAGCAATACACAATTTTGGACATGCTATAACAGCACAACCACACATTATAAGCATACTTCAGAAATTTGGTATTATTTTATAAGCTGTCACATTAGAAGCCGCAACTGTTTTCTGACAGAGGTCAAACCACTGCAGAACTGCAGCAATGCAAACCTTCAGCTGAACAATTCAGAACAAAAACCAGCAATTTGCAGTAATAGTAAATAACAGGGCCTTCCACAAAAGAATTTTGGGAATTATTTTGCTGATGTTGAAAGTACAGCCAGCTGCTTTAGCAAAGCTGATCCTGGCTTCCTTCCTTTGGTTAGCCCAACCTAATCTAAAGCTGCTTAAGCTTTCTTCACAAAACTGAACCATTTCTTCACCATTTGGCATAATCACTGTTCACACTAGTGTTAGTTTTCCTGTATTCCTCTATTCATAACCCAATCACTCATATGCTTTAGAATCTAAGGAAGCCTTCTCCCAGAAGGCAACAAATAACAGATTTTTACAGTACATATTTATCAAGCAGAAACCATTTATAGCTTGGGTACATTTGGAATTTTCACAAAATTTCTACATTTGGAGCAGCAAGACTGTAAAGTTTTTCTCACGCTTGTTCAACTCCACACTTCAGACCAATTCAACCACGTATCTTAGAAAACTAAAACTGACCCAGAAGACCTTCCAGAGCAGTTAGTCATCTACACACCAACTAGGCCACAGATGCTGGTTTGAGATAACTGTCTCTCCAGTTTAAAAAAAAAAAAAAAATCTTTCAAACACTTAAATTATGGTCACAAAGCTTTTCAAAGACAAAATGTGCACATTCACTACTACAAAATACAAAAACTTCCACAACAAATAGCAACAAAATGCTCAGCCTTACAGGCTGCTGGGCTTATGGAGCTCAAAGCCTGACTGCACCCATAAAATGCTTTTATCTGTTCATGAAAGCTACACAAATATTTAATCTGCAAAGAAAACACAAACTGATATATATCCACAGTAGGTAGCTTACTCAATAAGGGATTACTAATCTAAGACTATAAAGGGAAGCATTTTGGCAAAAAGCAGGCAAGAAATCCACAAACTTCAGTACAAGTATTAAAATAATACCTCCATGAACTAGCCATTCATAGCAATAGGAACTCTCAGAATCAATTCATAGTTTTGAACTTGCCTGGTCCTAAAACTTTGAAATGTCATCTACATCCTAAGAAACAAGTTTTTTTGCTGTTCTTCACCTATGTCTTGTAAATACTATTTAACTCCCAAAGTTTGTTGGTAAAAAATCCACTTAAGTCAACAATAAAAAAAGATTTCAGACTCTCCAACACAAATAAATCAAACTTCAGTTCGGCTAGGTTTTCTGCAATTTGCCTAACTTTCAGAAATAAGATTCCACACTGGATGGGAGGAAGAACCACCACTTTTTTTGAACCACAGTCCCAGCATAAAAATCAAGGCAACTGGCTATTTCTCCTATCTGAAGTGTTATCATACACAGTTAGTCACATTCAGTTGCACTGAAATGCTGGAAGGAAACCTGAGTATGAAAGACAATTTGTGACCAGTCTTCACGTATGGAACAAGCACAATACACCGGGGTGCTACAGCATTTAAGTCTTCAGCAGCAACCTTGAGGCTCTTCACTTTTTTTCCTTATTTGTTCCAGAGGGCAAATAGTGAACCCCTCAAATACATTCAGGCTTGTATAAAGAGATCAGCAGAAGAAATCATACCTTAACTGGCTCACAGTTGCCATCAAGAGGCAAAACATTTCAAATTCAAGCACCCTGTGTAATTTCCACCACCTCTCTTGGCACAAATAACCTAAAATTCATTTTGCTTTTGAGTCTGCAGAAAGAAGCTCAAGCTGCATATAAAGGAAGTAGAGAAAGCCACAGGAAGAAAAAAAATAATTCTAAAACCAAACTTCAAGTCTCATTTTTGTATCAGACACTTCTGTTGTTTCTCCCTTTTCAGCATGCTCTTCCTGGCAAACCAAACAACTAAGCCCCATATCACGACAAATGCAAATAAAAAGCCTGTTCTCAAAGGCCATTCTACGTACTGTCAATATCTACTTGTCTATATCTAGAGGGGGCCATATAAAAAAAAAAAAAATATCAACCACTTCTCAGACAGCATTTCTTACAGAAGGATATTTATCTGAATGGACTGCTTCAAGAACTCTCTATGTCACGTTTAGCCTCATAATGGCATTTTTAATTTAAGGAGGACTCATAGACTGAGTTCAAATTAACTATAACAAAGCACATGAACTTAATATCTTGCATTTTTACATCGATAACCTACATTTTCCAAATGAAAGCATACCATAAACAGCAGAATTAAGATCACGACAAACCAAAAACAGTTCTATGTTGGAAAATATTCATTAGAATAGAAATCTCATTTAAAAGAGGCAGATTTGAAAACAGACATGGTAACATTCTGCAACATTGAAGCGAAACCTGCTAACGGCCCAGAAATTGCCATTAACAAATGCATATTACATAAGCTCACATAGATTTCCAGATCCTTACCATATCAGCCTGGACTGCTGAAGCTTTTAACAGTAATATTTGGGGGTTATTGTTTGCATGTCATCAGTCTATCCCACAATAGAAGCAGTCAAAATTCAGACCAGGCTCACAAACTTGCCACCAACAACCAGCATGGGAGAAGCAAGTCACAGCAAGAGAGGAAAATGCCCAAAGAAAGCTGGGTAACCCCATCAACTGGATAGTTTAAACTATCACAAGACTACATTAACTGGCCAAAACTAGATAAAATGCACATGGCTGTTGGTATCAGCTTTCTACTATATTTCACTTAGCAAAGCTGTTTCAGATTTTCCTCAGTTACATACAAAGAGATTGGTATTCCAGTTCTTTTCACATTCTACTAAACAGTGAAATTAAACTCACAATTGCATAATTGGGTTTTTCCATCTTGACCTTTCTGCTTTCTGCCACCAGCTTCAAACCTGCTATCAGAACCCACTATCTTCAACTTCTGATGCAATGAAACTAGAAATAGCTGAAACATGCAGATGAAAGGGATGATCCAAAACAGCTAAATCGAAACATTAACTCCTACCTCATATAAGAGGTCTAACAAAGCTTATTTCCCACACTCTCTGCTGTCTTCCTAAAGCAGGGGGAGAGCAGCTCAGCAGGGACCTATTGAAAGGTTCTATCAGCACCTGCTTGTCTAACAAAGGCAACAGGATCAGAACCACTCTGGGCTATGGCCCCAAACACAACTTGTGATGTGGATGCTACTGGAATCTGCAAAGCTTCCTCTTTGTTTTAATCTTACTGGTAATATCTAAGGAGTCCTGCAAACAACTTGCAAAATGCACCCCAGTGACCCTGTCCTGAGAACAGAAACTCCAGAGAACTGCTGCCCATAGATTCCCAATAGATGAACCAGGTGACTTCAGAACCATGTTCTGGGGCACAGAGATCATGAAAAAAAAATGGTATCACTTACATTTAAACACATTTATTCTGGTGTCATTGACACATCACTTTGAAAGCTCATAAATATTTTAGTTACAAGGCCATCAAGTGTACAACATCCTTTCTAAAGGATTTCTAGAGTCTAAGTGTATAGACAGCATCCCCAAAGATTCTGCTTAGACCTAAAATGACAAATTCAAATCTAGCACTTTGTCTCTGCGCGATTCAGAATGAGCTATCCTTGTAAAAACTGCTTACAGCTTTAGATGCTTCTGGAAGGCTATGAGATAACAATATAACACTACCAATCCAATTTTTATCAGGCTGCCATTTCCTTTGCCAAAAAATCATCTGAGAACATGTTAAATTGTTTGTGAGCCAGGCAAAGTAACGCAGTGCTGCTTGGAATTCCCCAAGCAAATCTTGAAGCACTTCAGAATAATCTGAATACGTGCAATGTTCCTGCCATCACCAAATGAAAATGGCAAGTGGGATAAAGTTCAGAAGTATGCCTAAGAACTGAATCTGAATTTAGGTCACTACATTCCACCCACCACTTTATTCTGACTTTTTAGAAAAAAAGATTTGCCAACACCTGTGATGAACTTGCTGCATGGATCTTCTGGGTTAAGAGGACAGCACAGCACAAAACATTATTAACACAAAGTTTATCCTCTGCAGCACGGAGTTAAGGGGTATTCTGCAGCTTGGACCCACAAGACAAGGCATGAGCAAGCTCCTCAACATGACCTCAAGTGAGGCACAGATTCAATCCTCACCACCCCTCTATTTCCCCCTTCTCTCCCAAAGGGAATGAGGGGAACTAAAATCACACACTGAGAAGTGTTGGTATGACAATTTGTTAATATACTGAGGAAACTGGAAATAGAGTAGAAAGGAGGATAGCCATAGTATCTTGACCAAAAACATTCTAACACTGTTTAAGGCCAATACTCACCCTAAATGATTCTCAAAATTACCTACAAGACAGTCCTAGGGAATGTAAGCAGCATCCACAAAAATACTTATGAAGCCATAAAAAAAATGAGTCTTGTTCATTTGGACAAGAATTTAAATAACAGATTTTAAAAGACATGCAGATGGTTCATATTAGATAAAGGCCTTTAACTAGTCCAAGAAATCAATTTTCAGCATGAAAAATCCTGCTATTTAGAAGAGAAA